>NC_063180.1:22366262-22681849 GCF_023159225.1 Perognathus longimembris pacificus
AAAACAGACATTGAAACAAATAGTATCTGTACAGCTAAGGATATAGTTATTAAAGAATAAAGACATCCAACCAATTGGGATAAGATCTTTATCAGCAATATATCAAAGGACTAACCTCCTGGCTATAGAAAGATCCCAAGAAGTTAACCCCTCCTAAGGCAATATACCAGTTACTTAGTGGGCAAGGGAGATAAGAGGACACTTCTTAGAAGAAGCAATAAGAATGGCAAAGAAACACATGAGGAAATGCTTCTCATCCCTGGCAATAAAGGAAATGCAAATCAAAACAACCCTGAGATACCACCTTACCCCAGTTACGGTGGCCAACATTTTTTAATTCAAACAATCACAAATACTGGCAGAGAATTGGGGGGAAAGGAACCCCAGTGAAGCCATGACATAGATCATCCCCCAAACAGTAAAACAAATTAGAAAACAAAAAGAAAAATATTGGTTTTGATTCATGTCTGAGCTCTCCACATTTACCCGCCATCAGGCACCCATTGCCTTGGGCAATCACAAACACCCAATCCTGCCTTAGCCCCAATGCTACTGTGTGTCTCCAATGCCTTCACCCCACAATGCACATAGGAGTTCATGTGGAAAGGGCTGGGGAGATCCTCTTCTCTGAAGGGAAAGAAAGACAGGAGCTACGACAGTCTACATGGGGGAGGCTGGAGGGAGTGGGGCCACAAGCCTGGCCTTTCCCCCACAGCCCGTGCCCCTGTCTGCTCACCTGACTTGGGGTAGGTCACCGTGATGATGTCCTCGTCCTTCACCACAAACTGCTCATGGGCTGCTTTGATGTCTTCCATTTTGTAAAGCATGGCTGGGAAAGGAATGCCTGCATACCACAGATAGTCCTCTGCCATGGCGGAGCCTTGTGTGCCTGGTGACCCTGGAGTCCACACCTCTGTCACTGTCACAGGGGAGGTGGTTCATTCTGGGCAGTGAAGGCAATCATTAATATTTTTCATTTTGTTGCGAAACAAATTTGATGATAAAGAAAAAGGCAATGTGATCATCACTGAGTATTGGGCAACTGTGAAATTATTCAAGGATGTTTGGTGCTCATCTCATTTTCAGTTCATGGCAAGAATCAAGGACTACAAGAGGAAATACAACAAAGTAGGCTTGAGAGCAGGATTAATTTTTGTTTGAAATTCATAAATACTTAATTTGGAGCCTAGGTGTAGAGATCAAGAGTGTGGGCTAGACTTCTGGCTCAAAATCCTAAATTCAATCCACTAATATCACCCAAAAATCATGCTACATGTCCTCAGTGAATTTTTCTTCTGACTTCCTCTGTTTGTCCCGGGTTTTCTCTTCACTCCAGGATCTGAGCCACAGTCCTGTGTGTCGTGAATCTCCACGTCTCCTCAGTCTCCTGTGGGCAGGGAGAGTTTCTCAGGCTTCCTTTGTTTGTTATGAGCTTGCAGATTGGAGAAAGAACAAATACCTTTGTAACATCAATGTGTGTGTGTGTGTGTGTGTGTGTATGTGCACACACGTGCGTGCTTGCCAATCCTGGGGCTTGAACTCTGGTCCTGGGTGCTGTCTCTACACATTTTTGCTCAATGCTAGGTCTCTACCATTTGGAGCCACATTACCACTTCCACTTAGCTGGGGGTTAATTGGTCACAAATCTCATAGCATTTCCTGCCTTTGTTGGCTTCACACCTCAGTCTTCAGATCTCAGTGTCGTGAGCATCTAAAATGACATGCATGAGCCACCGGCTTCAGATTATGTAAGAGTTAGTTGTTCATAGCTGGATGCTATAATTGGAAGATTCCTTTCATGGTGACTTGTATCAGGCAAGTGATCAAATGTGCAGTGTGAAAATGTTAAGCATTGAAAACAAGTGAGAGATTTATGTCCTGACCTTGGTGGGCGGTGGGCGGTGGGGGTGGGGAGATGGGACAAGTCTTTATCCCCTTAAACACAGGGATAAGTCTGGACATAGTCGAGCTCAGAGGGAAGAATTGCTGAGAAATAGGCGTGTGTGTGTGTGTGTGTGTGTGTGTGTGCAGGCGCACTCACACACATGGATGCATGCGAATGTGCCAGGTCTGAGCTTGGATGTTGGCACTGAGCTTTTAACCTCAAACTGGCAGTCTACCATTGCTGGTGAATTAGACATTAGGAGGCTTACTTCCTTTTCCTGCCTGTGCTGGCTTTGTACTTGTCTTTGTACTTGAGTAGCTGGGATTGTGGGTGTGAGCCCATGGCACTTGGCCATCCAAGGTCTCTACCAGAATCTGGGTGAATTCAATGATGGATTTGCTGTTGTTTAGCCCTAAAATCATTGAAGAATATCCTTTGATAGAGGAGATCAAACTGAAACAGAACACCTTGGCTCTGTGATCAGGCATGTGCCTCTATAACTCCATTTGACTTTTGTGGTTCCATCTTAAAGAAAAGACTGCACCGTGACCCATGAAACTAGTTTCTTATGGTTTGACATGTAACAGGATATGTATCTATTGTCCACTGTGTCATTTATGGTCACTTGGGAGCCACCATAGAGACAGTCATGAAAATGTGTCATGTTGCCTTTGCTCAATGCTTGCTTATAGCCTTGTTTTAACTTCTATAACTTCATTTTGGCTTGTGCCTGCACGAAAAGAACCATTAGGGACTTCCTCCCCTGAGCTTTCAAGGAAGTAGGTTTTCTGTTTCAAATAGGGCCATGAGGTCAGGTTTGGTACTGTACTTGTTGTGGGGGTGGGAGGGGTGTGAATGTCCCCAAACCCAGGTGTAGTTGCCAGCCAGCTAATAACGACTTTCTAATGGCTGCACTCCGTCCATGTGATCTCTCCTGATGCTACTTGGCAAAACATTTTGGAGGCTCCGGCGAGATCCCAGGAGACAAGACCTGAACCTTAGGTTGTCTTGGCAGGTGGTTGGACATCAAGGAGATAGACCAAGTTGATTCCTAGGGGAGATGCCACTTAGAACATTCCAGGAAGGTCCCAGGAAGGACACTTCTATCTTCCCTGATGCTGTTGAGGCCCCAAGTCTCCCGACCCAATTGGTTTTTCCATCATAAGAAGTCAACTGTTCATGGAAACCTCTGGAGTAAAGTTTGGAACACCCTGTTGTGGAACACATGGTGGAGCACTTGATGGAACTATCCATCCAGTGTCCTAGGGCTTGGTAGACTTCACTGGCCCTGTGTAATTGACTCAAGTCTATCTTCGGACTTTTTTTGACAAGTCTTTGTGTGTAAATACATGGTAGCTGTCAGGTCTTTTTCTATTATTGCTCTTGTTAGTGTTTGTCCAATTTTTTCAGCTGTTTTTTTTTCTTTTTGTTGTGGCCTGAGGAGCGAGAAACTCCATTGAGGCACAGTAAAGGTGACAAATGAGTTTTATTAGTCAGTCTGCAACTGCCCTGCTCCTGGCTACCCCAGAACTAGGAGCAGTTGCAGCCTCCAAGTGGAGGGGGGGGGGGGTTGTTTATTCTTTCTTGCTTTCCACAGGCTTCTTCTTTCCACAGGCCTCTTTGTAGGCCTCTTGTTCTCCATGGGAAACCTGGGCACTGTTCAGCTCCTGGAGGCAGCTCTTGGCACCTTCCTTTCTCTGTGTTTCTCGCTTTTCCGAAAATCCTGCCCTCATATCCATCCTCCTCCCCCACCCCCCACCTGCAGTCAGCAGTGGTGTTTTTGGTCCCTGCAACATGGGGCACGATTCCCTTGAAAGCTCTATGAGCTTGGCAATGAGAGGACATGGGGCGGGACTTCTGCCCTCAGGGTATCACATTTGCTCTTTGTATTTTTTGATCCTGGTGCTTGAATTCAGGGCCTGGGCCCTGTCCCTGACCTTTTTTCTCTCAAGGCTGCTGCTCTAAGACTTCAGCTACAGCACCACTTCCTGGGTCAGTTGTTTTAAAACCCCTTGAATGTGTGTGATTTCCTTCCATGGGAAAAGAGAAAGCAAAGGGGCCACCAGTATGGCCGGCTCACGGGGAGTAGGAGGTCATGTATGGAACGAGGAGGCGGCCATGTGTGGAAAGGAAGGGGTGGCCATGTATGGAAAGAGGAGGTGGTGTCTGAGGCTGCAGCCTGCTCAGTGAAAAGGGCAAATTCAGGGAACCCCTTTCCTCCCCTTGCTTCCCCTAACAGAAGGCATTGAAAAGGTTCCCTGGTCTTCCACTAATGTGCCTGGCTAACAAGCAATGCCTGGAAATGTAAGTGGCGCTTGTGAAATGGTAAGGTGATTTATTATATTGTTAGGAACGTTTTGTCCTAAATCATGGTCATCTGCAAAAGTAAGACTGGCAAAAACATCCACTCACAATAATTTCCAGAAAATATATCGACAATATTCATTTTTGCATGCTTTATGAACTTTGTGCACAAAAATGTATGTATCTAAGTGTGTGTAAACATGTTGAAGATAAAAAACTGTCAGCATACTGTAAGAAAGTCTGGTATTTTGATACATGAAATTTTTTTCATGAAAATAAAGGTTTATGTGACCTACAAAAATGCAAATCTTTTGAAGGCTTGGGATATATTTCCCTCCACTGTTAAAAGTTGGTGATAGGGGCTGGGAATATGGCCTAGTGGCAAGAGTGCTTGCTCGTATACATGAATCCCTGGGTTCAATTCCCCAGCACCACATATATTGAAAATGGGCAGAAGTGGTGCTGTGTCTCAAGTGGCAGAATGCTAGCTAGCTTTGAGTAAAAAGAAGCCAAGGACAGTGCTCAGGCCCTGAGTCCAAGGCCCAGGACTGGTAAGAAAAAAAACAGTTGAGTATAAGTATAAAAACTTTGGGTGTAATGGTTTATTTATCACTTTTAAATACATTTTCCTGTTTGTTTGTATGGAATTGCTTTTGATTTTACCTCAATCAGAAAAAAAGGGACAAAGGATATAGGAACATTATAATGGGCCATTGGGCCTATTTCATCGTGGAGTGGTGGGTCTGAGAGAAAAACTGTCAAAAACGTGCAGCTCAACAGGTCCATGCATGGAGAAACAAGCCTGGGGAGGAGCGGGGATCCACACCAGGTGGAAGAGTGTAAGCTGGCACAAAGGCAGTTCATCTAACCCTAAGGAGTGGGATGGGTAGATGTGCTCATCCTGTAGGATGGGTCAGGTGGATCATCTTGGTCTTGTATTATTTTTCTTTCAGAAGGACACTGACAACCGGATGGTGAAATGAGTAATGTAATTGGTATTTCTGAAACTGCCCCTTAGGGTATATTAAACATTTTAAACAGCCCCAAATTGGGGTTAAAAAGAATCAAAAAGTAGTGAATTTATTTTTGACTATAATTGTAACTAATGCAATCCCTGTGCTAAGGAATAAATTATCAGTGTACTGCCTGTTTGAAAAGTTTATCATCTTGTTGTGGAAATAACATGATTAGAAACACAGAAGACTGTGATATTCAACAAGTACTGTTTTATTTGGCAACTGTGCAATCTTTCAAAGGCAAACTGTGTTCATCTGATTATCCATTGATGGACCAGAACCTGAACTACAAGAGGAAATAAACTGGAGACCAAGTTCCATCAATTTTTTTCAAAATTTACAAGTACTTAACTTTGACAATAGGTGTTGATGTCACAGAAATACCAGAGAGAGAGGCTGGACTTCTGGCTCAAGACTATATGTTCAATCCACTCATATCACCCAAAAATCATTGCCAAGAGCCCTCAATGCATCTTTCTTCTGATTTCCTGTTTCTTCCAGTATTTCTCTCTGCTCAAGGATCTCAGGATGATATCCCATGTTATGAATCTCCATGTCTCCTGAGTTCCTGAAGGAAGGAAGACTTTGTCAGGCTTCCTTTCTTGTCCTGACATTGGGCATGGTGGAGAAACACCAAATATGTCCTGTGATATCACTCATCAATGGGATGGAGGGTGTGTGTGTGTGCATGTGTGGGGGGGGTGACAGAGAGAGTGAGAGAGCAAGAGAGAGCAAGAGAGAGAGAGTGAGAGAGAAAGTGGAAAAAGTGTGAGAGAGTCCCGGGGCTTAATCTCAGGAAATAGGTGTGATACTTAGCTTATTTAGAAAAAGCTGGCAGTCTACTACTTGAGCCACAGGTCAAATTCCATGTGTTTTGCCAATTTATTGAAGATAAAAAACTCACAGAATCTCCTGTCTTTCTTGGCTGTGAACTTGGACCCTTAGATCTCAGCATTCTGAGGAGCTACCATGCTAAGCATAAGCCACTGGCTCCTGGCTTTGTAAGATTTGTTAATATCTGGGATGCTATAAATAGAAGAGTGGTGAAACAGAGATTCTTATCAGGCAAGGGATCAAATGTACCCCATGAAAATTCTAACCATCACAATCAGGTGACAGATATACCCTGACCTTAGGGGGCACCAGTCTTTGTCCCCACAGACATAGTTAAGTCTGCACCTAAGTCACATGGAAGCAGCTCTAGAGGAAATCCTGCCAGCATATCCTGGAATATTTAGTCCAAGGCTTCAGCCTGGGCTACGGTGAGGTGGTTCTTCCAGTCCCCCACCATGCCTGGAGGTCATGGAGAAACAGAGAGTTCAGCCAGGGCAGAAATGGTCAGCGTGCTGTCTCCCTGTGCTGGCCAAGCCATGCACCTGGCATGGACACTGGAGCACAGAGGGAGGAATGATATAGAAGTGTGTGTGCATGTGTGTGCTGTGCATGTATGTATATGTGTGTGTGTGCAGTGAGTTGACCTGGACTGGTGCTCTGCCACTTGAGTCACAGCTGCACTTCTGGTGTTTTACTTGTCAATAGTAGAGATATGAGTCTCACAGACTTCTCCTGCCTGGGCTGGTTTTGAAACATGGTCTTCAGATCACAAGTTCGTGAGTGACAGGGTTTGAGGTAGGAGCAAGAAACGCCAGGCCAGCAAAGATCTTTATCAGAATTTCAGTGATTTCAATGATGAATTTGGTGGTTGTTCAGCGCTAAAACTCTGAGGTAATCCATTGACAGAGAGTATCACACTGAAGGTAGAATACCAGCTTTCTGGGACTTGGGAGGTGCATTAGAACAGGCAATGAAGAAACAGGAAAGCAGAAAGAATAAATGTGGAATAGGAAAAAAATAAAAGCAAAAAAAGACAGGGCCATGATGAGGATAACCAAACTAGGGAAAATAGGCTTAGCATAAAGATGGTATTTCAATGCAATCCTGAAAACTTCAATTCACACAGGAACCGCAGGGAAATCTGGAGATAATAGAGACATAAGTGGTAATTTTCTGTCTGGACTCTAAGCCTCAGCCAATAAAAAATAGACCAAACCATGAATATAACTGTAAAAACCTAAAAAGTCTCTTAAGGACAAGCTGAAACCCAAAGCAACAACAAAATAAAATCAATTGTGGATTGGGAGAGAATCTTCACCTGCCCTTCAGGAAATGCAGGGCGATTATGCAGAATGTAGAAATAACTGAGAGCTGTGCAGCCAAAGGAGAAACCTTTCAATGACAAGATAGGCAATGGAATGAAAAAGCCATTCTGAGATGAAGAAATCACAGTGTCTAATGCATACATAAAGCCTGCCAGGAGCTGGTGGCCCACAACAGGGAGCCTGGCTACTCCAATGGCTGAGGTTGGAGCATTAAAGTTTGAAGTTACCTCTGAGCAGGAAAGTTCATGAAACTCTGATCTATAATGAGGCAACAAAAATACAAAGGAGGAGTTGTGTTGGAAGGGCTAGAGCACCAGCCATGAGTACAAATTTAAAAATAAAAAGCTCAGAAACAGAGGCTAGGCCCGTGTTCAAGCTCCAGGACTAAGAACACATTGAAAGTGTCAGGCTAGTGCTGACACCTCTCACCTGTAGTAATAGCTACTCAAGCTACTGTCATCAGAAGATGGAGATTCAAAGCCACCCCACAAAGGAAGGTACATGAGACTCTTGTAACCAATGATCAACAAGAAAAACAATATAAGGCTGTGGCTCAAGTGGTGGAGTCGTAACTTTGAGAGTAAAAGCTCAGGGAGAGTTCCCAGACCCCGATTTCAAGCTCAACAACAGACAGGAAGAAAAATCATAAGGCCATATTCATGAGGTAAGGTTCTGTCTAGATTTACCTTTTTGGTGTCTGCAGGCAATGAATACCACTCCTTGCCTTTTCAATGCTAGCAGGAAAGTAACTGCTGTCCCTTAAGCTGTAGTTAGACATCTTGTTTTCCTTCATGGCCTGGAAGGAGCTGTTCTCCAAGACTAAGTCCAGCTCATTGGGCTCCAGATTCTTCCCCAGGAACTGGAAGATCTTCTTCACAGTGCTCCTCATGTCCTGTAAGAAGGAAATGCAGCAGAAGGAGAACACAGAGCAGCCCTCAGAAGGAGGGAGTAGTGGAGGTAGCACAAGAAGGGACAGGCAGCCACTAGCAATGACAGACTGGTGTGTCAGAGGCTGAGCTGGGTGCAGGGAGGGAGGAAGGGATGGAAGGGAAAAGAAAGAGGACCAGAAGGTTTTAATTACACAGGTGAGCACCTGGATGTCATTTGATGGTTAGCAGCAACACAACCAGAACACAGAGCATGGAGGCTTACCAGAAGTAGAGAAAGGCATTTGGACAATTCTCAAGTGAGAATTTGACAATATTATGGAGAAGATCAATACAACAGGTACCATGGTGACCCACAACTAATTTTTGAACAAGACAGAATTTAATGTCTTTGTATGTCTGTGAGGGGGTGAGTGTGTCCATTATGTAGTTGAACTCGGTGTCAGGATGTTGTCCCTGAGCCTTTGTTCTCAATTCTTGGTCTCTGCTAAGTGTGTTCCACTCTGGCTCTTTGGAGGTCAATTGGAGAGAAGACTCTCATGGACTTTTCTGTCCTGGATTGAATTTGAACCTGAGTCTTCAGATCTCAGCCTCCTGAATGTCTAGCATTATGAAATATGACAGGTGGAGTGAGGTCTAGGGTTAGGGGGCAGTGGTGCAGTGGAGTACGTGGAAAATGGAGTCCCTTCTGGAGGGACTAATAACTGAGCACCAGCACGTTCTCCTTCTCTCGCATAGACATCCAGCCCAGGGCATATGCAAACAAAGATCCACGTGACACGTGGCAGTATGAGGCGAAAAGGGATAAATAATACACTCTTGGATGACCAAATGGGGTCTATGTTTTCCACCCTTTTCTCCTTGTCCACCTCAACTTCCTCAAGGCCTAAGTGACAAAAATCATGTGCACATTCACTGGTTAAAGTATCACAGTCAGGCCAGGTGCTGGTGGCTCAAGCCTGTAATCCTAGCTCTTTAGGAGGCTGAGATCTGAGGATATTGCTTCCACGACAGCCCGAGCAGGAAATTCCCTGAGACTCTAATCTCCAATAAAGTACTCAAAAATTCTAGAAGTGTTGTTGTGGCTGAAGTGTTAGAGGGCTCACCTTGAGCAACAGACGCTCAGAGATAGTGCCTAGGCTGTGTGATCAAGCCCCTGTCATATACATACATACATGAAAATGAATTATAAATGTATTTCTTATTCTCATATGTTTATGTAAAATATATATTACATGTATAGTTGAGCATATATAAATAACATAAATATCGAATAGATATGATATATTGTATATCATATATTTTATACACTATATAGTGTATAATACAGTACTTATATAAAATATGAGTTATAAATATTTGTGTATGTTTATATATTACATACAATATTATATATAGTATACCTATACTACATATGACATATGTAGTGTAACACGCATTATATAGTGTATATGTCTAATATATTTCACATATATGTACTTAGGATATGTATGTCATATCAGGGCATCAGGGGCTCATTCCCGCCATTCAGGCTGCTCAGGAGGCTGAAATGTGGGAGTCATGATTCAGAGCCATATCAGAACGAAAAGTGTCATGACACTCTTATCTCTAATTTTATTTATCTCTGATTTTATTTTGTTAATGGCTAGGGCTCTGCCCCTCTGAGCCACATTCCAATTCTAATTTTTTTGGTGGTTGTTAAGAGATAAGAATCTTGTGGCCATTTTTGCCTGAGCTGGCTTTGAACTACAAACTTCAGATATCACTAACCTTGGCCTTAAAAGTGAAGAAAGACTTGGGGAAGAGTTGGATGGGGAGGTGGGAGGTGAGCAGTCAGGGGCCCTCCATGTCTCTAATTCTTCTACATACCCATTCCATTTCAATCCATGGGGATCTTTCCCAGATGGGCAAGAACGGATCCACTCCGGATCCCCCTTGTTGAGAATGAGACACAGAATCTCATTCAGCCAGTTGGTTCCTGGAGACAGAAGGAAATATGAAGATCACTCATTTCTATCTGAATTACATAAAAAAAACTTGATGGTAAAATATATATCACATAAAGTTCACCCATATGTCATTCACGGGGAAATGGATAGAACTAGAACAAATAATGTTAGGTCAGGTAAACCACAATTAGAGTGACAAACAGCATATGTTCTTATGACATGTGGTAATTAGATCTAAAAGCCACTGGGATATGACAAATTACATAGATTTCTATACCAAAAGATGATAGCCCCCAGAGGAAATCACAAAGTTGCAATAGTCAAGCACCTCTTTGTATTTATGTAAAATAATACATATACTGAAATGAACTGAAAAGATAGAAACCAAAGACTTTTTAAATTTCATTTTTCATTTCTGATAACTCTGTATTCTTTACGTTATAAGCGGTATATTCACATGCACATCTGTGGGAGTGTTTGGAAGGGCACAGAATCAGAGGAAAAAGAATGAAAAAGCACAGCAGTGGAGGGCACTGGGCATTGATTAAAGGGAGTAGGCAACTTGTGGGTGGACATGAAATGGAGGGAAGGGGAGGAAAGCAGGGAACAGAAGACACAACATGAAAGGAAATGCACTTATTACTTGAGGTATATAAATGAAACCCTGATGATATCACCTCTAAATAATAAAGTCAGAGAGAGAAGATGGTGCTGTCACAATAGGGAGGCACCCCAACCTGCTCCAACCAAATAGTGAACTGGGAACTCCAACAACCAATGTCCCATCAAGAGACCAGCACACCCAACAACCAGAACAAACAGAGAAACACAGGAAATGAAAAAGAACAAAGAAAGAAAAGCCTATAACCTGCACGGAGATGGAAAAATCCCTGGGGTACCTTTCCCATCCCGGCCCGAACAGGGCCAGGCTGGGAAAGCGGCCCGACACCAGTAAACGGGACTGCAGACCATCAGGGACCACAGAAGCAACAGCAGAAAAGTCCTGCTATGATTGCAGAGACCAGACAGCAGGAGCTCCACTGGCCCCAACTGTGTGCACACTGGACTGAGACAGATGGCGGTGCAGGACTCTGGCAGCATGGGACCGAATGGCCGGGACCAGACAAAAACAGCAGGGGAGGGGCTGGGGATATAGCCCAGTGGCAAGAGTGCCTGCCTCGGATACACGAGGCCCTAGGTTCAATTCCCCAGCACCACATATACAGAAAACAGCCAGAAGCGGCGCTGTGGCTCAAGTGGCGGAGTGCTAGCCTTGAGCGGGAAGAAGCCAGGGACAGTGCTCAGGCCCTGAGTCCAAGGCCCAGGACTGGCCACAAAAAAAAAAAAAAAAAAAAAAAAAACAGCAGGGGAACCAGGCACCGCGGATGGGGATAGCTGGGACTGCCACCGCCAAATGATTGACCACCAAACCCCAGCCCTGAAAAGCCCACAGCAGCGTGGGACACACACACAATCCAGGACCAGTAAGTTCCCCATTGCCCCCACACCTCCCACAGGAGATCAGCTCTGGCAGAGACCCAAAAACTGATGTAGAGCTCATCACAAGGGGACAAAGAAACTAAAGCTCCCTCCCTCTTCCTCCCTGCACTGAGGGCACAAAACAGACCCATATATGGCGGCTCTAGGACCCTACTGCTCCTGGGAGGACACCGGAGCTAGCAGAGGCAAAGTGGCGCCCAACAAAGTGGCCGGGAAACACCTTAGGCCAGCATCCTCCAAAGCTCCAGCTAGGGAGCCTGAATCTGTCCACACAAGCGCCCCCTCACCCCCCCCCCCCCCGCCAGCAGGGACCCAGGGACTGATAGGCATTTGAACACCACCTGACACTCCCTGGTCTGCACGGACTTTTTGAGCAACAGTCACAGGCTTGCTGGTGAGCAATACCAGCCCAGCAGGGTCACCTCAGCCCAAGCACAACCTCCCCCCCCCCAACAACAGAGGTGCAGAGTCCATGGGCACCAACTGACGCCCAGACACTTGAACCTGCTGGAGACCATGCATACTGCCCCCACAGTAGATTCGCAAGAGGGCACAAGCACCCTTCAACAATCCGGGACAGCGTACCCCCAAAAGAAGCACAGGAATGCACACACGTACCCCCAGAGGACCAGCGTGCTAGCCCTCCAGCAGGAGGATCATGCGCCAACCCCCCAGCCCCCGTGGGAGCTCAGAAGTGGGCAAGCTGCCCCCACAGAAACACCTGCTCTGATAGAAGCACTCCACACAGGTGGGCGAGCCACTACTCAGCGGCAATACTCAATCTGAGAGGTGAGCTCTCTTGACCCACAGCAACTAGCTGGGAAATAATCAAAGAAGAGAAAAGTCTCCACACAATGCTGAATCAGTGACCCGCGAACCCCTGACAGGGGCCCACAGGGTCAGCACAACACAGCGGCAGAGCACAGGCCTGCAGAGAAAGACCCACCCCAAATTGCAGTGAGAGTAACCGCCTTGGCAAAAACAGAGATGGTCACATTCACCCATAGGGCAGTAAGGTTCAACAGCCGAACTCAAACCTGGAGCCAGGATATAAACAAGTCCCTGCTGATGGACCAGCAGGAACCAGCACAAAGCCAAGACAAGGCCGCCACCTACAGGCCCATGAAAGTGCAAAAACTCCAGATGCGTAAATCACAAAGAAATATTACAAATTTCGTGAAAGTTCAATCCCACTCACAGCTCCAAAAAGTAGTACGACTGAGGAGGAGATGGAGGATAAAAAAACAACTGAGGCTAAGATAGCAGAAATGATCGAAAGCCACAGGATCGAATTCAGAAAATAATTCCAGGAGTTCAGCATGGATGTCTCAAAGGACCTTCAGGAAGTCAAGAAAGAAATGGAAGCAGAAATAGATTCAGTCTACTTCTCTGTTAAAGAAGAACTTAACATCCTGAGAAACAAAAAGCATGAAAAAAAATCAATTCAAAACACAACTCATTAAAAGAAGAAATTACCACAATGAGAGCTGATCTGGCAACCATAAAGAGCTCACTCACCTCACTGCAAACCACACTCAAAGCCACATCACAAAGAATTCATCATCTTGAATCTCTACTCTCTCTTTTGGATGATGATTCAGCTGATAAGGACCAGAAGATTACCATACTCCAAGAAACTGTCCAACTCCAGGGCAGACTCATCCAGGATATAGTGGAGCGGGAGAAGAGATATAATCTGCGTATAATCGGAATAGATGAAAGGGAGGAGTACCAGAGGAGAGTTACACAACACATATTCAATAGAATTATTGCTGAGAACTTGCCAAATCTCACAAGTGAAAACCTCACCCAAATAACAGAAGCATATAGGTCACCTGGCAGATCAGACCCTAGAAAATCCTCCCCTAGACACATAATTATCAAGGCCTCAGATCTCAAGAATAAGGTACAGAGACTTCCGGGAAGACAGAGGAGCAGCAGCAGAGCCCTAGCTGAGCTCCCTCCTACATCGCAGTTTTCTCACCCCATAGAAACTTTTACTCCTAGAAAGACAGCCAGAGTAAGTTCTAACAGTGCAGGGATTCTGGCCAGAAAGTAAAAATCGACTTTGCTCATCTGAAAACACAGATTTGAGCTCCATGCGGCATCCCGCTGCTGCGCCAGTGCCGGCGCCAGCACAGAGCCCGGCACAGCAACCTGCACTCTGCGCAGCTAAAGCACACAGCGTAGACCAGGGAGAAATCCTCCAGATGGCGGCTGAGCACAGACAACCTGAAATCGCAAAGAAAGCGTGAGTACCCCACGAAAGACATTCTCACTCACGCCCACAGAGCAGCTTCTGGAAAGCAGCCCTTGCCCCACCGCCAGAGCAAAGTGCCATCTTTGCCATTGGCATAGGGTCAGACCAGATTGGAACTAAAGGGGGCCTGGGGAAAGCCAGGTCAAAGGAGCCATCTTAGAAAAGGGCAAGAGGGACCGACCAGTGAGAGCCAGCTCCGCCTAGGAGAACGCCCCCTGCCCTGGCTGGAGGCGTGTCCTGGGCCTTGGCTTAGCCAGAGGTGCCCCGTCCTGCCCACCGGAATTTCTAAATTTAAAGGGAAAGCGGCGAGCGGCTACCGGTGGCACGGAAATGCCAGATAGGGGAACAAATAGTTCCTGGGACAGCTAAATGGTCCCATCACAGAGGAAGCCCAATTCCCAGCCCAAAACGGAGCTACATTCCATTGCCACCTCTGCCAAGGAGGCCGCATCCCCCAGGCAAGCAACTCTCAACCCCACCCTGCTGAGTCCACACCCTATTCAAAGCCAGGCATCAAAGGCAGAGGCCCCACAGCAGACAGAGGAGCCACAGTTCCCGAGACTGCTCACGTCCCCATCTACAGAGGATGCCCACGACCTACCTGCAAGCTGTGCAAACCACAGAGACCCAGGATTGCACCAACGGGGGAGAAGGGTCAGAACAGATCCACCCCTTGCAAACTGAAATCAAGTCAAACCAGCCAATCAGGAAAATAGACTGCAGACTATTGCAAGGAAACCAGAGACTGGGGAAAGACTACCCAAACAAGGAGGACTCCATTTTTTTTTCTTTTCAAACATTTTTTTAAACTTTTTAAAAGAAATTTTCTTTTCAATTTTTTCACTTCTGAAACGTCATTGGGTTTTGTTTGTTTGTTTGTTTGTTTTCCATTTTTAGCGGTTTATCAAGTTTTTTTTGTTGTTTGTTTGGGTTGTTTCTTTTCTGTTGTTTTTTTTCCTTTTTATTTTTTTCTTTTTTAAATAATTTTTCTCCATTTTGTGCATCTGTCTTCCAGTATTTTTACTTTATTTCTCTCTTTGCGTTCTCTTTCTTTAAAAATTGCTTTCCTATGAATAACACCTCCACTCTTTTCTGCTAACTCTCCATTGTCTATCATTTTAACCTTGTTCTTTCTACTGATTCTACTCTTCTCCACATTTCTACATTACTGAAACTAAACCAAAATCACCCCCCCCCCAATGCATTTTACTCTATTCTCTTTACTACCTCCAACTTACCCTCCTGACTTACTGCCTGGACCTCCAGGTTCCACTGACTCCTGGTTATTGGATAGAGGGTATCCCAGCTTAATCCAAGTGAATCAAAGGGGATCATATAGAAAGCCAGTCCTAAAAGAACTTAATATAAAAACAAGAATTGCATATAGGGTTGTAACAGTAAATAAGTAACTACTGAATACAGGGTCCAGGATCGGTTGTTATATTGAAATTGTATTCTTTAGGAACACCAAATCTAATTTTATAGACAGGTATACAAGGTATCTGTATATAATTGGGAACTTGTAAGATTTACACAACAGTGCTTGGTAAGGGCTGCTTTGGTTCTTAAACGGTGCTCACAGGTGCGGGTAGACTGGCATTCCCAATTCAAATGGGCAGAAGGAACACAAGAAAGATGGCAAACAATGAAGTCTTATCCCCCACTCAAAACAAGCAGGAAGCAGAGCAGTCAATCAAAGACATAGAAGAGAACCCCCAAAATGCTCTACAAAGTCTACTGATAAACATGATAAATGAAACGTTTGGATCTCTTCAGTCAATTATTCTAGAGCGTGAGGAGGCAAAGCAAAAATTAATGGAGAATTTCATGGCATGCACAAATAGAAAGATAAATGAACTTCAAGAGTCAAATGAAAAGATAGCTACCCAGCTTAAAGATTTGAGAGACAACACTCAAAACCAAAGTAATGAAGTTAATGAAGTAAAGAAGTCCATACAAGACCTAAGAAATGACATGGAAATCATCAGGAAAGCCCAGTCAGAAGGAAAAGAGATTCGAAATCAAGTAGCTAGCCTACAGTCCCGACTAACTGAAGCAGAGGATCGAATTTCAGGAGCTGAAGATTCCTTAGATTCTATGGAGAAAGAAAAAAAATCAATACAAATACAGTCCAATCAACAAGACAGATCGCTACAGGAGATTCAAGACAGGATCAGGAAGCCCAATTTAAGGATAATAGGTATTGAGGAAAACTTGGAGAAAGAGGTTAATGGGATAGGAAATCTATTTAACAGAATATTAGCTGAGAACTTCCCAAATATCCAGAAGGAAAGGCCTATACAGATACAAGAAGCATTTAGAACCCCAAACCGACCAGACCAGAATAGGACATCCCACCGACACATTGTGATCAAAACAGGATCCGTAGAGTACAAGGAAAGAATCCTTAAAGCTGTTAGGGAGAAGAAAACAATCACATATAAAGGAAAAGCAATCAGAATTACCCCAGACTTCTCAGCAGAGACCATGAAAGCAAGGAGAGCCTGGAATGAAGTATACCAAACACTAAATAAAAATAACTACCAACCAAGAATTCTGTTTTGTTTTGTTTTGTTTTTGGCCAGTCCTGGGGCTTGGACTCAGGGCCTGAGCACTGTCCCTGGCTTCCTTTTGCTCAAGGCTAGCACTCTGCCACTTGAGCCACAGCGCCACTTCTGGCCGTTTTCTGTATATGTGGTGCTGGGGAATCGAACCCAGGGCCTCATTTATACGAGGCAGGCACTGTTGCCATTAGGCCATATCCCCAGCCCCCCAACCAAGAATTCTGTACCCAGCCAAACTCTCATTCATAGCCGAAGGTCTTCCACAGTAAGGAAAAACTGAAACAATAGGGCTGGGGATATGGCCTAGTGGCAAGAGTGCCTGCCTCATATACATGAGGCCCTGGGTTCGATTCCCCAGCACCACATATACAGAAAATGGCCAGAAGTGGCGCTGTGGCTCAAGTGGCAGAGTGCTAGCCTTGAGCAAAAAAGAAGCCAGGGACAGTGCTCAGGCCCTGAGTCCAAGCCCCAGGACTGGCAAAAAAAAAAACTGAAACAATATATCTCCACCAAACCAGCTTTACAGAAAATCCTCAAAGATGTACTATACAGGGAAAATAATCAAGATCCCAATACAGACAGAGAAATGAACCCTAAATAGTAAACATCAGATCAAGAAATGGGAAGACACAGCTTTAAACAAGATAGTTATAATGAAAGGAACAAACGATCATCTCTCAATCCTAACTCTCAACATTAATGGACTTAATTCTCCAATCAAACGACATAGGCTCATAAGTTGGATCAAAAACCAAGACCTATCTTTCTGCTGCCTCCAAGAGACACATCTATCCAGCAAAAGTAAACATCTTCTAAAAGTGAAAGGCTGGAAACAAATCTATCAAGAAAGTGGCCCCCATAAGCAGGCTGGAGTTGCAATCCTAGTATCAGACAAAATTGACTTCAAATTGAAAAAGGTAATAAGAGACAAAGAAGGCTACTACATACTAGTAAAGGGATCTCTCCTACAGGAAGATATAACCATTCTAAATATCTACATACCAAATGCAGGAGCACCCAACTTCATCAAACAAACACTACTGACTCTAAAAACACTCATAGACCCAAACACATTGATAGTTGGGGACTTTAACACTCCACTATCACCTCTGGACAGATCAACATGCCAAAAACTGAACAAAGACACCACAGATCTTAATAACTGCATAGACCAACTAGACTTAACCGACATCTACAGAATATTCCACCCAGCAACAACAGAATACACATTCTTCTCCGCAGCACATGGAACATTCTCCAAAATAGATCACATCTTGGGGCACAAAGAAAATCTGTACAAATTCAAAAGTATCAAAACCATTTCCTGCATTCTCTCAGACCCCAAGTCAATAGACGGAAGCAAATAATTAAAATCAAATCAGAATTAAATCAATTAGAGACAAAAAAAACCATAGAAAGAATCAACACATAAGAACACATAAGATGATGCTAAGTGAAATGAACTCCTTGTTATGGAGACAATTGTTATATCACAGTTGTAACTACTTTCAACGTCCCATGTGTATCTGTAGCTTCTATTATTGATGATGTTCTTGTATCACCTTCCTGTGGTTGTCTCTACACTATCTCTGTAATCTTATCTGAGTATATTGGAAACTGTGTATACTGGTATTGGAAACAGGAAATTGAAAGGGAATACCAAATTTGAGAGACACAGGGTAAAAAAACCAACAACTACAAAAGCAATACTTGCAAAACTGTTTGGTGTAAGTGAACTGAACACCTCTGGGGGGGGAAGGGAAAGGGGGAGGAGCGAGGTAGGTATGAGGGACAAGTTAACAAACAGTACAAGAAATGTATCCAATGCCTAATGTATGAAACTGTAACCTCTCTGTACATCAGTTTGATAATAAAAATTTGAAAAAAAAAAAAAAAAACAATAAGGTACAAATTTTGAACACAGCCAAAACGAAGAAAGCACCATATTACAATGGAAAACAGATCAGAGTCACAGCAGACTTCTCCACACAAACTTACATCGCACTAAGAGCCTGGAAGAACACAATCCAAGTCCTCCAGGCTAACAACTGCCAACCCAGAATTAGATACCCAGCAAAATTAGAATTCACCTTCAAGGGAAAAACCAGATCTTTCCATAGCAAAGAGGAACTAAAGGTTTATGTGGGGGGAAAAAAAAAAAAACAAAACAAAACAAAACAAAAAAACCCTTACAGCGAATTCTAAGACGGAAACCCCACCAAACAGAAAATGTACAGGACCCCCACACAGAAACAGAAAGAAACTACACTAGCCAGAGCCCAACAGGTAGAGCAGCTCAATAAAAACAAGAAAGAGGGGAGAGGAAACACAGCCTAACAGGAAAATGGAAGGGGGAAAAAAAACACAGTTATCCATGATCTCTTTGAATATAAATGGTATAAATTCTCCAATAAAGAGGAGCAGACTGACAGAGTGGATCTGTAAACAAAAAATTGCTATCTGTTGTCTTCAAGAGACCCAACTTACATCAAGGGACAAAAACAGTCTCCAGATGAAAGGATAGAGCAAGATCTTCCAAGCAAACACACCTACCAAAAGGGCAGTAGTAGCCATCCTGATTTCAGACAAGCTGGACTTCTCATTAAAATCAGTTCAAAAAGATGAAGAAGAGCACTACATTTTAATAGAAGGAAAAAAATCCAGAATCAAGATATCAGGGTGATAAATTTATACTCACCAAACAAAAGAGGCCCTAAATATGACAAACAAATTCTCACAGAATTACAGAACAACATAGACCCAAACACAATTATAGTGGGAGACTTTAATACTCCACTCTCTCCAAGAGACAGACCCAACACACAGAGGATTAGCAAGGGAGCCGAAGACCTAAGTAACACCATATCCCACATGGATCTGAAAGATCTGTACAGTTTTTCACCCTACAGAGACCCAATACACATTCTTCTCAGCAATCCATGGAACATACTCCAAAATAAATCATGTCATAGTCCACACAAAGAACCTCAGAAAATACAAGAGTATTGACGTTATCCCATGTATTTTATCTGATCACAGTGGAATCAAGGTAACCCTCAATAACAAAGGATACCACAGAGCTTCAAACCTCGGTCCTCGGATCTCAAACTTCTGAGTAGCTAGGATGACATGCATGAGCCACTGGTTCCTGGCTTTGTAAGAGCTGTTAATAGATAGATAGGGTAGTTGGCAAATTCCCTCCGTGGTGATTTGTATCAGGCAAGTGATCAAATAAGCACCGTGAAAATTTCAACCATGGACTCAAATGACAGATTTATGTCCTCACTTCCAGGGCACGAGTCTCTTCTCCAGAGACACAGGGACACATCTAGACTTGCTCCCATGGATAGAGGTCTGGAGGAAGTACTGCCATCTTCACCCGGAATATTTTCTTTATGGTGTTGTTCTGGGATGGAGTGAAATGTTCTTCCATTTCCCAGTGATTCTTGGAGGCTATAGAGAAATGCTGAAATCAGATGAGGCCCCGTGTACAAAGGGCCCAGCCCCCTACTCCCTGTCCTTTCCCTGCCATGGTCAGTGGAGGCCAGACAGAAAAAGTGCTGTGTGATGTGTGTGTGTGTGTGTGTGTGTGTGTGTGTGTTTACGTGTGCACATGCTCAGATGTTGGGATTGAGCTCTTAGTTTCAAGGTTGCTGTCACCCATTTCCTGGTGAATTAGACATTAGGAGGCTCACTTCCTTTTCCTTCCTGTGCTGGATTGGTACGTGATCTTTAGATCTCAGCTTCCTGAGGAACTGGGATTGCAGGTGTGAGCCCATGGCACTATCCAGATCTCTACCACAATCTGAGTGAATTCTATGATGGGTTTGGTGTTGTTTAGCCCTAAAATCACTGAGGAATTTACTTTGATAGAGGAGACCAAATTCAGGACAAAACACCGTGGCTCTGTTATCAGGGATTTGCTTCTGTGACTCTACTTCACTTTTGTGATTCTGTCTTAAAGAAAGAAGTGCATCCTGACCCATGAAACTAGCTTCTTATGGTTCCACATTTAATGATATATGTATCTCTTTTCCATTGAATACTTTATGGTCTCTAGGCAGCAATCAGGGAGACAATCATGAAAATGGTTCATGATGCCCCTGTTCCATGCTTGCTTACAGCCTTGTTTTAACTTCTGTAGCTTCATGCTTAGCTTCTGCCTGCACGAATAGAAACCCCCCTGAGCAGTCAAGGAGGTGGGTTTTCTGCTTCATAAGGTCAGCTTTGGTACTGTGCTTGTTGGGATGGGGCATGGTTGAATGTCCCTAAACCCAGATGTAGTCCCCAAGCAGCTATTGAAGACTTTCTAATGACTGCACTCTGTCAATGTGATCTCTCCTGGTGCTCTTCAGCAGAACATTTTGTAGGTCCCAGTGAGATTCCCAGAAGACAAGACCTGGAACTCAGGTTGTCTTGGCAACAAAGCTAATTCCTAGGGGAGCTACCACTTAGAACATTCCATGGCCCCTAGGAATGACCCTTCTCTCCTCCCAGCTGCTCTAGAGGCCCCAAGTCCCCCACTCCAAATGGTTTTTCCATCATAAGGAGTCACCTGTTCATGGAGACCTGTGGAGGAAAGTTTGTCTGGCGCTCCCTCTTGTGGATGATTTGGTGGAACACAGGATGAAGATGACCTTCCAGTGTCCTAGGGCTGTGGTAGACAGTACTGGCCCTTTGTAATGGACTCAAGCCTTGTTCAGGACGATTTTGAGTTGAGTATTAGTGTGTAAATGAGTGGTGACCATTGTGTGCTTGTTCTATTATTGTTTTTGGTGTGTGTGTGTGTGTGTGTGTGTGTGTGTGTTTGTCCTGTGTTTGGCAACTAGTTTTTTCTGGTCCTGGTGCTTGAACTCAGGGCCTGTGAGCTCTCCCTGACCTCTTTTGCTCAAGGCTAGTATTCTACCATTTGAGGTACAGCGCCACTTTCTGTATCAGTTGTTAAAAAAAACCCTGTAAATGTGTGATTTCCTTCCACAAAAAGAGAAACCAAAGGGGCATCCAGGCCTTAGGAGTCCCAGAGGTATATATGGTCATTCTGTGGGATGGGGAAGGTGGCCCTTCCTCATCCTGTCTCGTTTTCCTTACAGAAGGATATTGAAGGGCTGGGGATATAGCCTAGTGGCAAGAGTGCCTGCCTCAGATACACGAGGCCCTAGGTTCAATTCCCCAGCACCACATATACAGAAAACGGCCAGAAGCGGCGCTGTGGCTCAAGTGGCAGAGTGCTAGCCTTGAGCGGGAAGAAGCCAGGGACAGTGCTCAGACCCTGAGTCCAAGGCCCAGGACTGGCCAAAAAAAAAAAAAAAGAAGGATATTGAAAACCTGATGGGAAAATGGGTCATATAATGAACATATGTAAAACTGCTCCTATGGATGTATTAAAATTTTTGAAAGCTTTAAGAAAAATGGTTAAGAATTTTAAAAAGAAATCCTGTCAATTTTCTTTTTGACTACAAGTGTAACTAATGTAAACCTTGTGTTAAAGAGTAAGTTAGCAAGTGTGCTGCTTGTTTGAAAAGTGCTTATACCTATAGGGGGCAAAAATATGAGACCCAGCAGTGTTCCTAACCAGCTGTAATTACAGAAGTGTGGAAAGCATGTCCTCATGCCTCAGGTAGAGATTGCCACACCAGGGCCGAGCCCTGTGTCTTGGCTCTTGGTGCTGAGTGGTGAAACCAATCATTAACTTTTCTCACTTCATTTTGAATGTAATTCAGTGCTTAAAACACACTCACACTCATACACACACATGCATCACCCATGAAGCCCTGAGTTCAATATCTCAGCACCACATATATAGAAAAGGCCAGAAGTGGCGCTGTGGCTCAAGTGGCAGAGTGCTAGCCTTGAGCAAAAAGAAGCCAGGGACAGTGCTCAGGCCCTGAGTTCAAGTGCAGGACTGACAAAAACAAAACAAAACAAAACCACATACACACAATGTGATTGTCATCAGGGTTTTTTGTGTTAGGCAAGTGAAATCACTCAAAGGGTGATCTGTGCTCACCTGATTTTTGGTTCATGGCACGGAACATGAACTAAAAGAGGAAATAAGCTGGAGACCAAATTTATTAATTTATTTAAAAATTTACAAATACTTAATTTTAACAATAGCTGTTAATAGCACCAAAGTAGCATAGAGAGAGGCGAGTCTTGTACCTCAAGTTCCTAGGTTCAGCCCACCAAAATCACCCAAAAATCAATGTCAAGAGCCCTTGATGGATTTTACTTTTGATTTCGCGTGTTTCACACAGGATTTCTCTCTGCTCCAGCCACGGTCTTCCATGTTATGAATCTCCATGTCTCCTCAGGTTCCTGGGGGCAGAAAGACTTTCTCAGGCTTCCTTTCTTTGTGCTGACCTGGGGACATAGTGGAGAAACACCAAGCACTTCCTGTAACATCAGTCATCACTGGGATAGTGTGTGTGTGTGTGTGTGTGTGTGTGTGTGTGTGTGTGTGTTCTAGGACTTACACTCAGGAAATAGGTGCAGTACTTAGCTTTGTTGGCTCAAAGCTGGCAGTCTATTACATGAGCCACAATTCTACTTCCAGCTGTTCTGATGATTCATTGGAGATAAGTCTCACTGACTCTCCTGTCTTTCTTGGCTGTGAACATGGATCCTTGGATTTCAGCATTCTGAGGAGCTACCATGTTAAGCATGAGCACTGACATGTGCATTTGTAAGATTTGTTAATATCTGGTATGCTATAAATGGAAGAATGATGCCACAGAGATTCTTATCAGGCAAGGGATCAAATGTACCCCATGAACATTCTAACCATCGGAATCACCTGACAGATATGCCCTGACCTCAGGCGGCACCAGCCTTTGTCCCCACAGACATAGAGGTTAAGTCTGTACCTTAGTCACATGGAAGCAGCTCCGGAGGAAATCCTGCCATCTTCTCCTGAAATATTTTGTCGAAGGCTTCAGCCTGGGCTACAGTGAGGTGGTTCTTCCAGTCCCCCACCATGCCTGGAGGTCATGGAGAAACAGAGAGATCAGCCAGGGCAGGAAGGCTCAGGGAGCTGTCTCCATGTGCTGGCCAAGCCATGCATCTGCATTGGACATTGAAGCTTAGAGGGAGGAATGATCTAGAGGTGTGTGTGCACATGTGTGCTTGTGCATTTAAGTGTATGTGTGTGTGTGTGTGCAATGAGCTGACCTGGACTGGTGCTCTGCCACTTGAGTCACAGCTTCACTTCTGGTGTTTCACTGGTTAATATTAGAGATACAAGAGTCTCACAGGCTTTTCCTTCATAGGGTGGTTTTGGACCTTGATCTTCAGATCACAAATTCCTGAGTGAAAGGGTTTCAGATAGGAGCAACAAACACCAGACCAGAAAAGAACTTTACCAGAATTTCAGTGAATTCAATGATGAATTTGGTGGTTGTTCAGCCCTAAAACTCTGAGGTAATCCATTGACAGAGGGTATCAAACTGAAGGCAGAATACCAGGGATCTGGGTCAAGGACATACGTTAACAGGCAATGAAGAACCCAGATAGCAGAAAGAAGTAAAGTTGAATAGGGTAAAATAAAAACAAAAACATGGCAGGGCCATGATGAGGATACCCAAACTAGGAAAAAGAGGCTTTGCATACAGATGGGATTTCAATGCAATCCTGAAACCTTCAAGTCACACAGGAACCACAGGGAAATCTGCAGATATAGGTGATAGTTTTCTGCCTGGACTCTACAGCCTCAGTCAGTATAAAATGCAACAAACAAATGAATATAACTACTTAAGGTGCTGAGATCTGAAGATGAAGGTTGAAAGCCACCCCAGAAAGGAAGGTCCATGAGACTCTTATCACCAAGGATCCACCAGAAACCAATTGGAGACTGTGGCTCAAGTGGTAGATTGCTAACCAGGAGAGAAAAAGCTCAGGGCAAGTGCCCAGACCCTGATTTCAAGCTCAACAACTGACAGGAAGAAAAATCATAAAGCTGTATTCATGAGGTAAGGATCTGTCTAGATTTCCCTTCCTGGTCTCTGACAGATCTTGAGAGCACAACAATCTCTACCTTTCCTTATCATTTCAACGTTGGCAGAAATGTAATTCCTATCCATTGAGCTATAATTGGACATCTTGTTTTCCTTCATGGCCTGGAAGGAGCTGTTCTCCACCACCAAGTCCAGCTCTTCAGGCTCCAGCTTCTTCCCCAGGAACTGACAGATCTTCTCCACAGTGCTCCTCGTGTCCTGCAAGAAGGAAAAGCTGTAGAAGGAGAACACACAGTGGCTCTCATAAGGAGGGAGTAGTGGAGGCAGCACAAGAAGGGACAGGCAGCCAAGAACATTGACAGACTCCTGTGACAGAGGCTGAGCTGGATGCAGGGAGTGGGAAGGGATAGAGGGAAAAAGGAAAGAGGACTGGAAGGATTTTATCCAAGTACTGAGCACCTAGGTGTCATTTTTGGGGTAGTGGAACCACAACCAGAGCACAGAGCCTGGAGGATTACCAGACCTAGAGAAAAGGTTTTGGACAATTCTCAAGTGATAATTTGGCATTATTACAAGGTTGATCAATACAACAGGTACCACAGTGATGCACAGGTGATTTCTGAACAAGGCAGATTTCTTTAAAGTCTTTGTATGCCTGTGTGGGTGTGAGTGAGTGTGTCAGTTGTGTTGGGTACTTTCTCTAAGCCATTGTGCTCAAGTCTAGCACTCTTTCACTTGAGTTCCACTGTGGCTCTTTGGAGGTTAATTGGAGAGAAGAGTCTTATGGGCTTTTCTGCCCCGGCTGGATTTGAACTTGGGTGTTAGGATCTCAGCCTTCTGAATGTCTAGGATTGTGAGATATGACAGGTGGAGTGAGGTCTATGAGAATGGATGTTAGCCATGGTTGGGACAGTGGTGCAGTGGGGTACGTGGAAAATGGATGGTTACCTTCTTGAGGGCCTCGTAACTGAGCACCAGCACGCTCTTGCTCTCTCGCATAGACATCCAGCCCAGGACGTGTGCAAACCAAGATCCATATGCCACTGCAGGGTGAGGAGACAAGGGATAAATAATCCACTCCTGGATGTCCAACTGTGGACCCCATTCTCCACCCATTTCCCCTTGTCCCCATCAGCTTCCTCCAGGCATAAGTGATAAAACTCTTGTGCATATTCACAGGTTAAATGATCACATTTAAGCCAAGTGACAGTCATTAGGGCCTGTATTCCCAGATCCTTAGGAGGGTGAGATCTGAGGATCTGGGTCCAAAGCCAGCCCATGCATGAAATTCCATGAGACTCTTATCTCCAGTGAAGTAGTCAAAAATGCCAGAAGTATTTGTGGCTCCAGTGTTACATGGCTCACCTCGAGCAACAGAAGCTCAGAGATAGTGTCTAGGCCCTGTGATCAAGCCCCTATACCGGCAATATACAGATGTATGTATATATATATATATATATGGATTATATGTATTTCCTATGTTTATATGTAATATATTTCATATATATTTGAATTGATATTTATGTGCAAATAATATATCTCATAATTATGAATGTATATGATATATAATAAATTCTATAGATTATATCCTCTATATTAGATACACTCTATCATATATTATATACTGCTTGTTATATAAAAGATACATTTATATGTTACATATTTGCATATTCTTATATGTATTAAATATACCATGTACCATGTTATATAGTATATTATATATAGCATATATGCTATATATGGTATATATATGTGGTATAATATATATGATATGTTTTATATGTCACATATATTTAAGATATATATATATGGGCATCAGTTGTTCATTCCTGCCATTCAGGCTGCTCAGGAGGCTGTAATGGGGGGGTCATGATTCAAAGCCACCTGAGAAAGAGAAGTACCCTGACACTCTTATCTCTAATTAATCCCACAAAAGATGGAGGCAGTGGTGTGGCTAATGTGTTAGAGCCAAAACCTTGAGTGAAAAGTAAGGGAAAGTGTCAAGGCCCAATGTTCAAGCCCCAGGACTAGCGCGCGCGCACACACACACACACACACACACAGTGTTTACATGCACCTTACTTCACAACCCACTCACCATTGCCTTGGATGAACCATTCATCATACTGCTGCAGTGACTCTGGATTCTTCATGAACTTTGATTGGCAAATGAAATAATATCTGGACACAAGGACATCCTTTGGATTCCTGAGGACATAGATCACCTTAAAGGAACAAAGCAGCAAAAACAAAAATCACTATCATCTTTCCCACATATTAGGCCTTGATTTCTCTTCAGCCAAGTCCTACACAATGGGAAATATATGGAAAGATCAACAATCTAGTCAATGTCTTACTTAGAACACTAGTTGTGTGTGTGTGTGTGTGTGTGTGTGCGTGTGTGTGTGTGTGTGTGTGTGTGTGTAGCAGTCCCAGACCTTGAACTCATGGCCTGGGAACATCCATGAGCTTTTTTTTCTCAAAGATAGTGCTGGACCCCCTTGATTCCCAGCTCCACTTCCAGTGTGATATTTGTTCAGTGGAGTCTCTCAGACAATTCTGCCCAGGTTGCCTTTGAACTATGCTCTTTAGACATCAACCTCTTAAGTAACTATGGTGACAGGGGTGAGCCACTGTTATCTGACTTATTTCTTCACCTTTGATTTTATTTTATTTTGTCAGTAATTGGGATTGAACTCCATGTGTGGGCACAGTCCCTGATTTTGTTTTGTTGAAGGCTAGGACTCTGCCACTTTGAGCCACATTCAAATTCCAGTCCTTTGGTGGTTGCTGGGGGATAAGAAACTTGTGACCTTTCTTGCCCAGCTGGCTTTTAACTATAACCTTCAGATCTCCCTTACCTTAGCCTTGGAAGTGAGGAAAGACTTGGGGAAGAGTTGGAAGGGAAGGTGGGAGGTGAGCAGGCGGGGGCCCTCCTTCATGTCTCTTATGATTTTGGATCCTAGTTCAGATTCAATCGACAGGCATCTTTCCCACATGGGCACAGAGCGGATCCACTCCGGATCCCCCTTGCTGAGAATAAGACACAGAATCTCAATCATCCAGTTGGTTCCTGGAGACAGAAGGAAAGAAGATCACTCATTTCTATCTGAATTGTATAATAAAAACAAAAATGTGATGGAACCTCACTAATATGTCATTCCCAGGGAAATGGATAGAACTAGAACAAATCAAGTAAAGTCAGGTAAGCCATGATTAGAATGACAAACAGAACATGTTCTTATGACATGTGGAAGATAGATCTAAACGACACTAGGATATGACAAATTACATAGAATTGTAGATACTCACAATCAGTGAGACCAAAAGAGGATAGCCTCGGGAGAGAATCACAAAGGTTCAATACCCAAGCACCTCTTCATGTTTATGTAAAATAATACATATACTAAAATGAACTGCATAGATAGGTAAACTTAGGACTTTTTTCTTGATTTGGTTTTCTTTTTCTGATGACTCTGTATTCTTAACTTCATATAAAGTATAAGCATATGCACATGAGTTGTAGGGTGGAAAGGGCCCAGAATCAGAGGAAAGAGGATGAAAAAGTGCAGCAGTGGGCTGGGGATATAGCCTAGTGGCAAGAGTGCCTGCCTCGGATACACGAGGCCCTAGGTTCGATTCCCCAGCACCACATATACAGAAAACGGCCAGAAGCAGCGCTGTGGCTCAAGTGGCAGAGTGCTAGCCTTGAGCGGGAAGAAGCCAGGGACAGTGCTCAGGCCCTGAGTCCAAGGCCCAGGACTGGCCAAAAAAAAAAAAAAAAAGTGCAGCAGTGGAGGGCAGTGGGCATTGATGAAAGGGAGTAGGCAACTTGTGGGTGGACGTGAGAGGGAGGGGAGGGGAGCGAAATAGGGAACAGAAGACACTACATGAAAGGAAATGCACTTACTGCCTGAGGTATATAAATGAAACGCTGATATATATCAACTCTAAAGCATGAAATTACAAAACCGTGAATCTGCATGTGATTCTTCTATGAGTTCTTCAGCATTCACCATCTGTCACTCACCCCCTTCCCCACAGGCAATCAAAATCCCCATTCCTGCCTTAGGCCCAATGCTTCTGTGTTTCTCCAATGCCTTCACCTCACAGTGCACTAGGAATCCATATGGTAAGGGCTGGGGAGATCCTCTTTTCTGAAGGGAAAGAAAGACAGGTGCAACGACTATCTCCATGGGGGAGGCTGGAGGGAGTGGGGCCACAGACCTGGCCATTCCCCCATAGCCATGCCCCTGTCTGCTCACCTGATCTGGGGTAGGTCACTGTGATGATATCCTTGTCCTTCACCACAAACTGCTCATGGGCTGCTCTGATGTCTTCAGTTTTGCAAAACTTGGTTGGGAAAGGAATGCCTGCATACCACAGAAAGCCCTCTGCCATCTCAGAGCCCTGCATGTCTGGCTCTTGGTCCCAGATCACTGTCACTGTCAGGGGGTGGTTGTGGCTCAGTCTGAGTTTTACCTTGTGGATGGTGAAGGCAATCATCAACTTTCTACATTTCAGTGTGAAACAAATTTTTTGGTTAAAATAAAAACCCAATGTGATGGTTCATTGGAAATGGGCAAGTGTAAAATCATTATAATGTGTTCACTGCTCATCTGATTTTCAGTTCATGGCAGGAATTAAGAATTACAAGAGGAAAAACAAGGAAGTTGGCTTGAGAGCGGATTAATTTATATTTGAAATTCACAAATACTTAATTTGGGGAATAGGTATAGAGATCACAAAAATGGCAAAGAGCACAGGATGGTCAATTCACTATCACCCTAAAATCATTGCATGTTTTCTCAGTGCATTTTTCTTCTGACTTCCTGTTTGTCCCAGGGTCTGACTTCATTCCAGGATCTCAGCCCTGATCCTCTGTGTCCTGGATCTTCACATCTCCTCAGGCTCCTGGGGGCAGGGAGCATTTCTGTAGAATGCATAGCTTCTACCTTTAAAAACCCTGCCCTGTGGTGGCTCATTGCTGTTCTTTACCACCAGAAAACCAAAAGTGGTGCTGTGGCTCAAGGTACACTAACCTTGAGCTGAACAACTCAGAGATAGCACCCAGGCCCAGAGTTCAAGCCCCAGGATACACACACACACACACACACACACACACACACACACACACACACACATATACACATACACACACATACACAAACACACACGTTTAGATCTGATCACTTCACAACCCACTCATCTCTGCCTTGGATGAACAATTCATAATGCTGCTAGAGTAACTGTGGCTTCTTCATGAACTATGACTCACCCTAGAAATAATAGCCAGACACAAGGACATCCTTCAGATTCTGATAACATAGATCACCTTGAAAGGAGAGAGGAGAAAAAACAAACCAAAACATTGCCTCATTCCCACATGTGAAGTCTTGATCTCTCCTCAGCCAGGTTCTACAAAATGCAATGACTATCGAAGGATCAACAATCTGCTCAATTTCTTAGTAGAATACAAATTTAATTTTGTTTGGTTGTGACAGTTCTGGGGCTTGAACTCACAGCCTGGGCACTAAACCTGAGCTTTTCTGCCCCAGGTTGGTGTTCTACCACCGGAGCCACAGCTCCACTTCCTGCTTTATGGTGGTTAATTGGAGATAAGAGTCAAAAATTTTCATGCTTGGGCTGGCTTTGAGCCTAGCTACACCTTCAGATCACAGCCTCCTGGAGGGGGAAAGAAAAGATGACTAGACGGATTTAGTCCAAACAGTGAGCACCTGGATGTCATTTTATGGGTAGTGGCACCACAACTAGAGTGCAGAGGGTGGCAATCTACAGTAAGGCTTTAGTAGCTGGGCCCCGGGGGCTCATGACAGTGATCCCAGCTACTTATCAGGCTGAAATCTGAGTATCCTGGTTCAAAGCCAGCCTCTGCAGGATGCCCTGTGAGACTCTTATCTCCAGTTAACCACCAGGATATAGGAAGTGAAGCTGTGACTCCAAGTGGTAGACAGCTAGTCTTGAGCAGAAAAAGTCATGATGTACACACAGGTTCTGAGTTCTAGCCCCATGACTAAAAATAAAACATTTGGACAATTATCATGTGAAAATTTGAAAATTATCAAGAAGAAGATCAATACACCAGGTACTTCAGTGTCCCACAGCTAATTTCTGAAGGACATATATTTCATGAATGTCTGTGTGTGTGTGTGCACGTGTGTATGTGTGTGTGTGTGTTCTGATAGTGTAGGTGAATTCAGGGTCTGGGTGTTGTTCATAAACCTATGTGCTTAAGACTACACTCTACCACTTGAGCCACAACTCTACATTGGCTTTTGGAAATAAGAGTCTCATGGACTTTCTGGCTGGGTGACTTTGAACTATGATCCTTGAGTCTCAGCCTTCTGAGTGAGTAGAAAGGGTGACAGGCGTGAGCCATGGCACCTGACTAACTTATTCACTTTTGATGGAGTAAAGTTCAAAGAATGGACAGGTAAGTAGTTTTGTACAAAGTATATTTATAAGTGCTGGTTAAGCTTAAATGGTGGTTTTTAAACACTCTGGCATCCAGTTCATCTGTGAGGGCTCATCTGTACTCGTCCACATCTCGGATCTGAGGACTCTTAGCTAATGAGTGTGAACCTCAGGGCCATGGTGAAGTGCCGAATGCAAAGATAGCTTGGCCTCATATCCAGGACTATATGATGAGGATTCAAGATGAAAAAATCATCGATTGAGTCGGTGGCTCAGACCTGTTAACCTACCTCCTCTGGAGGATGAAATCTGAGGAATGTAGTTCAAAGCCACCCTGGTCAAGTAACTGTGGGAGACTCTTGCCTCCAATGAACCACCAAAATGTAAAAGTTGAGCAGTGGCTCAACATGGTAGAGCACTAGCCTTTCGCTAACAAGCTCAGAGACAGTGCCTAGACAGTGCCTGATTTCAGGCGCTAGGACTAGCACAAAAAAAAAAAAAAACATTGAAAACATTGATTGAACACTTATTGAGCACTGAGCCCTGACCTTGGCCTTGAACATGAGAAAGAGAGTTGGATGGGGAGGTGGGAGAAGATCAGACAGGGGCCCTCCTTCCTGTCTCTTGTTATTTTGGGTCCATATTCATCCCAATCCACGGCGATCAAACCAGATGGGCTCAGAGCGGAACCACTCCGGATCCCCCTTGCTGAGAATGAGACACAGAATCTCAATCAGCCAGCTGGTTCCGGGAGACAGAAGAACAGGTGAAGGTCATGGAAGGTCACTCATTTCTATCTGAATTGCATAAAGACCATGATGGCAAAATACACATCAGATGAACATTACCAATACCAACTTTGTCTAGTGTATAATCTTTGGTCACACAAAGCCATTAATCATGTGTGTGTTTATGTGTGTGTGTGTGTGTGTGTGTGTGTGTGCTCATTCATTTATTTATTGATGGATTCCAGGCAGACTCCACCCTGCCCCAGCCCTGTACAGTACTTCCACACCAGCTCCTCATTGTATTCCAGGTCAGTAAGCACCACTTCCTCCTCGTCACCTCCCTGCACTCCCAGTTGATCACCCAGAAGGGAAAGGCATAGGGCGAGAAGTCTTCACGGGGTGGGGGTCTTAGCAGCACACATGAGTGGGTGCACACACGCAAACACACATATGCACACACGGACACACACATACACATGGACATCCATGCCCACATGATGCTCCGTACTCCCAGTGCTCGTCACACACAATTCATGGGATTCTGGGCCTGGTCTATAAGTTCCTTGTGTTTACCAGAAGGTTTCCAGTTCCCCACTATGGCCCATGCTGGTTCTCCGATTGGAATCAGGCCTCTTTTCTAAGTCGCCTCAAAGTCATCCTTTCTTCAAAAACATGTTTTTTTCTTTTTGGTGTAGTGTAGGGGCTTGAACTTGGGTCCTGGGCATTGTGCCTGAAGGCTTGTGCTCAAGGCTGGGGCTCTCCCCTTGGGCCACAGGCCTTCAATAATGAGTCAGTACACGTTCCACCCACAGAAGGCTGGAGGGAGTGCGGCCACAGGCCTGGGCTTCCCCACACAGCCTCAGCCTCCTCTGTTCACCTGACTTGAGGAAGGTCGCCATGATGACGTCCTCTTCCTCCTTCAGCATGACTGTCTCCTGAGCTGCTTTAATGAATTCAAAGTTTAACCCAGGAGCAGAAAGGAATGTCCTGGTACCCGCACATACTCCTGAGTCTTGGCAGAGCCCCTGTGTGCCTGGTGCTTGGCCTCAGGCCTCTGCCACTCCCACTGGGGGGTCTGGGGGGTCATTCTGGGTGGTGAAGGTAATTTTTAACTCTTTTCATCTCACTGTGAAACCAATTTGAGGAAATGGGGGGAGGGGGAACACCCTGGTGTGATGGTCACCAGGTTATTTATATTGGGCAACTGTGAAATCATTTAACCTGTCCTCACCGAAAGCTCCAGCCCCAAAGACCACACAAGCACCAAGTCACATACAGCAAACTGGATTGTCAGCAAGCTGACAACGATGTGCCTTCCTAGCTGGGCATAAGGCTTGTCTTTGTGAAAAGCAAGTATCTTTACAGCATGTAGCTAGGCTGGGCTTTAATGACTGCCACCGTTGCAGTTGGGTCTGAGTGGGAGGCATTCCGCCGCTTCAGCTGGAGGCTGTGGGGTATGGTGGTGGAAGTAACAATTGCGCTCAGGTCTGGTCTGGTCACCTGAGTTTAGAGCAAGGGCTGAGGACCTAAGAGACAGCTTAAGTCAAAATGGAGAAGAACATACTAACATTCCCTCCTTTGTTGTATACCAGGCCCGGGTACATGGGTGACGGTCTTTTCTTCTGAAGCTACTTCCTGCTGAAAAGGGGCAAAGTAATCTATGTGGGTTTTTCCCTGAATTGCTGTTCCACTGGGTACCATCTGATAAGACTGATTAGTAAAAGTCCTCATTCTCTGCATGAGAATATTAAATACCTGAAAAGGCAAGGCACAATTAATTAAGCACAAAACATTGACAAATAGAGGGTCCCCCAAAAGCATAAGCCAGGTGGTGATTGGTCCCCCCAAAAGGGCCTGTCCTCAAGGCATCACTTAACTCCAGCAGGTTCCTCCTGTTCCCCCAATGACTTGGGGAAGGCTGGGATGAAGTTTCTTTATCCTCAGAGAAAGAGGTTCAGGGGCTCTCAGGTATATGAAGGTTGGTCAGGCAGGTAACACTTAACATGGCCAAGGTGAATCCAGTGAGTAAGAGCCTGAACCTGCACAGAGTAGGCTGGAGAGAGAGTTACAGGATAAGGTCCTTCCCAAGTCTCAGAAAACGTAGTGGAGCCCAGTGACTAAACAGAATGAGCCGTTGGGCTTGGTTACTACCAAGGTGGAGTGTTGTAAGGGGAGTTAGCAGTGGGCAGCAGCCCATTTCTTAGCAAATCCTTAACATTTGGCGATAATCCTGAAACGCTGAGGCTAGGAAAGAGGTATTGAAGAGGTGAGGGAAAAAGCTGAGGTCCATTAGGGAAATATGAACAAGAGAATGATCTTGGGCAGAAGGGTTGTGGTGTCCCAAACTGAGGGGCCAACTTTAGAGGGTGGTAAAGGAAAGCCTGAGGAGTCACCAGGCTTGTGCATCGAAGTCATCAGCAAAGAAAACTCCGTGGAGGCCCAATCACTGTCGCCCCATTCTGACAGTTGTGAGGAGCATAAAGTAATAGGTGCACCAAATTTGATCAGAAGGTCTTTGCCAAGCAGCAGAACAGGACAGTGGGGAATGACAAGAAAAGAGTGACAAAAAGATCACCTTAGGAAAAAGATAAATAATGCGGGGTGAGGTGAGGGGGAGGTATGAGAACCTTTAAGATTTACCCTCCTCCTTGACTATGGAGTGCTCAGCTGGGTAGGTAGAGACCCAAAACTTCATAAGCACAGAATACATTGCACCTATATCCACCAGAAATGAACTAGGCCTGCCTGCAACCATGATGGTTACCCTGGACCCTGTGTGGTGATGTCAGTGGTTGGGGTTGGCTGTCCAGGGCCTTCTCAGTCTTCTGGAGCCAGTCCCCGAAGACAGAAGGAGAGTGGTGAGGCCTTGCCAGATGGCTGCTGTCCATGAGGTGATGATGGACTTGCCATGGCCCAGTGGGCCTACTCATGCCACCTGGGGCCCAGCCTAGTCGGCGTTAGACACGCTGTACATCTATGGCCATGCTGGACACATGGGTAGCATGGAATGCAGACCTGTCCCTTTATTTTGGGGGGCCAGGATCCCTTCTAATGCCCCTCCTGAACACATCCATAACAGAATCCTGGCATCCTCATTGGGAAGGGGGAAGTTGCAAAGTCTGGGAGTGTCGGGGATGGCTGTGCCTTTAAGGGGGGACAGCTGGCTTTAGCCCGTCCTGCCTCCTTCTGCCTTCAACTGGAAGAGAAGCCCCTGCCCCTGGGGGAGAGCACGTGTGTGTCATCATGGCGGCGGGGACCCCAGAGGCCCGGTCCTTGGGGGTCTGTGGTCTCCTCCCAGAGAGGATGTTTTGTGACATCACCTGATGGACAAGCCCATTAAGCCTATCACTAATATTCAGTAGTCCCTCCTCTTCCTGCCCACCATTACCGATATATAAACCCCTCCCTGATTAAAGTCTTTTGAGATTGGTGGAACATCCAAACCGGCTCCCTGAAATCTCTGTCCTGCATCTACTCCGGACACGTGAGGAGGGATGGGGGGAGGTTTCGGCATCTTTCCTCTTCTTAGCGTAGTCCATAAAGACATGCTTTGCTCCTTCTGTGGGCAGGGGGGAGTAGAGCCGAGTGTCTTTCACAATTTGGGATCAGGCATCTCCCTGGGTGAAGCGGGGGGGACGGAGTCTTGAGCCCCACATAGGAGGTTGCTGGATCATTGCCAGTATCTGATACTTAAGTCTTTAGGTCTTGTCCTCCTTGCCATGTTATACCACAGAGGCAAACTCCCAGGCTTGAGCCAGGTGTCAGGGGCTGCTTGTTTGATTGCAAATATCTGGGGCTGCTTGGTTGGTAAAACCAGTCACTAAACGGTGTTGGACATCGACGGACTCAGGATACAGTTTAGTGAACCAAAGAAGAGCCTGGTTTAGTCTGGCCCAAATGGAAGATGGGTTTTCATTTTTGTCTTGCAGGATGAAGAGTGTTTCCAGCCTGCAGGGGAACATGGAGACCTGGACAGGAAGGAGTGGAGCTGAACAAAGTGGGTGCTGGCTTTGTAGAGTGTGGGAACAAGTAACAGGTGGGCAGAAGGAAGCCCCAGGGGGCCAGGAAAGGAAGCAGGAGGAGGGGTCATGGGAGCAAAAGCCAGGGGAGGAATCCTGGCCTCTGCCAGAGCAGGAGGGGGAGGAGGAGGAGCCTCTCCTGCCAGAGAACAAGATGGCAGTAGTTGGCTGTAGCATGAAAGGAGAAATCATCTGGCAATATGAGAGGGGAATCCTTAGGAATTTGAGGCTGGGCACTTCCCATGAATGACCCATGGAGCTGTCGCTAAAGATCCATGGACATCCCAGGAGGCTCTCTGGTCAACTAACATGGAGGGACAGCAGCAACTGGGGTCATGACCACAGAGTTGCTGGGTCCCTTGGCCTATCTAGCCCAGTAGCCTAGGCCAGGGGTAGAGGGTTAGGAGGGTCAGAATTTGGCATCAAGATTTTTCCAGGCCAGTGGCCTAAAGGGGAGTGAACTCCAAGTCCCCTTCAACAGGGAATGGTCACTCATGTGTGAAGAAGGGCAGATTGGTCACTGATGGATGGAAAAAGTGCCCTGGGACAAGCAAGATTACCTTGGTGGTCCTCTGGTTGGGCCTGCAAGAGGCACAAGGTCCCTGGGGCAGCTCCAATTCCCGGAGGGCAAAGCAAAAGCACCAGAGGAGCCTTGATCCAAGTCATAGCACCAGTGAAAACTGAAGCACAGGAGACCCCGCAGATACCAAGTCGTGCACAGCAAAGCTTATTGTCAGCAAGCTGACAAGGCTGTGCCTTCATGCCGGGTGCAATGCTTGTCTTTGTGCAAAGGGGGTATCTTTATAGCACCTAGCCAGGGCAGCACTTACAGATTGCAAGGGTTGGGGTTAGGTCTGAGCAGAAGGCATTCTGCTGCCGCAGCTGGAGGGTGTGGGGGGAGAGGTGGGGAGGTAACAGTTACAGTCAGGTTGGATCTGGTCACCTGATTTCAGGGCGAGGGCTGAAGACTGAAGATGGATGTTCTTAAGGGAAAACGGAGGAGGACATAGGAACACGCCTGGACTTTCAGTTCACAATAGAAAACAGAATAACAAGAGGAAATAAAAGGAAATAGAGTTGAGTGCAGGCTTTCCTTATTTATTTATTTATTTATTTTTAAAAAATTTTGACAAGGTGTTGTGCAAAAGGGGTACAGTTACATAATAGGGCAGTGTGTACATTTCTTGTGTTATCTTACACCCTGTTTTTCTTTCCCTTCCCTAGATCAGATAGATATATATACATTACACAGTATACCAAAAACATATACAGTAGCCATATGGCCTTCACCAAAGGAAATTCACCTAGGACTTTAAATATAACGTCAACAATAGAGTTTGCTTATCCTTGTCTTATATGACCATACATACATAGCTTTTGAGCTATTGTGATCCACTGAGAGGTCTATTTTTGACCTTTATATGTTGAGTAGTTGTTTGGTTTTAGTTACATAATGTAGGGTCGCTGACCCAAACCTGTGGGAAATACCATTTGACAAAAAGTTTTGGTTTTGCAGACCTGGACTCTACTGTTTCCCCTCCCCCCACCTTAACAGTCATATATCAAGGAGATCATGCCCCTTTGTTTTCTGTGTTCTAGGCTTGTCTCACTCAACATTATTTATTCAAGTTCTGACCATTTCTGTGCGAATACCAATATTTCACCCATTTCTAATCGCTATGTAGTATTCCCTTATGTAGTATTCCTGGTTGCTTTTTAAGTACACTGGCTTTTGCAAGCTGGCACCCCACTGACTTTCAAAACAGTTTAAGGCAATCAATGGCCCTTGGGTAATTTTGCTAGAGCAATAATTTTTAGTAATCAGACATTTTTAATAAGGCTAGAATTTTCTAGGCCAACATACAAGGTTTGGCCTATAGCCATCTCTCACAAGTGCAGTCTCTACTCTTGTACACTTGTTAGCACTGCTTTCTATACCTCTGGTTTATCCTGCCTCATCTTTTAAAAATAACTATAATCCCTCAATCCTAAAGGGGAGCTGATGGGCAAAGATCAACCATCTTCTGTAACTTTTTCAGGCTGACAACAATGCCTACAATAACTTTTTAATAATTATATACACTTTTTCTTGGGGCTATAGCACTGTAGCCTTTTAACATTCTACTTTGTAAAAGTATTTTCCTGACTGCCTGGGGGAACTGATAGTAAGACAAATTAAAATATCTTCCTCTTCCATAGGAAAGACTGGAATACCAGACCCGTAAGAGGGAGAAAGTAAATCAGGAATAGATGTAGAAACAGGGACGGGGGCTTCTGTCCATAAATATGCACGCAACAAAGGAGGGTTAGAAATACAGGCCCAATACATTACCTCTGATGTAGCTAGCCCCTACAGGTTATTAGTGCACACCTGTCCATTAGAATGGCCTTATCATTTGGATGAGAATGTCTCACCCCAGTCTTGATGCACAGGGGGTGTTTGTTGCTGGATCCACTGGAGCAGGTGCTAGAAAGATGGGCTGTCTTCTGTAGAAGCCTAAGCATAGCCTCGCCCCTGGGTTATTATCTCCCCTGAAACACAATCTAGCCCCACACCCAATCAAATTCAGACAGCCTGTGACTTGTTTAACAAAGGCGGAGGTAAGAAGTGGTGATCTGCTCTGGCCATTATATCTCCTAGAGGCAAATTTTAAAAATTAAGAACAAATAAATTCAGAACAAATACTGCTTCAATAATGGCTCAGGCTATTTCACAGACTTTTCATAGAAGTCTCATACCCCTCGGTACTATCCATATTCCCCCTTTTTTATTTTTGTTTTTGAGTTTGTTCTACTACACCTTGATCTTGAGGATTATATTTAATTCATGTAAGATGTTATGAAATTTTAAGGATAGCATGGTTTTGTTTTTCTTTTGCGGGAGCAAAAGAGACTAAAGCATCTACTTGAGAATTACCATATACCATAGGACCTGGCAAATTAGAATGAGCATGAATGTGAACTACATACAGGGAGTTCTGTCTCTGGCATAACAGACTTCGTAAATGTTTAAATAGTGAATCTAGTGGGGGTTTTATTTGGGAAATATTAGCAGAATATATATTGCATAATACATGTGCTGCATAGGCAGAGTCAGCGATTAAATTAAAAGGTATTAAGAAATTCTGTAAAGCATATATAACAGTCTGTAACTCATTTTGTTCTGCTGATTGCCAGGGAGTGAGGAAAACTTGCTATTTATCTCTGTCCAAAAAGCATATTTGTAGTTTTTAGTACCATCTACAAAAACATTAGGAGCATTTAGAATGGGCTCAGAAAGTAAAATATTATCAATAATATAAGTTTCTTTTTGAAAGAATTGCCATAAAGGGCTAGAATGTAAATGGTATAAAATTTCTCCAGTAAAGCCATTCAAGGCCAAAGGGAGGATATCAGAGGTTTGTAATGCAAATTCGAATTGTTGTTTTGGTATAGGGATGACAATGAAGTATGTGTCTTGCCTGCTTATTTGTAGGCACCTTTCATGACCTAGTCTAATAATAAAACCAATCATTTTTAGATGTGTGGTTAGTATTTTAGAGAATGTGGGCCTGGTATACATCCATTCCAAAGGCTTGTTGTACTGTGCTAGCACCCCTGCAGGGTAGTTTTTTGGTAAGTACAGTTAATAACCCAATAGGGGCAGATAAATCTACCCAAGATAAGGAATTTTGAGTCAGGTCTTTTTCTACTAAAAATAATTCCTGACGTGCCTCACTAGTTAATTTATGAAGGCTATTTAAAGCTGAATCTCTTTGAAGAATGGAGAATAGATTATGTAAAGCATAGGTAGGGATCAGTTAATATCTCCCAGTAACTTTTGAAAATCATTAAGTGTTTAATTCTTCAGTCTGAATCTTTATTAATTGGGGGGGGGGGGGGGGGTAACTGCTTGTCTTCTAACTAAATATCCTAGATACTTAAATGGATCTTCTGTTTAACTGAATTTTATCAGGGGCAATTATTAAACCATACTATTGTAAGTGCAAAGGCAAAATTTGCAACAATTTTGATACAATATTTTTATCAGGTGCAGCAAATAATAAATCATTTTATTGAAAACCTGCAAGGCAAACTAGAGAAGCAATTAAACAATCATCTTGGTAGCCATAATTTTCCTATATCCAACTTAAAACAACCATTTAAGACAGGTCTGTTTTTCAAATCTCATATCTAGAGATACATCTTTTACCAAGCCTGGATGTATTTGAAGAAATATGGAGCCTAGGCGCTGCACACCCATTGCTTCAGGCTGCTTTTTTTCACTTCCAAATTTCTTATCTAGAAAGGCATTCTAAAGCCTTTTATAGTAGAGGCTTTCACACCTTCACCTCAACCTTTATTTGCATGCAAAACCTGAAGCCCAGGGGGCACATTGCCTGCTGTTTGCGTGTTTTGTTTTTGTTTTTGTTTTTGTTTTTTTGGCCATTCCTGGGCCTTGGACTCAGGGCCTAAGCACTGTCCCTGGCCTCTTCTTTCTCAAGGCTAGCACTCTGTCACTTGAGCCACAGCGCCCCCTCTGGCCGTTTTCCATATGTGTGGTGCTGGGGAATCGAACTGAGAGCTTCATGTGTAGGAGGCAAGCGCTCTTGCCACTAGGCCATACTCCCAGCCTGGTTGCGTGTTTTAAAAGATATATATATATATATATATATATATATATATATATATATATATATATATATACAGAGAGAGAGAGAGAGAGAGAGTTAATGAGAGTTGTGTACTTCTATCCCCATTAGTTTATGTACTTTAAAATATTTACCTGATTATATGTAGCTTAAGATAGTCTTACTATTACATCACAGTTTACACTTATAAAATTTAGTACCTGAATCATTAAACTGATACCCAAAACAATTGTAACAAGAGTACATTTAGCAGTGTGCCCCAGAATTATAAAAATGAGATTCCAGACTTAGCATCTTTGCCTTTTGAATACATCCAAATTGTAAAACTGTACAGAAATCAAATTATATCAGGTAAATAAACTTTTAACTCTCCTTTAAAATATTCCAATTTTATTCTATCCGAAGGGGCAGTTTTAGAAGTATCAGTCAAATCATTCATTTTTACCACGAGGTTTCCAATGTTTACCTGAAAACAAAAGAAACAAAAGAAAGGCCTCCATTGGCCTGTCCTATAGAATGGGCCTATCTCCATCCTATTTCTTAGAGATTGATGAACTGCCTTGGTGCCAGCTTGCCTTCTTCCACCATGAATGGACGCCCCCTCTCAGTTTACCCCTCACTCCTGAGGATAGGCTCAGGAGCCCATGCTAAGTTCTTATTTATTTATTTATTTTTAATCATGAATTAAAAAGATTTTTAACTATAGTTCCTTTTAAAAATAAAGTAATAATCCTTTAAAACATTTGGTAATGCCCAAACTTGATGACCTTTTGAAGTTTAAAGTTAAACTAACCCATTTTTACATTATACAGTTTCAATCTTGAACACATTCACACCCAAACGTACATACACACATTCACATATATAAGTATTTATGTAAAAGAACTTAAAAGCACTCAAAACAACTATCGGCCGTACATTTTTTAGTGGCAAGAGGTATTTTTGCCAATCCTACTCTTGCAATGACCAAAACTTAAGATAAAACCTTTAATGAATGATTTTAGTATTTTTTAGTCTCATTCACCAGGGCCTGCTAGTTTTAGCAAGATGTTTTAGCATACTAAATACTTTTAAGCTGAAGATAACTGGGTTGGGGTTCCCTGGAGTATAACTGAACCCACCCAGCACTTGACTCTAGTGTTTAGCCCAATTTTAGCTAGGGGCATTTTAAAGTTTTGAATTACTCTTAGGCTAAGATTAGCCAGCTGTTTGAACCCAGCTCTTAGCAGCCTGCACTTTTTCAACTGCCTTCTTGCAGAAGGAGACACAGCACATTGTAGACTCTGATGTTTTCCCCATAGACATGTAAATGGACAACAGAAATATGGGAAACAAAAGTTTATATTTAAAACTGGTACCAACCTCAAAAACAAAAGTAGTCAAGACAAAACAGGACATAGAAATAGAGGCTTTATGCCTTGAATGGCATGTCCGGGGTCTACAAGCTGCCAGCCAGAGTGATGGAAAGCCCATAGGGCCCTGAAAATTCTCAGGGGGATCCTCCCCAGTGAAGATTTCCATCTCCTGGCAATCAGCCTGCCAAGGCCTCCCACCAGAGAACTTTTTTCCCAATATAGCAGTCCACACAAAACACAACTAATCAGACAAGGACAAAGACACAGGAAACATATGCATGAAACATGTAGCGCCAGCACAAATTAAAAGTGCAATTGCAGTAAAAATTCTCTTGAGAGGTAAAAGAAAAATCACTAGTCCTTCCTCAATTCCAAGCTGATGGACAGAAACGGGGAGTGGCTACTCCCCTGCTAGTGCCTGGTTGTAAGGAAAAGATGATGGGGAAGCCTTGTTCATTGGAATGGAGCCACAAGATGGCCCTGTATTACAGCTGTCCTAAGTTAAGTGAATCAGGTCAATATCTTCATAATGAGGGGGCTGAGCTACACCTCCAATTGGAGGGGGTTGGATGACAGGAAAAGTTCGATAGCAAGAGAGAGAAACAGAACCATAAGAATTAGAATAAGAAAAGTAAAAGCTGCCCCTGGTGGCAATCTTTTGTTTTTCACTTTCACCTTCCTGATGACCCCTGGCAGATTGCAAGAGCATCTGTAGTGCTTCAACTGTGCTGCTGAGATGCCTACATTAGCGTCATTCTCTGAAGGAGCATATATAGAGGCCGAAGGCTTATTTGATGTTAATTTTTCTTTAACAAAACTGACAGGAGATTGTTCAGGTGTAGCCATCTCTTTTAGCATCTCTTTCTTCCTGTCCAATTTGAGTTTCTGCCTCCTCTGGCAGGTTATAGGCCTTCATGGCTTTCTCCACGTCAGCCTCTAGCTCAGCAGCTGATGTTATGATAGCATTGGGAGACATCATACTCATAGCTACACGCGTTAATGCCCAAACAGACCAAAATGTAACTGGAACCTTGTCACCACACTGAAATTCCTTTTCCACATTATTCTTTACTCGTTCCCAGACTTCTAAGTCTAAAGTATCTCCCTCCAGGAACCAAGGATTATACTCCATTACCACCTGCATGCACTCATCTATTTGTGAACGCAAGACCATAGCTTCATTCCAATGCAGTACATGGTGGATAAGATTAGGAAAAGGAGTAGATTTAGCTTGTCCCATAACCCCGTAATATTTTATTTATTATGCGCTCACCACACAGTTCCCTTATCTCCTGTGAATCAAAATATCTCTCACCTCCACAAATGCAGTTCCGCAATCTCCTATGGATCAATTATCAGGTCCCTGGATCTGGACGCCAGTTGCTGGACTTGGGTAATTGCAACCGTAGTCAGGACTCGGGGGATGCAGAGGCGAGTGGACCAATGCACATTTTATTTCAGGAGGGCCAAGGTTTATATAGGTTAGAAATCAATTCACAACTTCAAGAGTAAAATTAATACAGAATGATATCCATATCAATACAAAAGTTGCAGATGTAGTAGTGAGTGATGTGGCTATTACAAAGGTTGTCACTACTAAAAAGGGCTTCGCTACTACAAAGATTGTTGATACTAAAACAAAGGATTAAAGCAGTCAAAGCAGAACTCTAACTATCACCTAGCTACTATTTCCTTGAGACTAATTATCTTTCACCATGACTTCCCTATTTACTGTGACAAGACTTCCCTGGAGCAGCTGGGCAACAAATCTCCCCAGGGAGGCTCTATACAGGGGGGGAGAGTCTCATGACAAAGTGGCTTCCTTTGACTAACAAACACAGGAGACTCTTTTAATAGAGATTTTTCCCCATAGGCCTATTTATTAGTTTGCTAATAAGGCATCAGAACTTCTGTGCCAAGGCTGTTTCCCACTGGTCAGAGAAGTTATTCTCCCACACACCTGAATGTCATTTTTTGGTTAGTTCTGAGGATCATAGTGCAAAACCCATCCTGACAGGAAAGTCCCAGAGTCGTTTGTATGTGTGTGTGCACACATGAGTGGTCATGGTGCTTGAACTCAGGCATAGCCCCTGTCTCTGAACTTTTCACTCAAATCTAGCACTCTACCTTATGAGTCATGGCTGCACTTCTGCCTTTTTACTTGTTCATTAGAGATGAGTCCCATGGACTTTCCTGCCCAAAGTTGCTCGGAACCTGCCCCTCAGATTTCAGCCTCTTGAGTAGTATAGCACTAGCCTTGAGTGAGAAAGTAAGGGACAAAGCTCCACAACCAGCCCCCCCCACACACACACACATGATGTTTACACCCACCTCACCTCTGCCTTCCACAAACCATTCATAGTACTGCTGCATTGACTGCAGGTTCTTCATGAGCTTTGATTCACGATAGAAATAATATCTGGACACAAAGACATCCTTCAGATTTCTGATGATCTGTAGATCACCTTGAAGGGAGAAAAAGAAATCATTACCATCTTCCCCTCCGAGGCAAGGTCTTGACCTCTGCTCAGCCAAGTTCTACATGGCGGGATGAATATCGAAAGATCAACAATCTGCTCAGTGTTGTGCTAGAACACCAATTTATCCTGGTTTGTTTGTGACCATCCTGGGGCTTGAGTTCACAGCCTGGGCACTCAACCTGAGCTTTTCAACTCAAGTATAGGGCTCTACTACTTTGAACCCCAGCGCCACTTTCAGTTTTCTGGTGGTTCTTTGGAGATAAGAATTCCATAGACTTTTCTTTCAGAGATGGCTTTGGATCCTCAGATCTCAGTCTCCTTGAGTAGCTAGGACTATGGGTGTGAGCCATGGTGCCTGCGTTTTCCATTCACTTTTGATGGAGTAATGGTCAAAGGAAGGACAGACAAGTCGTTCTTCCTAAAGCTTATTTTTAAGTCCTGGTTGAGCTTCAGGTGGATTTTAAAGACTCTGGCATATAGTTCATCTATGAGGGCTCATCTGCATGGGTTCACATCTAGGGTCTGAGGACTCTTAGCTGATGGATGCAAAGCTCAGGGCCATGGTGAACTGCTATAGGCAAATGCAGCTTGGCCTGATCTCCAGGACCATTCTATGGGGATTCGGGATTAGAAAGTACTGACTGAGTTGGTGGCTCACACCTATCACCCTAGCTACTCATGAGGCTGAGATCTGAAGATTGTGGTTCAATGCCAGTCTGGGCGGGAAAAGTCTGTGAGACTTATCTCCAATTAACCACTAAAAAGCTGGAAGCAGCGCTGTGGCTCAAAGTGATTGATGCAGCTTTGGGCACAAAAGCTCAGCAACAGTGCTCAGGCCCTGAGTTCAAGACTCAGAACTGACACCACAAAAAAAAAAACATTGATTGAACAGTTGTTGGGCACTGAGCATGGACCTTGGCTTTGGAAGTGAGGAAAGACTTCGGGAAGAGTTGGATGGGGAGATGGGAGGAGAGCAGGCAGGGTCCTCCTTCATGTCTCTTATTATTTTGGATCCTAGTTCAATCTCAATCCATGGGGCTCTCTCCCAGATGGGCACAGAGTGGATCCACTCCGGATCCCCCTTGTTGAGAATGAGACACAGAATTTCAATCATCCAGTTGGTGCCTGGAGACAGAAGGAAAGGTGAAGGTCACTCATTTCTGTCTGAATTGTGTAAAGAGGCATGACAGTAAGATATATATATATAACATAAACCTTATTGCTATAAGCTTTGTCTAGCATACAATCTTTGGTCACACAAGACCATATTTGTGTGTGTGTGCATGTGTGTGTGAAAGAGAGAGAGAGAGAGTGAAACAGTGTGTGCCAGCCCTAGGGCTTGAACTCAGAGTGTCCTGACCCTGCACTATTCTGCTCAAGACTGATGCTCCACCACTTGAGCTCCAGCTCCTCTTTTTGGTGCTTCATTCAAGATGAGAATCTCCCAGATTTTCATACCCAGACTGGCTTTCCACCTAGATCCTGGGATCACAGCCTCCTGAGTAGCTAGGATGACAAGCAAGATACACCAGTGCCTGGCCAACGCTGGCATGTCTACATGTTATCTAAATGTACAATGTGCACAGGTGCATAGCTGACCCCCTCTCCTGTCCAGGCCACCACACTTCTCTTATCTCTTCTAGGACTGTGGCGGCTGTGGGCTTTGTACCTGGTGCAAATCCCAGCACCATTTGTCTGTTCAGGACATTCTGCCCTCTTGTGCTTCAAATGGCAAAACGTCCTGTAATAATACTGTAGCCTGGGTCTCAGTGTTCTGCACTGATACTCAGCATTATGTCCCATTTGTTCCCTAAGACCTCTTCGGGTTGTGCAGCCATTTCTCTGTGAGTATTTGTGTTTTATCCACCTCTTGGCGGTTCCTGAAGTCCCTTCAGTGCCTCCCCGCGGCTCCTAACTTTCAGCACATTTCACTGCAGTGTGTGCTTGGTGCTCGCCTCCCACCCCATCCCCGTGCTCCTTCACACACGATCCCCCGGATTACGGGCCAGTCTTGCCAGTTCCTTGTGTTTACCGGAAGCTTTGCAGCTCCCAATGACTGCCCACAATGAATAATTTTATCTTTTTGTGTCCGTCTTGGTGCTTGAATTCAGGGTCTGTGTGCTTTCCAAGCCCCCACACCTACCCACCCCCCAAAAAAAACAATGTATTCACTACCCAACATCTGAAATGGAAACTCCTCTGTAGAGCACTGTGTGGGACAGGTAGCAATGTGCAAGCCTATAAGCAACCCAAGCAACAACAAGGCCTCAGATTCAAATCCCAGTACTGCATCCCCTGGAAAAAAAATTTATCATTGAAAAGTTACCTCCTGAACTGGTTAGCATGGACTAAATGAGAGGTGTTTGGATTTATCAAAACGATGTCCACAAGGGCTAGATACAGAACTTTAAAAATATTGATAAAAATAAAATACCAGAATAAAAGGCTTGTCCCCTGTATGCCTGGTCTGAAGAAGCCAGTGTATCTCATAGGCCACCCTCCAATGTAACTACATTATTAGCTGCCTGGACTGTGGGTGGCAAAGTGCACATGTGCTGATAGTCTGCAGCACTTGTCCCAGCATTGATGTGTTGAGGGTGACACTGATCAAGATGCCCAACTCTGGGAAATGGGCACCACGGCACTGAAATCTTTGATACAGTTGCTGAAAGATCACTTTTTAAACCTTAGATAAACAAATTAATTCCATTAAAACTTTATATTTAGAAAGAAGAGACCAGATGTTATTGTTCTGTGAGATTTGCAACATTCTCCCTCAGTGACTACACCCTCTCCCCACCCCCAATGCCAGGCAATCACAAACACCTAATTCTGCCATAGTCCCAAGGCTGCTATGTTTCTCCAGTACTTTCACTGGCCCACAATGCACACAGGAAACCCTGTGAACAGGGTTGGCAAGATCTTCTCTGGGGGTAAAGAAATAAATCAGCTAATACACTGTCCCCATGCAAGACTGGAGGAAGTGGGGAGACAGGCCTGGCCTGTCCCACCCAGCCGTGCCCCTGTCTGCTCACCTGACCTGGGGTAGGTCACTGTGATGATGTCCTCGTCCTTCAACACCAGTTGCTCATAGACTGCTTTGATGTATTCGAGTTCAAAACCCACAGCAGGGAAAGGAAGGCCCTCATGCCACACATAGTCCTGTGCCATGGCAGAGCCCTGCGTGCCTGGCCGTTGGTCCCAGGCCACTGGCACTGCCACTGGGGAGGTGGTGGCAGAGTGTGGGTTGTCATCCTGGGTGACAAAGCCAATCATTAACTTTTTTTTATTTCACTGTGATATGAGCCAGCTCACCCGCCATGGCTGGCTGGCTTCATTCCAAGTTGGCCTGTGATGAACTAAGCTGTAATTCAGTGAGAGGATCTGGGGCCACAGCTGGGCACAGCGAGTATGGAGCCCAGTGGGTATCCAGATTAAGTGTGTGTGTGTGTGTGTGTGTGTGTATGTGTGTGTGTGTGTGTGTCCTGAGGCTTGAACACAGGGCTTGGGTGCTGTCCCTAAGTTATTGTGCTCATATTGTGCTACCACTTTGTGACACAGCACTACTTCTGATTTTCTGGTGGTTAATTGGAGATAAGATTCTCACAGACTTTCTTGCCCAAGTTGGCTTCAAACTTGTAAGCCCTGGCCCAGAAACCATGCAGACAAATAGTCACGTGGAAGGAAGTATTTTAATGTCAGCCAAAGCTCACAGGCTAACTCTCCTATAGCAGCCTGCTCTCAGACAGGGAGGTAGTTATATAGCTTCAAGGAGGCTGAAGGCAGAGGCATCTGGGAGCAGGAAGTCTTCTGTAGTCACAGCTGGACACTGGAGATATCAGACAGCCAGGGCAAGACATTCTATAGGTGATTGATAGCTGGGGAAAGCACCCTATGTCTGGCATGGAGCCGGCACAATACCTTTTGTAGCTGGACACTAGAAATAGCGGTGGGACCCGGACTGAGCATCCTGACTGGGTAGCAACATCTTGTTGACACTGTCGGCGCAGGGTGTGTGTGCAGTTTGGGTGGGAATGGACAACTGTGGCCGGGTCTGGCTTGTGGGTGACCCAAGATGAAGGTTGTCAACCCCAAATAGGGGTGAATATGCTAACAAAACTGATTACCAGGATGCTCCAATCTCAGCTACCTGAGTAGCTGGGATTACAGGTGTGAGCCACTGGCACCCGGCCCCATCAGGACAAAAGGAAAATTTAATCTGTCACTCGCTGTCAAATTTTTAGGACACATCAACATTCCCTGTGAAAGGCAGATGGGGGTCGCTGGCACCCGGGTGCTGAGGCAGGAAGAATCAGGGGAAGGGAGGCATGATAAACAGCAGTCAGGAATTCAGAAATGAACAGTGCATGTAAGAACAGAGAAGCCGCTCTCTGCTTTGAGTTAGACACAATCTCCTTCCTTCACTAGCTACAGTGAAAGCTCAAGAAAAAAGAAAAGGACAAGTGACACTGTGGCTCAAAGTGGTAGGGTACCAGCCTTGAGCTGAAGAGCTCAGGGACAGTGCCCAGGCCCAGAGTTCAAGCCCCATGATCGACAGGAAATGAAAGAAAGAAAGAAAGAAAGAAAGAAAGAAAGAAAAGAAAGAAAGAAAGAAAGAAGAAGAAAGAAGAAAGAAAGAAAGAAAGAAAGAAAGAAAGGAAGGAAGGAAGGAAGGAAGGAAGGAAGGAAGGAAGGAAGGAAGGAAGGAAGGAAGGAAGGAAGGAAGGAAGGAAGGACAAAAGCAGCTTTCTCCATCTGACCTTGACTGCTGGCCCCAGAATCATTGATTCATGTGCTCTAAAGATAGAGCAAGGACATCATCAGGAGAGACATGGATCCTAGAAAAGCAAATATTGGGAGAAGGGTTGCTACTGGCACAAAGGACTTCACTCAATAATTTATTTTCATTTTTATTCTTATTTTTGGTACTGGTCCTGGGGCTTGAACTTGGTGCCTGGATACTTCCCCTGAGCTTTTTCACTCAAGGTTAGCACTCTGTTACTTCAAACCACAGCTCCATTTCTGGCCTTTTGCTGGTTTGTTGGAGGTAAGAGTCTCACAGACTTTCCTGCCCAGGCTGAGTTCAGAGCATGACCCTCCAGATCTCAACCTCCTTAGTAGCTGCGAAGATGGGCCTGAGCTACTGGTGCCTGGCGGTAGGGTGATATTTGGAGAGGCAGCTGAGGAATCCACAGCTTCTGATGCTTCAAAACCACGGGGATTATCTAAGTACTATGGAGGAAAGAGAGAGATTAGAAGAGCAGGTCGGTCTCTCTCACCCTCTAGGATAGAAGTCCCAGGGGAGTCCCTTCTCTGTGTGCCAGCTTTCCTCTTCCTTGGTGGGGAAGCCTGCTCAGTCCCCCCAGTGCTCTTCAGCTTGGGGCCATGGGACAGGAAGGGGGCAGGGGAATGTTCACAATCAGTGGCCCGGGAGAGGGGAAATATTTCTCCTCTTCAAATTAAATATATGATTACTGTTTTTGTTTTTTAAATGATTATTTATTTTGTATGATTTTGCCCTTGATTTTGCAAATCAAGAACAGATGAAAAGTGAAAAGGGACACACACACACATGCTACATGTGGACGAATCTTGGTACCATGGATGCATTAAAGGAGGTGAAACTACAACAGTGCATGGCAAATACCCACTGCAGGTAGCTCGTTTGTGCCACAATGGCACACAGCTGAGACTGTGTGGCATGGCCTGAATATCTTGCTAAGCCTGAAATATTCCACATAAGGTCCTGCTCACATGATGTTTGCCAACCCCTGATCTAAGTCATCACCAGAGTCTATGCCTTCAACTTCCGTCCATACATCCATGCATCCATGCTCCATCCATGCATTATCAATCCATCCACTCATTGTTTATCCATCCATTCTCCATCATCCATCCATCTATTCACTATCCATACACTTATCAACTATCCATCATCTGCCCACCATCCATCCATCTATCCATCCATCCATCATCCTTCCACCTATGATCGATCCATCATCCATCTATCATCTATCCACTATCCATCCATCATCTATCCACCATTCATCCACCCACCTATCTATCCATTTACCTATCATCCACCCATCCACTCCTTGTCCATCCATCCATCTACCCATCATCCACTCATGACCTGTCCATCATCCATCCATCCCTCATCCACCCATCCATCCACTCACAATACTCCACATTTCCACAGTTCTTCACGTTCCCACTCTGCACTCACTGTTGAGGAGAGCACGGCTTCCATTTTCTGTCTTTGTTGTAGTCATGAGTCAGCGAGCACCAGCTCCGGCTGAGGACATAGCCATACTTGGTGCACTCTTGAAAAGTTCTTTTTTTGAAGGTGAAAGGAAAAGCACACTTTGGGGGATCTGCATGGGGGGGGGGGGAGTGCACAAGGTCATACAAGGTCATCCTCATGCACCATTGCCCAGCTCACACACCAGCTTGTCCCTAACCCATTGTTTTCCAAGTGAGAACATGTGCCAAATAGAAGACAAAATCTGAGAACTGAATTCCAGAATCTAGCAGCTTCGCTGGCCCCTAGGATTCTGTACCTTTATAAGAATGTCACCTTTTTTTTTTTTTTTTTTTTGGTGCCAGTCCTGGGGCTTGAACTCAGAGCCTGGACTGCCCCTGAGCTTTTTCACTCGAGGCTGGCTGGCTGCCACTTGAGCCACAGATCCACTTCCGGCTTTTTGTTGGCTCACTGCGTTGCATGGACTCTCCTGCCCAGGCTGATTTGGACCCGCGATCCTCCAGCTCCGAGGCCCTCCAGGTAACTGGGATGGCGGGTGTGAGGCACTCACCTTGGGCTGTGCAGTAGCGCCACCTGCCTTGGAAGTTGCTGTCCAGGGAGCACCAGGCATAGTCACTGTGAGTGGAGATGCAGCTGTAGTGTATGTTGTTCCCGTAGGCAAAGGGGAAGGCACAGGGGGTGTCAGAAGTCTCTGCCAGGACAGAACACATGCCCACTGCAGAGCCAGGTCACAAGAGACTCGCCAAGGCCAGCCTGGATGGTGGCCCACGCAGCACGAATCCTTGCCAGCCTCGCTGGCAAGAACCTCGCTGGAGGTTCTCAAGCCAAAAGAGACCTTGGCCTGCACCTATGGCTCATACCTGTAAAGCCCAGCTACTCAGGAGGTGAGATCCAGAAGATCAAGAATCTAAGGCAGCCCAAGCAGAAAAGCCTGTGAGGAGAGTCCATCCTCAATTAATTACTCAGTAAACAAACAAACAAACAAAAGCCTGGATGGCAATGTGACTCAAATGGTCAAATGCCAGTTGGGAGCAAGCAAGCAGAACAAGTGTGAGGCCTCTGAATTCAAGCTTTGGTAGTGGCAAGAAAAAACAGTGGGGGCTGGAAGTGTGATGTCAGTGGAAGAGTGCTAGCCTAGCAAGGACAAGGCCCTGAGTTCAAATCCTGGTACTTCCAAAAGAAAACAAAGAGCAAAGAGAAAAAAGTTCAATATGATGGCTGATGTTAATTGTAAAAGGGAGGAGAGACCCTCCCCCACGTCCCCCTGCCAAGTCCTAGGGTTTAAACTCAAGGCCCTGGTGTTGTCCCTTAGTTTTTGTGCTCAAGGCTGTCTCTACCACTTGAGCCACATCTCCATGTCTGGCTTTTTGGTGATCCATTGGAGATAAGAGACTCACAGACTTTCCTGTCTGGACCGCCTTTGAACCACGAACCTCAGATCTCACTTCCCCAATAGCCAGGATGACAAACCTAAACCCCAGAGCCTGGCTCCCAAAGACTTTGATGACAGCGAAGGCTGAGGCACAGTCAGGGGGCAAAGTCACTTGTTCCCATGGCCCCCAAATCCTGAGGGCAGCCCAGAACTGGAAGCCAGTGCTGGCCACACACTCTGCTACGACGTCTGCAAAACAAAGCCTACATCACTGATTTCCAGACCCTGTCAGCACCTCCCTGCTCCAAACCCCTCTCCCTCCCGGCCTCCCTCCCGGCCTCCCTCCCGGCCTCACCTTCATCCAGTGCCCACAGCCCACCAGCCAGCAACACCCAGATAGCTGGAGGTCCCATGACCTCCAAGGACCTGAACAGGGCATGCTGCAGCCAGCCTGAGTTCCAGCTGATTTATAGCCTTCTCCCCTCTCTGCCCCTCCTTCCGACCCGTCACACATCCCTGCTCCCCTAAATGCCTTCTGGCTCCCAATGTCACAGTGCTAAAAAAATTTTTTTTTAAATCTAAAAGCTCCCCACAAAAAAAAAAAAAAAAAAAAAAAAAAAACAGCACTAGCCGGGCACTGGTGGCTGATGTCTGTAATCCCAGCTACTCAGGAGGCTGAGATCCCAAGACTGTGGTTCAAAGCCAACCCAGGCAGAAAAGTCAAGGAGAATCTTACCTCCAATGAACCACCGAAAAGCCAGACGTGGATCAGTGACTCAAAGTGGTAGAGCCCCAGTCTTGCACATAAAAGCCCAGGGACTGCACCCAGGTGGTGAGTTCAAGCCCCAGGAAAGGCACCAAAACAACAACGAAGCTCCCAGCACTGTTGGTCACCATGTTGTATAGGTGTGTCATGAATGGAGGGGGGCTCTGGATGAACACCCCCACCCCACCTGGGAAATGGTTAGAAATGCAATCTCTTAGGGACCCCCTTGCCCTACCTCTCTGGCAGCAAATCTGGGAGTGGGGTGGCCACATGCATTGAAATAGCACCTCCAGGTGAGTGTAATGGCCCCTACAATTTAGAAAGTACTCCCTTACATTGTGCCTAGGAATTTCATATCAATTTCATATTATTTGTTCCTCCATTACTGTTTTACTGGGGGGGGGGGGTCTTTTCTTTTCTTTTCTTTTCTTTTCTTTTCTTTTCTTTTTTTTTTTTTTTGGTTCATCCTGGGTCTTGAACTCAGGGCTGGGGTTCTTCTGTTCAAGGCTGGTGCTCTAACAACTCGAGCCACAACGCCACTTCTGGCTTTTTGATGGTTCACTGGAGACAAGAATCTCCTTCACTTTCCTGCCCAGGCTGGCTTTGAACTTTGATCCTGAGATCTCAGCCTGCTGAGTGGCTGGGATTACAGGCTTGAGCCGCTGGCAACATTATTGTTATTACTAATTTATTATCATTTAGTTTGTTTTATGGTTTTTTTTCCTGTGAATACTTGAAAGATTATCCTGCTGGTTGTTGCTCCTTGAGAAGGCAGTGGGGCCCTCTGTGGGGATGTGCATGAGGCCAGTTTTCCCTTCAGCCAGGGGAGCCTGTGTGCAGAGCCCTGGGGCAAGGGGCTGGAACACAGCCTTCTAGAAGGTTCACAGAAAACATGGGAGAGAATGTGCTGTTCCTTCACAGCCGGCTCAGGAGTTGGGATGGCCCTTGGCCCCTGGCCCCCTGGTTGTCCTGCCCAGGGTGGGTGTGGAGGCAGCACCTCTGCTGTTCATGTACGCAGCTCCACGAGGCTGGCCCTGACATCCAGGCATGGGACGCCATGCACCAACCTGTTTTCTGGTGGTTAATCAGAGATAAGAGTCTCACAGACTTTCTACTCAGGCTGGCTTCAAACCACGATCCTCAGATCTCAACCTCCGGAGTAGCTAGGATGACGGGTATGAGCCCAGTGTCCGGCTTCATTTGCCTTTGAGAGCTGAGTCACTGTAGCGAGGTGTGCAAGTCCTCCCCGATCTTCTGTGGGTGCCCTGTCAGCCTCCATCGTGCTGACTGGAGTTGACAACCAGATCAGCAATAGGCAGTGACATACCACTGGGGTGACAGCCCCTTGGGTCACAGTCCCTGGGGTGACAGACCCTAGAGTACAGTCTCTGGGGAGGAAGTCCTAGGGTGACAGTCCTTGAGATAATAGTGCCTGAGATGAAAGTCCTGGAGTGACAGTTCCTGGGGTATCAGTCCCTGAGTGACAGACCCTGGGGTGACAATCCCTGGGGTGATGATAGTCTCTGGGGTGCAGTTCCTAGGGTGTCAGTCCCTGGGGTGACAGCCACTGTGACCCCACATCTCCACCCACATATGGTGATGGGCAGGCAGACACTGAACCCCAGTGATCACAGTCTTGTCCCCTCAACCCTGCCCGGAAAGAACAAAGAAAGAACATGAGGATTTGCGTTCATTCATGCGTGTGTGCATTTATTCTGGGCGCCCCCACCACCACCATGCCCCGCCACTCAGCAGTACTTCCACACCATGTCCTGGTTGTAGTTTGGGGTCAACGAGCACCACTTCCTCCCGAACACCTCGCCGTCCTCGGTGCACTCCCGGTAGATCAGACGCCGAAACCAGAAGGGGAAGACGCAGGGTGCAAAGTCTGCATGGGGCGGGTGGGGGGGCTTCTTAGCAGCACGCATGCATGGACACACTGCACGTATGCACATGCAAACATGCACACACAAATGAACACACACTTGCACCTGCACTCACGTGCACACGCATGCACACCCATGCATACGCACACGTACACATACTTCAGGGCCAACGAGATGATTGGGGGCCTGCCATCCACCATCTGCACCACTGTCTACCAACTGGTCTTTTTGGACCAATCCCTCCGATGCTGCCTGATGTTGCAGGGCAGGGGGCGGGGGGGCAACAGAGCAATGGGGTAAGGAAAATGTGCAAGGTAGATGCAATATAGTACTATACCCCTGCACCGTAAAAAGGACAAAATTGCATTGTTTGCAGGAGCATAGGTGGAATGTGAGCTTGTTGTAGGGAATAAAATAAGCTAAGCTAAAAAAAAAAAAGTCAGACATTATACGTTTTTACTCACATGTGTAATCTGGGTCAATAGTAACAGTAATAATAATGCAAAGCAGCGACCAGTGAAAAACCTAGACACCGGTGGCTCACGCCTATAATCCCAGCTACGTAGGAGGAGGATGAGTTCTGAGGATCATGGTTCAAAACCAGTCCAGGCTGGAAAATCTGTGAGACTCTCACCTCCACAGAACCACCAGAAAGCTGGAAATGGAGCTGTGGCTCAAGTGGTAGAGCGCTAGCCTCAGCACAAAAGCTCAGGGACAGCGTCCAGGCCACGAGTTCAAGCCCCAGGATCTGCACACGCCAACAACATAAAAATCCAATTGCCTCTGTGATGACTTGAGGGAGCCACTGTGCGTGGCTTATTTGCACCCCTGAATCAGCCCTGGTTTGGGATGACTCCTGTCTCTCCCCAGAAGACCAAGTGCAGAGATAGACAAAGCCCCCCGCCCCCGACACTCACCTGACAGAGAACAGTACTTCCAGTACCCAGAGAACGTGGTGTTCAGCGAGCACCATTTGTGCTTGGCGTTGAGTTTGACGCAGTCATAGTACTTTTCCTTTTTGTACCAGAACGGGAAGACACACTCACCATCTGCAGAGCACAGACCTCTCACAGTGCACGCCCAGGGCCTCCTCCCAGAACCAACCGCCCAGGCTCTGCCCACCATGGGGGCCCACGGGGTAGGTAGCATGGCAGGGGACACCACTAGAGTTCATGATGGTCCTGGGGTTTGCACTCTGGGCCTGGGCACTGTCTCTAGGCTTCTTTTGCTGAAGACTGGTGCTCCACCACTTGACCCACACCCCCATTTCTGGCTTTTTCATGGTTCATTGAAGTTAAGAGTCTCAAGGACTTTCCTTCCTTTGAACCTCAATCCTCAGATCTCAGCCTACTGAGTAGCTGGAATGCCAGGTATGAGCCACCACTGCCTGGTTTATATTCCATTTTTGTGCCAGGTGAGAAAATATAAAAGGGGTGTTGGGGGGAGGTGGGGAGATGACCAGGAGAAAGTTGCTAATTTCCCCATCTCTTTATATAATAAAAAGAGAACATACATTAGCCATGAAAATTTCCCACCAACTTGCCTTCTATCTCTGGAAATCTGATATCCCAATCTGGAAAATAAAATTGGTGAAGTCTATTTTTACCATTTAGTCTTAGATATTGAAGTAGTCTCAGACAGAAAATGACGTACAAAAAAAAAGTTTGAGGAAAATGCAGTATTACTGGGCTGTGCTAGGAGCATAGCATTATGTTTTATTTGCCTGAACCAGTTTTGTATTCTTCAATTTGGTTTTGACAATTACTTTATATAAACCCTACACATGATGAGTGCTTTCATCCCAAAATACTTTTGACTGTGTAAAATAGAATGTTTTCACCTTTGCCAGGCAGGTATCCCAATCTTACTTGGTCTAGAGGGGAAAAAAATGAGCTAGCAATCATTATATATTTATTTTGTACCTGGCCACAAAGCAATGTTGTCTTACAAAAACAAATCTTTTTTTTCCCCTCTGGTGCTCCTGTAGGTTTTTAAGTCTAGAATCATAAAATACTTTCAGCTTTTAGATAGTTTTACAGACCAATTCCTTCTTATACTGTCACAAAGATGAGCATAGAAATAGACATGCAAAGTTTATACGTTATTTTATTTTTTTGTGTCAATCCCCGGGCTTGAACTCAGGGCTTGGGTACCATCCCTGACCTTCTTTTGCTCAAGGCTAGTGCTTTACCACTTGAGCTACAGCACCACTTCTGGCCTTTTTGAGTAATTTATTGGAGATAAGGGTCTCATGGACTTTCCTGCCTGAGCTGGTTTCTTAGCCTTCTGAGTAGGTAGGATTAGTCTACGGCCATACCACCCGATCTCGTCTGAGTAGCTAGGAGTACAGGCGTGAGCCACCAGAGCCCAACAAGACCCCCCCCCCTTTTTTTTTTGCCAGTCCTGGGGCTCGGACTCATGGCCAGGTTTCCTTTTGCTCAATCCTAACACTCTACCTCTTGAGCCACAGCACCACTTCTGGCTTTTTCTGTGTATGTGGTGCTTAGGAATAGAACCCAAGGCTTCCTGCATGCTAGGCAAGTACTCTACCACTAAGCCACATTCCCAGCCCAAGACCCCCTTTTTATTGCAGATTTTTAAACTGTTACTATTAAGGTATGCAAAGGAGTGACCATCACTTGATAGCATTTATTTGTTGATGTGCAGTTGTGACTGGTTTTAAGTAAATTTCTCAAATAGCATTCATATATCCAGACTCAATAGTTTGGGTTAATTTTCATCTGTACCCCACCTCACCCTGAGGCAGGACAGATCATGTTTGGCAAAGTGGAGTACTTAGTAGAGCTTTTATTATTTTATTTTCTGTGCCAGTCCTGGGGCTTGAACTCAAGGCTTGGGCATTGTCCCTGCAGTTTTTCACTCAAGGATAACACTCTACCACTTGAGCCACAGTTCCACTTCCAGCTTTTTTTTTTTTTCTAGTTGGAGCTTAGAGTATTGGGCTTTCCTGCTCTGCTCAGGGCTGGCTTTGAACCTCAATCCTCAGATCTCAACCTCCTGGGTAGCCAGGATTACAGGTGTGAGCTACTGGTGCCCACTGTGGTAAGACCTTTAATTCACTCTAATTGTAATGAGACTCACGGAAGCTTCCTAAGAAAAGTCGCTTGACCTGATGGGCAGGATGGGGGCTGGAGGGGTGAGAGCCTATGAGGAGATGTTTCAGTGTCCGGGATGGACTGAAGGCAGACACGACACCCGGCCGGACCATCTGGGTAGGCAGACTCATGTGAGGCAGAAAGCACAGAATGTCCCAGTCCCAGAGCAGGGCACCGAAATCCACAATGTCCTACTCATAAGCACTCTGGTTTTCATGTGCTTGTAAAAAAGAAATCTTGTCAGGTGCTGCCTGTCATCCTAGCTGCACAGGATTGTGATTCAAGGCCAGCCCAGGCAGAAAAGTTCTCTAGCCTTCCATCTCCAAAACAACTGGCAAAAAGCCAGGTTGAAGGCATGGCTCAAGGGGTAGGGAGGGCATCAGCCTAGCAAGTGGAAGGTCCTTAGATCAAACCCGGTACTGGCCAGAGGGGGGGAGGGGAGGAGGGAGGGAGAGAGGGAGGAAGGGAATATCTTAATAGCCAAATTCTGCATGTGCAGAAAAACAAAACCCATTGAAACTATGGCAAGAAGAGACCACAATGAAACCCCTTGCACCATTAACATATGCTAGCAAAATGATTTCTTCTTCTTAAAGAAAAAAAAAAGCATAAAGTAGAAATCCTAGCTGATACAAATGTGGTGACCAAAACAACTGAGAATATCTATTTCTTTTTCCCCCATTCTGTCTTTGATGTATCCAACAACTTCGGTGGTTGTTATTTCTTTGTAAATTCACATGTCCTTCCGAGCACTTAAAAATAAGAGGTGAGATTATGGCCCTCATTCCTTCTACAAGAAATCATTCACACAGCTGTGCACAGTACTTACTAAAACCACTAAAGCAAGCACCCGGACTCAATCCTACTGTGTAATGGGCCCCTTAGGATTGTGCAAGGCAATGCGACTTTAGTCAAGGAATAAAAACGAATTGATAGGACACCCGTTTTTGCCTCACCTTCGTACTGCTCCCCCAGCATGCCGGGGAGCAGGCAGGCCCAGAGCCACAGGAGCCCCCTGGGCATCATGGCCCTCCTGTTCTGCTCAGCCACGCCGCCTGCCCCAAGACCTCACCACCGCTCTGTCTCCTCCCGTTGCCCTCACTCCAGTTTCCTCCCAGCAGCCTCCCCTCCCTCTTCCCATGTCTCCTCCTCCCCTTCCTCTCCTCCTCCTCCCCCTCCCATCTCCTCTACTTGATCCTCTGCCCTCTTCTTCTCATTCAACTCCATCTTCTCCTCCCCAACCTTCTCCCTTCCACTCTCCTCCCTCCCCTCCATGAACTCTCTCCCTCCCCTTCCCTTCTCCTCCTCTCCCTCCCCTCCCCTCTCCTCCTCTCCCCTCCTTTCCTTTCCCCTCTTCTTCCCTCCCCTCTCCTCCCCTCCACATCCTCCTTTCCTTAATACTGCTTTAATTCTGCTTTTCCTTCTCCCAATACTTCCCATCCCCCCTCTCTCTCTTTCTATTTCTCCCCCCCTCTCTCCCTCCCTCCCTCCCCCACCCCACCCCATCCTCAAGAGACATGAAGTCAAGCTGGGGCTCACAAAGGCATCCAGAATCCCCAGGAGGGCAGAGCCTCACTTGAGAACTGGGGACAAATGGGATGCCTGGACATGCAGTTCCTTCAGGGATCCTTTGAAGTGAAGAATTCCTGCTGTCATTACTCAGCCAGAACAGGGGCCAGGCGGTAGCCAGGGCCTCCAGGGCGCTTTCCCCACCACCCCCCCAGCGGAGCATCCACCCACCATGACTGGTGTGACTGGTTTCTGGCGTCCCGTCCCGGCAGGGGGCTGGGGCTCACTTGGGGCCCTGGTGGCCGGTGGGCCCCTGAGGCATGATTGACCCTGCACAGGGGGCGGGGGGGGGGGGGGGTGTGGGGCAGTGAATCTTGTTCACAGCCAGGCTGGCCTATTCCCAGTCAATCTGCACATCTTGTGAGCACAACTTCAAAGAAGATCCGTGGAGAGAGAGAGAGAGACAGACAGAGAGACAGAGAGACAAAGAGACAGAGACAGAGAGACAAAGAGAAAGAGAGAGGGAGAGGAGAGTGAGAGAGAGAGAGAGCACGCAAGCTAGGGCCAAGAAGGCTTCTTCTTCTAAAGGTATAGAAATCTGGGAGGGGGAGTTATGAGGAATAGGGTCTGGGGTTCCAGGCTCTCTGGTAGGACAGGGACAGCACTCAAGATATGTATCTACATCTATATCTATGTTTATATATAGTTATTTATCCTGAAATATATCTATATATGTTTCATAATAGGTCCATAAAGAAGCCAGTGTACTTGATTTTTAATATAATTTTATTGCTATTTAAAAAAATTTTTGTCTTTATTAGAAAGGTGATGAGTGGGGGGGGGGTTACAGTTACATAAGTAAGATCATGATTACATTTGTTTTTAGACAATGTGACCCCATCCTTCATTTTCTCCCACTCACGCCTCCCTGCCCCCCCCCCAAGTTGTAAGGTTGATTATTGCTATTATTAAGGTGTTGAGCAGAGGGTGGCCATTCCATAAGTCAGATAATGAGTATATTTCTTTTTTTGGACCTGTGGAATCCATAATTCACAGGCTTATTCTGTGTGTGTGTGTGTGTGTGTGTGTGTGTGTGTGTGTGTGTGTGTGTACCAGTCCTGGGGTTTGAATTTAGGTACTATCCATGAGCTTTTTTTGTTCAAGGTTGGTGCTCTACCACTTGAGCCACAGCTATCCTTATGACGGTTTGGTACTTCATCAGTTTCATAAACTTTCCTGCCCAGGACTGGCTTCGAACCTCAATCTGCAGATCTCAGCCTCCTGAGGACCTGGGATTACAGGCGTGAGTACTGGCATCTGGCCTTATTACCTTTTTTTTTCTTTTTTTTTTTTTTCCAGTCCTGGGGCTTGGACTCAGGGCCTGAGCACTGTCCCTGGCTTCTTTTTGCTCAAGGCTAGCACTCTACCTCTTGAGCCACAATGCCACTTCTGGCTTTTCTGTTTATTTGGTGCTAAGGAATCGAACCCAGGGCTTCATGTATAAGAGGCAAGCACTCTACCACTAGGCCATATTCCCAGCCCCTTATTATCATTTTTTAAACACACACATGCACACACACACACACACACACACACACTATGGATTCAAAATATTCCTGAGATGATTGAAATTCTGTGTCTGTGCCTCACTTTCAGAATTGGTGGTCTGGACTACCTTGGAGACACTAGTGGCACACAGGCTCTGGGAGTTTAAAAAAGAACAAAAAGCCAAGGAAAATGAGAAAGGGGGAAGGGAACTAGGAGGGCGGATCCCATTTCTTGTTGAGAAGCTCAAGGAGTAGGTGGTGATGGCAGATGATAAGGACAATGCCAAGGTGAGAGGAGTCTGTGTGGGCCTCACAGCTGGGGAGGAAAGCAAGAAGGAAGGGGGCTGAGGGACTGATTTGCCCTTGACCTTTCTTGGCCTTGGAGTCCGATCTTCAGGGTCCCATGCGTCCTGCCATCGTTCTGAGGTAAGCTCAGTGCTCCTGGTTTGGGCAGGAGGAAAGCTGAGATTCCCAAGAGACTTTCCTGAGCTTCTGTCCTTGTCCCCTTCAAAGGGAGCCAACAATTCTAATAGAGGAGGGGTGCGTGTGTGTGCACATGCATGTGTCTGATGCAGTCCTCTTGTGTATGCGCACATGCGTGTGTCACATGCAGTCATCTTGTGTGTGAGCATGCGTACGTCACATGCAGCAGCAGAAGGCCCCTATGTTGTGGAGAACCTCTCAGGACCCCCCATGACCTCGCCTCCATCTGTGGCTGGATTGTTATCCTCACACAGCAGATGGCGACACTGAAATCCTGGAGCTTGGTTCCGAGACCCTCCACACGCTATGTGGTACTGGGCAGGCTTTGAACTCTCGTTGCCTGGGTACTGTTTTTGTCTCACCATTCTGCGATAATAGTTTAGACCCAAGGGCAGCAGAGGCCAAGCTTCCTCCTGCATCAGTGCCAGCTATAGCCCAGCTAGCACTTTCCATCTGTAGTCACGCCATGTCTCCCCGTGGCTGTTCCTGGGCAGACAGTAGACAGTAGAGCTCTCAAAGTTATTGAATTGGTGATGGCAGGATGGATGGCACTGGATGGAGGGTTGGATGAACGGATAGATGAAAGATGGATAATGGAAGGTGGATGAAATTATAGATGATAAAGGATGGAGGAATGATGGATGGATAGATGATGGAAGGAGAATGGATGGATGGAAGATGGATAAGATGGGTGGGTGGATAGTATGTGTCAGATATTGTGTGATGTATATAATATAACAGTATTTATTATATAATGTGTCATTGGGCTAATCTGGCAGAAGGGGCAGATGTGCAAAGGGATCGAGTAGACAGGAACCAGATGTGTTCACGAAATAATTGGAGCTGGCCTGGAGAAGCTATGAGCCATCAGGAGGCCAGAGGGAGGTGTGGCATAAAGATGGAGCTAGCTTTGTGGAGCTCCCTTATGTTCTCAAGGCACCCTTAAGCTCCCAAAGTGGGGAGCGAAGACGATCACTAACTCAGAGCCCTCGGCATCACCATCCAGTCACGTCTACCTCATGAGCTTCCTCTCAAAGCTCTCTTTAAAAATTATTTGTCACTCATTTCCTGTGTCTCTTGCTCTCCCTTGCTCAGCTCTGGGTACTCAGGGCCTTTGAAGCGACTTGTGCATGAGTTAAGCTTGGGTAGCCATAGGACCTTTGCACTTGCTCTTCTTTCCCCCCCCTGGGGTGCTCCCCGCTCCCTCTTCCCATTCTCCTCACTGCTTGCTCCTTTGTACCATACAGGGAGTTTATGCAAGCATGAAAAAGGTGATACTGAGGGACCATGGAGAACATTAGTGAGTATTTTGATCAAGTCATGGATATTAATAAAAGATCTGGGGGTGGTTCCAGCCAAGTAGTAGGCCAGCCAAACAACCGTATCTGGAACACGTAGGCGAGGCCCAAGTTATTTTGAGCATGGAGACATCTAAGCGCCTGGGCACCCTGTGCCCTGAGCCTTGGGATGGTTGGGGTTGGCATCTCGCCCACATACACTACTGGCACTGTTGGTTGATGAAAAATGGGGGAGCTGTGGCTTTGGTGAGCACTACAGTCAGACATAGATGTGATTTCCCCAAACATCACACGAGAAAAAGCTAAAACCCACCTCCAGATCTTACGATAAATGTCACACATATTCTCTCACATACAAATGCTACCTCAAAAAGACAGACAAATCAAGTCTCGGTGACTCGCATCTGTAATCCTAGCTACTCAGAGGATTGAAGTCTGGAGAATCATGGTTCAAGGTCGGCCTGGGCACAAAAAGTCCACTCAAGGGCTGGGAATATGGCCTAGTGGCAACAGCACTTGTCTTGTATACATGAAGCCCTGGGTTCGATTCCCCAGCACCACATATATAGAAAAGGCCAGAAGGGGTGCTGTGGCTCAAGTGGCAGCGTGCTAGCCTTGAGCAAAAAGAAGCCAGGGACAGTGTTCAGGTCCTGAGTCCAAGCCCCAGGACTGGCAAAAAAAAAAAAAAAGTCCACTCAACTCTTATCTCTGAACTAGCTAGCAAAAAAAAGCAAATGTGTTTTGAAACTGTATGGATTCTCTTCTCTCCTTTAATGTTTGTTCTTTGTTGTCTTTTAAACTTTTCTCAACATGGTAGCTTCTTGGCAGCCTCTTTCATGTTCAAGGATGCTCTTCATTCTTACTATTCAGTCCACCCTGCATAAAGCTACCTGCCAATCATTCATCCCCCCATCCATCCATTTATCCATTGATGTATCCACCAATCTTCCATCCATCCAACCATCTACCCATCCATCCACCCATCACCCATCCATCATCCATCTATCCACCCATCCATCATCCATCCACCCATTCATCATCCATCCATCTGTCCATCCATCCACCCATTCATCATCCATCTATCCATCCATCCACCCATCATCCATCATCCACCCATCCATCCACCCATCCATCCACCCACCCATTCATCATCCATCCATCCACCCATCCATCCACCCACCCATCCATCATCCATCCATCTACCCACCCATCATCCATCTACCCATCCATCCATCCACCCATCCATCCATCTACCCATCCATCCATCCACTCATCCATCATCCATCCACCCATCATCATCTATCTATCATCCATCCATCCACCCACTTATGCAACATACATCCATCAATCAACCATCCATCTATCCACCCATCATTCATCATCCATCATCCATCCATCCACCCATCTATCCATCATCCATCCATCTACCCAACCATCCATCATTCATCATCCATCCACCCACTTACTCATCCATCATCTAGCCATCCAACTTTCTATCTATTCAGCCATCCAATCTTCTATCCATCCACTCATCTATCCATCATCCACCCATCTATCCATCCATCCGTCACCCATTTACCATCTACTCATCCATCCTCCATTCATCCAAACTTCCATCTATTCAGCCATCTAACCTTCTATCCATCCACCCATCCTATATAACATATATGATATCTATATCATGTATTATCTAATGATATAATCACATGATATATACTATCCACAGATATTACAAAATGCTTGTGTCCTGCAAAACCACTTACTTTTTAGTTGTCTAAGGATAGAACCCTGGGAGGCAGTGGCAAGGAAATGGAACTCAATGAAGAAAAGTCTCTATGTTCCCTCAGTGGACCGGGCAGAGGCAGCGAGGATGCAGCGGTGCAGCTACATGTTGGGGTGGACAGCCTTCCTCCTCCACGCCTACCAGGCCAGTGGCGGTGAGTAGGGGGGACAGCCCTAGGAGGTGTGGAAACTGGGAACTGAGCCCCAAGTTAAGATTTCTGGCCGCACAGAGGTGGAGACCTCCCTGGGGTTTATATCCAGAATCCTCTGAGATCTGGGCCAAACCATGCTGCAAGCAGGAGGAGTGTGGATGCAGACTCTACCACACGAGAGTAGGACACCAGCAGGCCCAAGGTCAAGGGTGCACAGGCACTAAGGTCAAAGACAAGTGAAGAGAGCAAGGCCCAGCAAGCAGGGAGTGGATGGTGGGGGGTTTGTAACCTCCGCTGGGGACCTCACAGACAGCTAATAATGTTTCATCATGTGGGTTCAAAGCCTTCCCCTGCACCCCAGAATCCCACAGGCTCCCCAGGAGCCAAAAACAGGGGGCAACCCCAACCCCGTGATGAAGTCAGAGCCCACCTCAGATCGAAAGTGCCTTAGTCTGCATGAAAGCAGCCACATGTTTGAGACCCAGAGGTGGGAAATGCTGGGTGATTTAAGCCTATTTTTTTTAATGCAAGTCCTGGGGCTTGAACTCAGGGCCTAGGCACTGTCCCTGAGCTTTTGTGCTTAAGGATGGTGTGTTCTATCACTTGAGCCCCAGCTCCACTTCCAGCGCTTTGGTGGTTGGTTGGAGACAAGAGCTTTTACAGACTTACCTGCCTGGGCTGGCTTCCAACTACAGTCCTCACACAGGAGCCTCCTGAGTGGCAGGGATTGCAGGCGTGAGCACCGCCGCCCCACTATTTAAGGATTTGTAATTGTCCCAGCCAGTTGGTGAGGCTGCAAGGGGGAAATCGGTCCTCTCTCTGCTTGCCCATTCCCTGGCCCTCCCCCAGCCTATTTCAGGTCACACAGGGTGAGAATCCAACCCAGAGCAGAGTCTATGGTGAACTGGCAGAGGTCCCACCATATCGGGGACTTAAGTCCACAAGGGTCTGGGTCAGAGGTGCCCCAAGAGGAAGGGGAGCACCCTCACTTACTTGGCGTGCGTGTCTTGCATTGCAAGCCACCCAAAGCTCCCGCATCATGTGACGTCGTTCCACACCAAGAAACCCAGGTAGGGGCGCACAGGATGTCACTTAGTGACACACAAGGTGATCAAGACCCACACCTCAACCTGGCAAGCTCCCCACCAGGCTTCGTGGGAAGCCCATCAGGGTGCGGCCTTCCCTCTTCTGCACTCACACGCTCCACTTTGCTGCATGGCTGTGAACTAAGATGTGTCTTTCCCACTGTCCTGAAAACTGAGGCCTCACAGGACCTGGTCACTGGGCACGTCGGGGGCCAGTGAGGTCCTTTCTACCTCGCCTGGTGGAAGGCGCAAGCTAGATCCCTGGATCTCCACTTTTCATGTTTACCGATCTAAACCTGGGGCCTTGAGCCTCGACTCTTGAGCCAACCCCCCAGCTCTTTCTATTCCTATTATGAATATGATTATGAAAGATCTGGGACGACGTATGCCTGTCCTCCCAGCTATGGGAAGAAAGATAAATTGGAGGGTCATGCTCTGGGCTAGGTTGGGTAAAAAGTGAGACGTTTATCTCAAGTATAATGGGAATTCACAGAGAGCTGGAGGATTGGCTCCAGAGGCGGGCGGTTCGTGAGTTGCTGGTGATTGTGGCCCTCAGCCCCCACCGCCTCATGTCTTTCAGAGAGCCAGGAGGCCTGTGTCTTCCCCTTCATCTACAAGGGCTCCACCTTCTTTACCTGCATCCAGATCAATAGCTTCTTCCCCTGGTGTTCAACCAGGGCGGTGTATGATGGCAGGTGGAAGTACTGCACAGTGGAAGGTGAGTGGGAACCTACCAGAACACAGGGACCTTACCAAGCGCCAGCTCTGTCCCCCCACTGTGTCCCCCTTGGCCTGCTTGGAAAGCAGGGTGTGTTTCCCAGCGTGAGCAGCACAGTCATGCTCCCAGACACAAGAGAACACAGTGTGCGCATGGACCATGCTCCACTGAGCACTGTGAGTGGATGCAGAAGAGGGGTCTGGGCTCCCGCCTGTCATCCCAGCTACTCAGGAAGCTGAGATCTGAGGATGGAGGTCCGAAGCCATCGGAGGAAGGAAAGTCTGTGAGACTCTTATCTCCAATTAGCCAGCAAAAAGCTGGAAGTGGAGCTGTGGCTCAAGTGGTAGGGCGCCAGCTTTGAGTGAAAAAGCTAAGAGAAAGTGAAGCCCTGAGTTCAAGACCTAGGACAGGCACGCACGCACACACATGTGCACACGCACATACAGACATGCACACACATGCACACTCACACGCGCACACACAACAGGCACATGCACATGCATGCACACATGTACGCAGACATGCACACACCCACACACATGCACTCACACACGTGTGTGTGCACATGCATGAATACAGATGTTATGTGCGGTGCACTTGCCCGCTGAGTAAGGACCTGGGGGAGAACTTGGGGCCTACAGGAGGTGGGTGTGGGTGGGGCCTGCAGATGTGGGGCGAGGCCTTCTGGGGGGGGACAGAGCCTGTGAATGTGGGGCAGAGCCTGTGAGCGTGGGTGGGGCCTGTGGGCGTGGCCTGTGGGCGTGGGGCGGGGCCTGGGGATGTGGGTGGGCCCTCTGGACACGGGCGGATCCTGTGGGTGGGGGGTGAGGGGGCCTTAGATGTGGGCAAGGCCTGCGGAGTGGGACACGGGGCGGGGCGGGCGCTGAGCCCGGTGTCCCGAGGCCGAGTCCCGCACCTCCCGGCACAGATTACCCGCGCTGCATCTTCCCGTTCATCTTCCGCGGGAGGCCGTATGAGAGCTGCACGCTGGAAGGGAGCCTGATGCGGAAGGCCTGGTGCTCCGTCACCTCCAACTTCGACCAGAAGCACCAGTGGAAGTTCTGCGAGACCAACGGTGAGCACCGGGGGCCGGCGTGGGTACCGCGGAGCCACAGGCGAGCCGGGAGGAGCGCCGCACAGCACTCTCCCCACGTCAGAAAGTCGCCGTGAGGGTCAAGCAGCCGTCCGCTCGCCCTGTCACCCCAGCGACTCAGGAGGCCAAGACCTGAGGATCGCGGTTCAAAGCCAGCCCGGGCAGGAAAGTGCGAGAGACCCCGAGCTCCCGCCAACCCGCTAAGCGCCGGGAGTGGCGTCGTGGCTCCAGTGGCGGAGCGCACACGAAGCTCAGGGACAGCGCCCAGGCCCTGGGCCTGCGCGCGCGCACGCGCACGCACACGCACGCGCGCACGCACGCACACGACGAATGGCAGCATGCCTGTCCCCTCCTCCTGACGTCCCCTTCCCCCGGTCCTTCGCAGAGTATGGAGGCAACTCCTTCAGCAAGCCGTGCATCTTCCCCTCCACCTACAGAAACAGCGTTGTCTCCGCCTGCATCGAGAACGAGGACAGCAAACTCTGGTGCCCCACCACCGAGAACATGGACCGGGACGGGAAGTGGAGCGTCTGTGCCGACACCAGTAACGGGGGCTGAGGGGGGGCCCGGGTGGCTGCTTCCTCCCCACCCCGCCCCAGGCCCCCCGCTGTGTGTCCCACGCAGTGGGAGCCCTGGGCAAGCCGGGCTGGAGGTGGAGAAGGGGGGTGGGGGGCATGGAGAGTACATTACTGAGACAGGGGTGGTGTGGTACACGCCTGTCACCCCAGCACTTGGCAGGCCCAGGCAGATGGATGGTGAATTTGGAGCCAGCTTAGACTTGGGTCTCAAGAAAGAAAAGGGACATGGCATTACTACAGCCGCCTTTGAGCTTTGGGTGAAAAGTTTGCTCTATAAAAATTGTAGTGTATTGCCCGGTGCTATAAAAATTGTAGTGCAGGGGGGTTGGGGATATGGCCTAGTGGCAAGAATGCTTGACTCGTGTACATGAAGCCCTGGGTTCGATTCCCCAGCACCACATATATAGAAAACGGCCAGAAGTGACGCTGTGGCTCAAGTGGCAGAGTGGTATCCTTGAGCAAAAAGAAGCCAAGGACAGTGCTCAGGCCCTGAGTCTATGCCCCAGAACTGGCAACATTGTAGTGCATTGCCCAGTGCTGGTGTCTCAGGAAGCTGAGCTGTGAGGGTCTCCACCACTTGAGCCACAGCGCCACTTTGGGCTTTTTGATGCTTTATGGGAGGAAAGAGCCTCACGGACTTTTCCTGTCTCAGGGCTGGCTCTGAACCTGCAATCCTAAAATCAACCTCCTGAGTAGCTGGGATTACAGGCGTGAGCCACCAGCGCCTACCTGGCTTTTCACCCAGTTTTGAATCTCACATGATCTCAGAAAAGAAAACAAAATCTTCAAGCAGAGCCCCCCACCCCCACCCCCACCCCCGGGGAATAATGGCCTTCATCCTGTCCCCTTCCTCCCCCTAAGGAATTACTGCCGTGTCGCCTGGCTTCCCCTGCCACTTCCCGTTCAACTATAAAAACAAGAATTATTTTAACTGCACCAAGAAGGGGTCAAAACAGAAGCGTTTGTGGTGCGCAACATCCTACAACTACGACCAGGACCACACGTGGGTGTACTGCTGATGCCCCGCGGGGTGGAAGCAGCCTAGAAGGTGAGGTGTTGGGGGGTGTGGGGGTGCTGCTCCCTGAGCTCCTCAGCAAGGTGGACCCCACTTTCCAAAATGGAGTCCAGCCAGGGGAGAGATTGGAACTTAGAAGGAGGCAGGCGGGGCAGGCCTTATGAATGAGGTAGATGAGGGACTGGGAGAATCATTGCTAAAACAGGTATGGTGGTCCATGCCTGCAATCCCAAACTTGGGAGGCTAAGATGGGAGGAAGGACATAGGAAATCGAGATTTCACTGGCAAAAGTAGAGAAGGGGAAGAGAAAAGTTTAAAAAAAAAAAAAAAGGCTGTGTATTTTTGTTTTGGGGCTAGGGCTTGAACTCGGGGCCTCACACTCTGACTTGACTTTTTTTTTTTTTTAACTCAAGGTTGGCACTCTACCACTTGAGCCTCGGCCCCACTTCTGGCTTTTTGTTGGTTCATGGGAAATAAGAGTCTCCTGGATTTTCCTTCCTGGGCTGGCTTTGAACTGCGATCTTCAGATCTCAGCCTCCTGAGTATCTGGGATTACAGGCATGAGCCATAAGGCCAGGCTCAAGGTCACTTTTTATTTATCACTGAAGTCTGGCTCCTGATTGTCCTTTCAGAGAGAAGCCAGTCTTGGGAGAAGGCTGTCCCCTGGGGCTGGCACCTGTGCCTTCTGGGCCTAGATGGTCACCTTTAGAAACACCAAATTATCACCCTATGGCATCATGCGGTCTTCTGAGAAGAGCAGAGGGAATCGGGGCACAGACACCCAGAAAACGGTCTCTGTCCCCCACCCTCAGTCCGTGCCCACCTCATCACTTCCTTGAAGGAGACCCAGCCTAGGGGCAAAGTGGACTCTTCAGAGTCCTGAAGACGAGACCCAGGGGAGAGTGTGGGCAGCACCTAATCCAATCACTGACAAATAAATAAATGAGCAATGAACAAGTGAGCAAGGAATGAGGCATCTGCGACCCCAGCCTTCTTCCTGCCTCCTCTCCCTGGCCTGACCCTGGGCGGGAATGGGGGCAGCCCCTGCATTTTCTGGGCAAGAGAAGCTCCGGCAGGAGCCAGGGAGGCTGGAGGCCAGGAGGACACATGAGCATCCATGCCAGAAGGACAGAAGTGGAGGCTGCAATCTGCCTGATGGACAGACAGAAGGTCGGGCAGAAGGACAGGCTGAGGGGCTCCCACCAGTTCCGCCGGCCCCAGGAGATCTGAGAGCCTCCTCCCTCCCTCCTCTCTGTCTCCATCTCTCAGTCTCTGTCTGTTTCTCTCGGGGTCTGTCTTTTTCTGTCTCTGTCTCTTTAACTCTTGGTCTCTTTCTCTCTGTCTCTGTCTATCTTTCTCTGGACCTCTGCGTATGTGTCCATCTGTCTCTGTCCCTGTCTGTCACTCTCTGCCAGTATGTCTCTGTCCGTCTGTCTCTCTCGCTCTCTGTCTGGATCATGATATTTTGTAGGGGATTAAGGCACTGGGATCAGCTTGCTCTAAGCCTTTATAATCCAGGTCTGTGATTTAATCCAGCCCTCCCCCCCCCCATATCTCACACACCAGGATCATGTTGAGGTCAAAAGGGAAAAACATAGATTGATTCCTGGAAGTCAGCCTGATGGCCTTGAACACCTTTTCACTTGTTTTTGTTTTGTGACACTGTATTGAACCCGGGCCTCACACACAACTAGGAAAATGCTCCAGTGCTCAAGCACTCCAGCCACGCTTCCAGCCCTTTTCCTGTTTGTTTATACTTTGTTGGGACTTGTTTGTTTCTTTTTTAGCTAGTCTTACTACCTGTGTCAGGGCTGGCCTTCAGCTCATGATCCTCCTATCTCTGCCTCCTGAGCCAGCCAGGACTACAGGCAGATACCACCACACCCAGATAAACACTCTCCATGAGCCCTGTCCAAACCCCAGTTTCTCAAGATCCCCATTGCTGGATCTATGGCTGATGTGGCTCCCACTTTTACCGAGGCAAAGAACCTGGGATCTAAGGTTGAAGCTGGCAAGAGAAGAGCAGACTGTGGTAGAACTTTGAATGTGGGGGATGGGGGGGAATATGTGTATGTGTGTATGTGTGTGTGTGTGTGTGTGTGCGTGTGTGTGAGACTATTTCTTTTCCAGCCACATTGCCCCAAAGTTCCCCTCACGGCCTCCCCCACCCTCCCCTGCGCTGGGGCTGGGCCAGGTCTAGGATTTGGGACTACGAAGGAAAAGACACCATCAAGCTTTTCAAATTTTGAAATGGCACTGGGCCCCAGGACCCTCTGTATATTCCACACACAATCTCTTCCTCCCGCAATATCTTCCTCCTGCATCCAGTCCTGTAGATGCCCCCTCTGGCCACCACACAAAGCGGCTGCTTATAGTCTAACCTCAGTCCACACTACTTCCAGGGCCCCCACCCCTCCTCCATCTTTCAGGGGTCTTCCTTTGGTGTCCTTTCTGCATTGCTTGGGTGAGAGGGCTTCTGGGAGCTCCTCAGCGAGACATCATCTTGACAAACTCTGCAAAGAAAACCCCAGGTGAGGTGCTTCCATGCACAAAAACCAACATGGCCAGCACTGAGCTCTTAGGGATGACAACGTCCAAGACAGATGCATAAAATGCTTCTCAAAGCTGCCTTCCAACTTCAAGCCCTCACTTGGAGAGAAACAAGGGAAGGGCTGGTGGTTCACACCTGTAATCCTAGCTACTCAGAAGACTGAGATCTGCAGATCACAGTTTGAAGCCACCCCCGGGGCAGAAAAGTCTGTGACACCCTTATCTCCAATTACCTACCAGAAAACCAGAAGTGGAGCTGTGGCTTAAAGTGATAGTGCACTAGCCTTGTGCAGAAAAGCCCAGGGATAGCGCCCAGCCTCTGAGTTCAAACCTCAAGCCTGGTGCGTGCATAGGTACACACACACACACACACACACACACACACGGTGACTTGTGAATTCACGCGGGATTAAAAGTGGATTCCAGGTTAGTTCACCCTGGGATCACCTTCAAAGTCCACGGTGCCATCGCCATTGATGTCGGCCTCCTGGACCACCTCGGCAATCTCTCGGGGTGTCAGCTTCTCCCCCAGGAGCCGCTGCATGGCCTGCTGCAGCTCCCCCAGTGTGATCTCCCCGTCTCCGTTGGCATCAAACTGGACACAAGCCAAAGGGCTAAGTTAGCAGTGGCGGCAAAGGCTGCCCTGAGTGCAAACTCCCCGAGGCCAGCACACAAAACAAGCCAACGGGAGGCTGGGTATGGTGACATACACACGTGCATACATGCACACACAGACACACCCACACGCTCACAAACAACATGTGCATACACGCAGGTATGCACTCACAACACACCCATGCCTGCATGTGCGTGCATATGCCTATGTGAGATATGCATGCACACACACACACACACACACACACACGCGTGTACCCGTCAGACCCCCCACTCGCTCACTTCCTTGAAGGCATCCCGCATCTCCTGGACGCCGATCATGCCCGCTGTCTCTGCCAGCAGCTTGGGGGTCATCAATTCCACAAAGTCTTCAAAATCCACGCGGCCACCCACTGGGGACGGCAGAGGCCAGGTGAGGGCAGCTCCACTCTGCAGTCTCCCCTCACACTCTGGCCTTCGGGGCAATGTAAGCAATAGCTCCCATCTCCTTACCACTGCCTTCTTGTTCTGTGTTTGGAGGGGGGTGGGGAACCAATCGTGGGGCTTGAACTCGGGGCCTGGGCGCTGTCCCTGAGCTTTTATGCTCAAGGCTGGCACTCCACCATTGTAAGTCACAGCTCCCTTCCCTGCTTGTTTTGGGGTGCTTCATTAGAGAGAGGAGTCTCACGGACTCATACCTCAGTTGTCAGATCTCAGTCTCCTGAGTAGCTGAGATTACAGGTGTGTGCACCCGCGCCTGCCTCCAAGCCCACCCTTTGTGACCACCTCTGCCCGCACCCCCTCTTCCCCAGGTCTTACGGTTCATGCGGATTTGCTGGCCCAGCTCGGTGAGCTCCATCTCGGTGGGCATGTAGCCCATCGTCCGCATGAGATTCCCCAGGTCCTTGTACGAGATGAAGCCGTCCCGGTCCTTGTCAAACTCAAGGAATGCTTCCCGAAGCTCTGCAGGTTCGGAGAGAAGGTGGCGGTCACTTGGGACAATTAGAGGGGATTTGTTTCCTTTTAATTTTTCAATGATGAAAAAGGTGACATGGTTCTGGATTCATGGTGCTTCACAAATGGATACACTGACTTGCTACCTCTTTGTGTAACTACTGAAGAATAAGAAGATAAAAGCAGTTTTGTTTTTATTATGGGACTTGAACTCGGGACTTGAGTGCTGCCCTGAGCTCTTGCACTCAAGGCTAGCGCTCTACCACTTTGAGCCACACAGCTCCATTTCCAGTTTTTGGGTGGTTCCTTGGAGATAAGAGTCTCACAGTGTTTCCTGCCCGGGGTTGGCTTTGAACGGCGATCATCAGATCTCAGCTTCCTGAGAAGCTGGGATTACAGGTATGAGCACCAGCACCTGGCACATGAATCGGCTTTGTAGAACAAGTTCTACAAACCTGTAGGTGAGAGGAGAGAGACAGAGGGATGGGAGGTTTCCCAGGATGGAATTTACACACTGCGATGAAGGGCAGACTGAGCGGTGGACAGCACCAGGGAGGCTCTGAGCAGGGAGGGTTTACCTTCGATCTCATCTTGTCCCAGGGGTCTCTCCTAGAAAGAATGCAGGGCAGGAAAATGGAGAACCAGAAATCCCAAGTCACCCTTTTCCTGTTTCTGTCATTCTTCCTCCTTCCCCCTGCCCACCCCCCTCCTCCCCTCCCTGTCATTTCCTCACCCCCATCTTTGAGTCCCCATCCTCTCCTCTGCTTTCCCAGGCAAACGACTCTCTTTGCATTGAGTCCATCAAAGGCAACCCGGAGTCCCGTCCTCCCTCCTGGATGGCCTCCAGCCACTGGCCTCCCCAGGCTGATGGAGGCTGACAGAAGGGCAGGGCAGAGGGCTGGGGGGACCTGCCACAACCCTCGTAAATGGCAGGCCAGGCTCAGAGCTCTTCCCGCTGTGCCCCCCTGGGTTCCTTGGCCTCTGTCTGCTCCCCAGGCCACAGCCCTCGAGTGTGACCAGTGCGCACGGCACCCAGAAACCTCTGGCAACTTCCAGTCATCAGTGCTCTGCCGGCTCCTGGCACCTCAAGGGGCCGGCAGAGCCCCCAGACCTACTGGCCCCCAAGATATTCCACAAACCAACCTTCCTTCCTTCCTTCCTTCCTTCCTTCCTTCCTCTTTTCCTCCTCCCTCCCTACCTTCCTTCCTTCTTCCCTCCCTCCCTTCCTCTCCTCCTCGTCCTTCCTTCCTTCTTTCCCCACCTCAGATAGAATTCACAGTCTCTTATTATACAAGCATTTTACAGCATGAGCCATGCTCCCAGACCTTTTTTTTTTTTTTTTGCTTTGGTTCTTTTCCTGGTGAGGCCTTCCCCACACACCCGCCTTACTGTTTGTGATGGGTGATGGTGGGGATGGGTAACCTTGCTATCATTTTGCCTAGGCTGGCCTCAAACCACGATCCTCCCAATCTCTGCCTCCCTCCAGAGTGGGTGGAATGACAGGCAGGACCTGCTGTGCTTGGCCTGTCGCCGCCCTCCTATCCCTGACTCCCTCTGTGCTCAGAGCCTGGCCCCAGCTTTCTTCCCTTTCAATCTCCCCCCAGCCCCTCCCCCACAGGATCCCTTCTCTCCTCCTTCCTTTTCCTCTCCTTCCTGGGGATCTCGAAGCCTCATTGGAGGCTCAGACCCACCTCACCCTGCTACTCCCACATTGCATACATGTAAAGGAAAGACCTCGTGACTCCATTTCCCCCACCGTAGAATGGAAGTGAAGCAATCACCAAGTTCTGGAATTGTTTGGAAGGAATAGAAAATACCAGGCGGGGCCAGGTGGCAGGGCCATCACCGCCATGATGACTGTCTCCCTGGTGACACCGCCAGGGCCCCCTCGCCCTCCCCCTCCGGCCCCCTCCTCACCCGGTGCTTCTCTGCGATGCCCTTCCTCAGGAAGATGCAGGCGGGGCCCATGGGGATCTGCATGGAGGATGGCTGGGCTCGGCAGAGGCTTCGGTCCAGGGCGATCCTCCTTCCTGCTGGCCTCTCCTGGCCTCCCTGTCCGGGTCCCTGTGTGGCAGAGCTGTGACAGCTGGGTGAGAAATCTTGGGGCGGGATCAGAGCGCCCCAGCCTCCCCATCTGGCTAGGAGGAGGATGGGGGGGGGCAGGGGAGCCAGCGTGGGGCTGGGAGATTCTCTTATCCCCAGGATGGAATTGGGGAGCTTGTACTGAAATGATAGGGATTAGAGCGAGAGTGAGGGCATGTCCCCATTCACCCCATCGCCCTGCAGCAGCCAGAGCTCGCTCTCAGCCTAGACGTTGGGTCACAAAAGATGGACCGGATCGGACCACTGGCCTCAAAGCCTCTAGCTCAGTCAGCCACGTGAGGAGTGTGTGCTGCCCTCCACTGCCCATCCCTTCCTTTCTGCTGTGTATGTGTGTGCGTGCGCACACGTACACGCACACGCTGGTCCTGTGGCTTGAACTCAGGGCCTGGACACTGTCCCTGAGCTTTTATACTCAAGGTTGGTGCTCTACCACTTGAGCCACAGCTCCACTTCCGACTTTTTGGTGGCTGATTGAGATAAGAGTCTCATGGACTTTCCTGCCTGGCGGGATCCTCAGATCTCCACTTCCTGAGTAACTGGGATTACAGGCGTGTGCTATTGGTACCCAGCTTCCCTTCTGGTCTTCCTGGATAATTTGAGGGAAGAGTGAGGTAGAAACGAGCATAGGGGGTGAAGCACAGAGTGGTGAGGGGGCCTCCACACTGGCGGGCTGGGGACATCTGACATGGAGGGACCACATTCCCAAGAAGAAGGTTGACATAGTAGGACAACATAGCCCTAAGAGTGCTGTGCTCTGGATTCGGTTTCAGTGTTGGGAGCTTGGTCCTCTCCCCTCTCTGAGGTGGAGCTCAATGGGAGGTCCACAGGGTTGCTGCCCCCAGGGGTGGTTACCACCTGCTCCGTTTCCAAGGGAGTCACACTGCCAAACACCTCATATTGGATGGGGCCTCGGCGGGAGATATGGGTCACAGGTCACGCGGTGACCCAGGAAGCAGAGCCTCTGGTAGGCTCAGGCCAGTGCCATTGTAACACTTGACTTGCTGGCCCAAGAGTCTAGAACATTCTTCTGTCCTGGTTCTGTGCAACTCTGACTCCACCTCTTCATTACCCAACTGCTGGAGGGTAGAGGGAGCAGATGTCCTGCAGGGGCTGGAGCTGGGCCAGCCAGCAGGAGATCTCGTGGCCCGGGCGCTGGGGCCGTCCACCAGGAGGCTGACAAGTCCCACAGGTACGGAATTCAAGGGGACATGGGGGGAGGAGTGGGGGGGAAATCTGTGAGAACCCAAGGGGATTAAAAGCAAAAAAAAAAACAACAACAACAACAACAACAACAACAAAACCCACACATCTCCAAAGGAAAGATGATTATGAACTGGCTTTAATTAGTTTTTACCAAGATGTCACAGCATACTGAAAGCAAAGGGAGGGGAAGCATTGGGTGTGGCTCCCCAAAGCGGGGGGGGGGGGGGGGGGCTGGGGGGGGGCTTGGGAGGAGAAGGGGTCTGGGTTGGGGAGGGGAGGGCAGCTGGGTGTGGGAAGGGGAGGGATCTGGGTTGGGGAGGGGAAGGGCAGCTGGGTTGGGGAGGGGTCTGGGTTGGGAAGGGGGGACAGCTGGGTTTGGGAGCAGGAGGGAGAGTCTGAATCAGAGCTCCAGGGCTCAGATGCTCTTCAATCGCTGCTATGAGGGGTTAGGATGACTTAGCATCTAGGGAGGAAGAGAAGAAGAATAAGAACTCAGAAGGACATTTTTTTTAATATGGTACTGGGGATAGAACCAGACCAATCTAACATGCCAGGCAAATGCTTACATCAATTTACACACACACACACACACACACACACACACGTCCTTTTGTTTGTATTGTGTGTGTATGTGTGCATGCTGGTACTAGGGCTTGACCTCAAGGTGCTGAACCCAACCTAGCCCAAAGGGTTAAGACTCTGTGAAAACTACAACTACAATGACTGGGGCAGTGGCTGGAGTGGTAGGGCCTGTGAGGCTCTGAGTTCAAGCTCTACTACTGTGGAGAAATAAGAAGCAGTCAACATGGAGGTATGGCTCAAATAGTAGAGCACCTGCCTTGAGCAAAAAATAAAATAAATCAAAAAAGCAATAAAGCCCCACCAAGCCGACTGAGAGTTCAAGGCCCTGAGTTCAAACCCCAAACCCCAGTATGGCACAAAATGGCAAGCAAAGCCTGGTGCTAGTAGCTCTCTCCTGTCATCCTAGCTACTCAGGAGGCTGAGATCTGAGAATCATGCCTTAAAGCCAGCTCTGGCAGGAAAGTTCTTGAAACTCTTATCTCTGATGAACCAGCAAAAAGCCAGAAGTGAGGCTGTGGCCCGGGTGGTAGAGTGCTAGATTTGAGTTTTTAAAATGCTCAGGGACAACAGTCAGACCCCGAGTTCAAGCCCCAGGACCAGCACAGACACACAACTAAAAAAACCCAAGCAAACAAGTTCTCCTCTGTGAGCAATTGTGAGCACTGGGGTCAGAGCCATACCTACCCCACCATCTCCTTGATCGTGTCAAGGATTTTCTGCTTGTTCTTCCAAACATTCTCTTTGGCCTTGTCCAGGAGCTCGTTCACCAGCTCCAGCGAGTAGGTGCCAGAGATTTTGAATGTGCTGTATTTATGCTTCCAAGCCTCGATATCATCTACATTAGGGTCAAAGTGGGAGGGACAATGTCTCTTCAGTTCAATTAGACTTCAGTTCAATTAGACTTTCTGACGGTGTCCATTTCTACTGGGGACTGGTAAGTAGTTCTGAGGACCAAACCTAGCCAGCCCCTACTTCACAAATCAAACTTCCATCATGACTCTAGCTCTATATTCATTACCCAAGCCGCCTGCCTCCACCTGAGGGGATCTTCTATGATAGTGTGTGGAGAGTCAACCATGGTGGACACAGAGCAGGTGGCTCAGAAATAGGCATGACATAAAAGGTGACCATAGACATGCTCATCTCCTCCTGGAGGTCTCTCAGGAGTCTAGAGGAGCAGAGAACGGGGGTAGGGGGTGGGGGGGAGGAGGAGCTGCCATGGAGCCTGAGCCTCTGCTATCAGCTGCTCACCTTTAACCTCATGCTGAAGATGCCCAAGTGGAAGGAGCCAGATACGTAGGGGGATGGACAATAATGCCCCCCAAAGAGAGGGGACAACCACGGGCACAAGAACCATGTTAGATAGGGACCAAGGGTGGGGGAGGAGGAGGAAGAGGGGGAGGAAGGCTTTCTGCTTTCACATATTGAAGGTCAACCAGATGTCCCCAGTGCATAGCACAGCCCTAGTGGCCAAGCCCAGCATTTCTTCTTCCCACATCTTCTCACCTGCACAGTTGCATTTGTTAAAGAGGGGGAAATGCATCACGGTGGGCCCGGTGTCCCCCTTGAAGATGTAGCAACTGTCGGGGGCCATGGCACAGGGCTCTAGCTTGGCTTTGTCCACAGGGGGGAAGGGGATCCCATGCAGACTGCAATAGTCAGCCGTGGATACGACGGTCTGCAAAAGGGGGCCCCGAGGACCTGAGTCAGGAGTTGCCCCTCAAATCCCTGAGGTCTGTGGCCCACACTGGAGCCTCAGAGAAAGAGTTCAGATGCACAGCAGAGTCGAGGGAGTGGGCTGGTTAGTGGGGCTTGTGTTTCTTAAAACAGATCACACTCCCCGGGTTCTGTGGGACAGTGCTGAGTGTCCACAGGCTCGGCCCCACAGGACCAAGAGCTGATCATCTCCATGGAGCATAGAAGCCTGGAAGGCGATGCTGAATGAAGACTGACCCAACTACCTTGGTGAAGTGGTGAGACCCCCACAGTGGCAGACCTCCTGCCAGGAGCAGGGGCCCTGGCTAGCTGAATCTAGGCTTAGGCTGTTGGGGTGCTGACTTCAAGACCCCTTAAAACCTGACGATGAGGGATTTGCTTTTGGGGCCCCCAACTGGCACCTCTCCATCAGCCTTCTGCCTCCACCCAGGCCTGACACCCCTCATGCCCTTCTCAGGCTATTCTCTCTTACCTCAAAAGGATCCCCATCACTGAAGTCGAAGGAGAGGATGAGCTGGACCTCCCGGGTAGGGGGCAGGACAAGGGGATAGGCACTGTTGATGGCCAAGCCAGCGTCCACCAGGTGAAGGAGCTTCCGGCTACACATTTCCTGAACTATCTTGTCATCCGCAGAGCCTAGGAGGAAGCATCTTGGTGATTCTGCACCCCAAGGTCTATGCTAAGACCAGAGCATGGACACACACACACACACACACACACACACACACACACACACACACAGCAAACAGAGCCCAGCAGCCTCCTGCCCAGCCAGAAATGCCACAAGACAAGGGAGGCCAGGGCTGAGGTCCAGCCAATGTGCAACCCTGCTGCAGTTTAGGTGTATTGTAACTGTGACTCTTCCCCCAGCCCAAAAAAATCTCATGTGCTGGAAGCTTGGTCCCCAATGTGGGGAGTAGAAGCTAGCACATGGAGGCACCCGAAGAACCCTCATTAGAAGGGACTTACGCTGGTTGGTGGAGTGGATTTGCTTCTGGAAAAGCAAGCTGCCCTTGAGTGAGGTACACCCCACCCGCTAAAACCCCTACTGTGTATTGTCGTCTCCTGCTGTGCCAAAGAAATCCTCAGCAGAAGCCCAGCAGAGATGAACTGCCCAATCTTAAGATTTTCAGCCTCCACACAGAAATGGGGGGACAAAGGGTGAACAAAAGCAGCAGTGGTCCTCACTGGACACTGTGTGGAAAATGAGCTACACAACTTGTCGGTGGGAATGGGAGGGGAAAACTGGGAGGGAGTGAGGGAAGGAATGACACTGTCCAAAAAGAAACGTCCTCATTGCCTGACCTATGTAACTGTTACCCCTCTGTACATCACCCTTATAACAAGAAATAATTAAGAAAAAAAAAAAGACATTCAGCCTCCAAAATGAGGAGTCAAACAACAAACCTATTTTCTTTATAAAGTAACCATGGGCTCGGGCCTTGTGTTATAGAAACGTAACTCAGACCAATGTGATTTCTCAAGCCACACCCAGCCTTGACCCGGAGGAACAAGATTTGGCATTGCACCCTGTGTTTCGTAAAAGCAACAGGGCACCAGACACAAGATGCGCAGGGCCTTATCACAAACCAGGGTGCAGGGGCTGTCAGGGCCTTGGGAGGGATGCTCATCAGCCGTGAGGATTATGGAGATTGTAAATGGGCCTCCGACACTCTGGAGACCAGAGTCAATTCTCCCCTGAGGAAGGGGTCAGCTAATGAAAGAAAAACTATCCCACAAAGACAGATTCCAGGGTCTGCCAGCAAGGAATTAGGATTTGGGGGCTGGGGATGTGGCTTAGTAGTAGAGTGCTTGCCTAGCATGCATGAAGCCCTGGGTTCGATTCCTCAGTACCACAAACACAGAAAAAGCTGGAAGTGGCGCTGTGGCTCAAAGGAAGGAAGGGAGGGAAGGAGGAAGGAAGGAAGGAATTAGGATTTGAGACAGAGAAAAGTGCCCACCCTTCAGGGATTGGGCCTTTTCAATGTCAGGAACCACCCACTCTTCAGGAATTGGGTCTTTCAGATGTAGGAACCACCTACCCTTCAAGGATTGGGCATTTCCTGATACTATCAATCAATGTCAAGGACACCTCATGTCTCTATTAACCAACCCCACCCTCCAGGGAAGTTACTCCACTCAGACTTGCCTAGTACCACACCCCCACCCCCAAGCTCCCACCTCACCCCAACAAGAGACAGGAAGAAGAGCTTCTTACCTGGCTTGTGGAGGTAGTTGTAAATGGTTCCCCATTCCCAGTTCCACAAGCACACTATGGTTTTGTTCAAAAACGATGGCCAGCTCAAGAATGACTCTAGAGGGAGAAATGGAGAAGGCTAAGGTGAGTGTCATGGATTAAATATTTCCCCAAGCCGCCACCCAAATCCCCAAGGCCCTCAGAGAAAGCTCTGAAATCCCAGGGGGTTGGGGGGGAAGCCTGGATGTGGATACAGTGTCTTTAAGTAGAAAAATATAGGCTGACCCTAACTTAAGAATGTGGTCCTGAGCCGTGCTCTGGGTGGCTCACACCTATAATCCTAGCTACTCAGGAGGCTGAGATCTGAGGATCATGGTTTGAAGCCAGCCTGGACAGGAAAGTCTGTGAGACTTTTACCTTCAAGAAGCTACTCAGAAAAGGCCAGAAGTGGCATGGTGGCTAAGTGGTAGAGTAGCCTTGAGCAAAAGGAGCTCGGGGACAGCACCCAGGCTGAGTTCAAGCCCCAGGACTGGCAAAATAAGGAAGAAAAGGTGGGGGGAGGGGAATGCAGTCCTAACCCAAGAGGACTGGGAGCAAGACTCAAGAGTTGGGCGGATGGGGGAAAGAGCACAGAAGGGCACAGGGATGGGGTGGCCAGGGATCTGTAGCCAAGAACAGAGGCCCCAGGAGAAGCCGGCCTTGCCCTGACTACGGCCCTGGGACCCTGAGAAAACACTGGTTGACTTGGGTGAAGGGCTGGTGATATTCAGGGCTAGGTTCAGGAGAGATAGAGGACTTAATGACCATAAATTCTTCCTGAGTTCAAACCCCATCACCCCCCAAACAAACAAACAAACAAACAAAAAAACAACTTTGGACTCATTCCTAGAATTAGATACCAGAAGAACCAACAGACAGATTGATCTGACCAGTGGCAACATGCCTTTCTGCAGGGAGAGTTGTGCCTTTGCTGGCAGGAAGGCCTTCATGCATATCTGCTCAGACACGGGGCCTCGGGTTCATTTTTAAGGGAAGCTCAGAGGTTGGCAGGCATCGGGGAGGAGAAGGGGACAGGCAGTGGCCACAGAGAGCAGCCATCTGTGCTGACCCTCATCTGTGGGAGACACTCTCCGAACTTCTCCCCTTTCGTCCATCCGTGTGGCCCAAGTGGGGCTGGCCTCACCTGTGCCTGCCTCTGTGGGTCTACTGTGCACCTCTTCCATGGGGCTGTGGACATCTGCTCCCCTCTGTGGCTTGTTGCCATGTTAGCAACTTGGGACATCCCATATGGAAAGAAGGGATACACAGCCCAACGGGTGCCTAGTGGCTCACACCTGCAATCCTAGCTACTCAGGAGGCTGAGATCTGAGGATCAAGGTTCAGAGCCAGCCTGAGCAGGAAAATCCATGAAACGTTTTTTTGGGTTGTTTGTTTGTTTGTCCGTTGTGAGGCTTGAACTTAGTGCCTGAGTGGTGTCTCTCAACTCTTCAGCTCAAGGCTAGTTCATTGGAGATCAGAGTCTCACGGACTTTCCTGCCCAGGCTGGGCTTTGAACCTTGATCCTCAGATCTCAGCTTCCTGAGTAGCTAGGAGGACAGGCGTGAGCCACCAGGGTAACACATGAAACTCTTATTTCCAATGAACAACCAGAAAACCAGAAATGGAGCCATAGTGCAAAGTGGTAGCCTTGAGTGAAAAAGCTCAGGGACAGCGCCCACTCCCTGAGTTCAAGTCCCAGTGTGGCACACACACACACAAAGGTGCAGGCGGTCACTCCCAGTAGCCTCTCCTCCCACCCATGGGGCTGAGAGAGGGGAGTAAAGAGCATGGGGGGGGAGGGGGGCACTCACGCCTGCTCACAGCCTCCGGAATGAGATGGTCAGGCTGCCCTTGCGATGTGCAAGAGTGCACCAGGCTCTGCAAGAACTGGCTTTGCTCCTCCTGGGACATGGTCTCCCACGTCAGGATCTTCTCCGCCAGCTTCCCACACATAGTACCATACTTCTCTGTCCCAAGAAACCCAGATGGCTGGGGATAGACTGGAATCCAGGACACGGGCTCCCACCCTCACCCAGCCCGCTCTACCTCCTCTCCCATGAGGCCCTAGCTGCTCCTCCTGCTTTGAGAGCCTCCTCCAGGCACCCAGGCTCCCCCCTGCCTGCTGGTAACCCCAGCACAGAAGCTTCCTCTGCTCTCTCCTCTGCCTGCTCCCAGCCTCTAGACTTTCCCCACGGAGCATCTCCAGCGTGCTCACAGGCTCCGCTCACTTCTCAGCACTTGGCACCAAGGCCACATTTCTAGAAGGGTCTATAGATTCTCTCTCATTGTTATACGGATGGAGAACTACAGTGGGGGCACGGAGAAGTCACATGCCGGAGGTCGCCCAGCTAGGAAGTTTATGGCTAGGATGTGGTCCCTCCCTCCCTACCCCCACCCCTGTGCTCCTCCCTACCCCTCCCTTTCTTAGATGACTTGCAGCAACCCACAGATGGCCTCCTATCCCCAGAAAGGCGCACTGCATGCCAGCCATGTTCTAAAACAAGTGCAGCAAGGCCACCTTATGCACAGATCTATTGCATGTGACTTTGATGAAGGATGCTCAGCAATTTTTTTTTTAATCAGTTGGGCTTAGTGGCTCAGGCATGTCATTTCAGCTACTCAGGAGGCAGATATAGAGGATCATGATCAAAGGCCAGTGGGCACAAGCCACGCCCACACTAGCCCTGGCCCTCCTTTCCTTTATTCAGGCTTTCCCTCTGGGTCACCCTCAGATCACACCTTCCTGCCCCTGCCCTATCTCCACCCCCGCCCCCCAGGCCTCCCTAGGCTCAAGCCAGCACACTAACTTGGGTTGGCATCCAGGGCCTGCTTCAGAGCCTGGAGCTTCTCCTAGAGGTCTGGAGCCTTCGGGTCTGTGGTGTACTCCACCAGCAAGTCCAGGAGCAAAGTATCCACCGCCAACTCTTCTTTACTCAGCCCTGGGCAGAGAGAAGAGGCGAGGACATGCAGCCATCACCATGGCGCCCCGCTCCCCGCCCTGGGTGCATCCTAGGCCATCCTCATCTTCGCACACTTTCCTAGCCTCAGCGCAGGGATGTGGCCAAGCGGGCCACCTCCTCCCTGCCCAACTCGCCCAGGATCTTGTCCCTCCCAAGACCAGAAGCCCAGCAACCTCCTTCAGGTAGGTCAGAGCTCTCAGGACCAGGCTGGAAACTCACCCCTGTCCAGGTTCCCCATCCTCCCCTCACCCCTGCCCCATTCCCTCCCCCTTCCTCTTCACTCCCTTCCCGTTTGTTTCTGGGGGACCCAGCCACCAGGGACAGCGAGCACATTGCCCAGGCCCCTTCCCAACCTGGGGTGCAGGGTGCGTATTGACTCGTCTCTGCAGCATCTTCCATTTCCAGGCCTGTCCAAAACAAACAAATAATTCCTTTCTGTCAGTCACCTTCACAAAGACCCAAACTCCCAAAGAGGCTGAGGGTGGGAGCCTCCATCCATGAATGGGGCCCCAGGGGTGGTACAGCGGCCCTGCAATACTACCTGGACTTTTTATGTTTGGGACTTTAGTTATTTTTAAGGCAGGCTACTGTGTTGTTTAGCCAGGCAACTCCTGGGATAATCAACACAGTCCTGTGGTGGGGGCACAGAGCCTCATCCATGAAGGCCGAGCCCCCGGGCCTGGCCTCCATAGAGAGCTAGGTCTACGGCGCATGTGCACTTAGGAGCACCCGCACAGCGGTTCCGAACGCAGTGGGAGAAGCAGGCACCGCCTTTGTGGGGCCACAGGCGGCACCGAAGGAGTGGCCACAGGTGACACTGTGAGGGCAGCAGCTGGCTTAGGCCCGGGCTCCATCTCCTGGAGCAGGACACTTACCTTTTTCGGACGGACTCCATGACAAACATTCATTTTTCAGGTTCAAAATCTCATCTGCAAGAGAGCAGAGGCAGGACAATGTTGATGTGCACAGTATAGATCCCAAGCTATGGGGCCCAGTATCTTGATGGCAAATACAAACATCTCTAGCTGAACTGATTTAATGGATGGCAGGATGGGCTGGAGATTGCCTCCCCACCCTCCCACCCCCACCCGCCATAGCAGCTCTGAGACCTAAACTTGCACTGTGAACTTGAAATGGTCGGTGGCTGGTGCATTTATACCATGAGAATGGGCAACCACCGCCAATCAAGACAGCCAGCCAAGCACGCCCATGAGGGAAGTGGGGGCTGGGCTGGAGGGAGGTAGCGTCTCCTTTTAGCATCATCTTGAGCCAACAGGTGGCAGATATATATAGTCATGAAGGAACACCCATGAAGCCAAGTGTGGTAGTGCAGGCCTTTAACTCCAGCACCCAGGATGGCAAGCTTGAGGCCAGCCTGGGCTATAAAAGTGAGATTCTGTCTCAACAAGGAAGAGGGAAAGGGGAGAGGGGGAAGAGGGAAGAGAAGAGGAGACAAGAAAGGAAAGGAAAATGAAGGGAAAGAAAAAAAAGAGAGAAGGGGAGGGAAGGGAAGGGTCACATGAGAGCACACGATGAAGAGCATCGCTCAACGAGCAAACAGCTTGGCAGGTCAACTCCTCACAGTGACAGTTATGACTAGGTTAGGATTTTAAGGGGATCTTATTTGTGCCAGGCTGTAGTCTAAGCACCTTGAATCCATCAGTCATTTAGTATTCTTTTCTCTTGGGCTCTTCCCTACAAGACATGGAGGAACTAATCACCCAGTTCTCAGAATCACTACTCGTCTCTCCTCCAAAGACAGAGGCCCAGAGAGGCTAAGGAGCCAGACAGAGGTGACAGAACTCCCTAGAGCCACTACCACAGCCCTTCTCAGGCAAGCCTGGACTCAGGGCCACCATGTAGCCCTCGTGGCTGCCCCAACCAAGGCAGGGCATGCAAATGACATGGAAGCCACTCCTCTGCCAGGTGGAGGATAAAGATGGTGACTCTTCTGGCACCGGATCTCCCTAGGCGATACCCTGTCTGTTCTCCCAAGACTCACCCCATATATATTTCTTATTTTCTTCCGTGTTCGCTATAGCGCTTCCCCATAAACCTGCAGAGAAAACAGAAATAAAACGATGGGTCTGTTGGCTACACACCAGTGCCTCATGCCTGAAATCCCTGCTACTCGGGAGGTTGTGATCTGAGAACTGCTTTTGGCTCAAAGCCAGTCCAGGCAGGAAAAGTCCATGAGACTCATCTCTGGTTAATCACCAAAAACAATCCCGAAGTGGAGCTGTGGCTCAAGTGGTAGGGTTTGTTATCCTTGAACAAAAAGGAGCTCAGGGACAGTGTAGACCTAGAGTATGAGCCCTAAGAACTGGTATCAATCAATCAATAAGGTCACATCAAGGAGGACCTGCAGAAACTGAAGAATTGGAAGATTCTGGGAGGTCCCCAGGCCTTTTGCTTTTCTCCTTAGCAATGCAGGACCTATGTAGAGCTGGACCTTTGGTAGGGGGCGGGGTGTGGACATCACTATGTCCCTCCCCCACTGTACCCCATCTGACCTCAGTACTGACCTCTCAGGAAAGAAAGGTCTCGTTCAGGCTCCAGCTTGCTCAGCTTTCCATTCTGGAAGTGGCTTCCAAACTGGGTGACAGGGATGTACGCCCCAAGGGTGGGGTAGCCAGCTTGGTGAGGAGTGAACTCAAACCAGGAATCTGGTGGGGCCAGGGGGTGGGGGAGGGGAGGATGGAACACAAGGGTAAGTATAGACACGGAGCTTAGATTCACAGCTGGCAGTCAAAAAGAGGGAATGGCGAAGACACTGGCATAGCAGACACAGCCTGTGTGGTCTCAAAAATAATCTGGGGGGGTGGGGGTGGGGAGATCTCCTTTCCAGACTTCTGAGAGCCTTTGATTAGCTGGATAGAGCTCTTCCACTTTCCAGCAGTCTCCCTGATTACTGGAGCTATGGAGGAAGACAGTTGTAAAGAGGAGCAGGGCAGCTGGGGGCTGGGGCTCGCACCTGTCATCCCAGCTACTCAGAAGCTGAGATCTAAGGACCATGGTTTGAGCCCAGCCCAGGCAGGAACGTCTGTGAGACTTTTATCACTAAGAAACCAGCAAAAAGCTGGAAGTGGCTCTATGGCTCAAGTGGTAGAGTGCCAGCCTTGAGCACAAATGCTCAGGGACAGCGTCCAGGCTCTGAGTTCAAGCCCCAGGATCAGTAGCACACACACACATACACACTTGTCCCCCGCCTCCACTTTGGGCAGCCCCCCCAGGCATACTGTCTTGTAATTTTCCCAATGCACACACACCATCAGCCCGCACCCTTCAGTGGTTTCTGGTACTCATCTTTCTCCTGGCTCCCTGATGGGAAGGTCAGCACAAGCTCTCACCTCCTCCCTCCCACCTTCCCTCCCCAGCCCTCCAAAATTTGTACTTACTCTTGGTTTTTGCCTTCACCCATTCAGGCTGAAGGTCATTGTCAATGGCGGCATATATGGGGTAGGGGAGCATCCCTGCCTCCACATCCTCCTTCAGACTGGACAGACAAGCGCTCAGGAACTGTGGGAGGAGATGAGGAATGAAGGACTGACTCCAACCCTACTATCCCGGGTGCATACAGATGGATGTCAGGCAAAGCCCCAGGTGTGCAAGGTCGCGAACACGCTTGATGGAAGCAGGACAATCTGACTTTAAACACCCCATTGTGGGCCTAGCCTTTAGGGAACTCTGAGGCCCAGCTGTGTGACCGGGCAGGGTTAAGAGATTGGAATGCCAGGAGGCTTTTACCTTCTTAGGAGAAGGTAAAACAAGCAAGGCAAGACAGATGTAGAGCTGTTTGAACATTAAAAAGCTTGAGGCTAGGAATATGGCCCAGTGATACATGAAGCCCTGGGTTCGATTCCTCAGCACCACATATACAGAAAACAGCCGGAAGTGGCGCTGTGGCTCAAGTGGCAGAGTGCTAGCCTTGAGCAAAAGAAGCCAGGGACAGTGCTCAGGCCCTGAGTTCAAGGCCCAGGACTGGCAAAAAAAAAAAAACTCTAGGGAGCACAAAGATGCCATCAGGCCCCTCCCAACTGGTGGTGCCACTTCTAGGATGGGGGGGGATAGGGGGGCTCTATCTTCTCAAGTAACCTCAAAGGACTCAGAGGTTGCCAGGTGTCCATGGCTCATTCCTGTAATCCTAGCTAGTCAGGAGGCTGAGATCTGAGGATCATGGTTTGAAGCCAACCTAGGCAGGAAAGTCCTGTGAGACTCTTAGCTCCAATTACTATCAGAAACCCGGAAGTGGATCTGTGGCTCCAAGTGGTAGAGTGCTAGCCTTGAGCTGAAGAGCTCAGGGACAGTGCCCAGGCCCAGAGTTCAAGAACTAGGGCTGACCAAAAAAAAAAGGAACTGAGAGGTTGGAGAGAGAAAGAAAGAGATGGGAAGGAGAGGGAGAGAGAGTTGTAAGACAGGATGCCTAAGGAGTGACTTGCCTCTCTGCTCTGTCTGGAGACAATTAAGTAGGCCCAGAAGTCAGTGAGAGAGTAATTCTTGGATCTGGATGCGTTGATGGCTTTCTGCAGGCTCTTGAACACATCCCACTCCTTATGCTCAAATCGCTGTTTGAGTTCCGTCTCGATACTGGCCATGTCCCCACGGTTGCTGTACAATGAAGACATGGCCCTGGGGGGAGAGAAAGTGTGGGGTAGTGGGTGTTATTTCTGCATGGAAAATGTACCCAGATTGAAGAGTGACGTCTGCCCTGGGCTGAGAACTGGACTCACAGGTGTGAGTGATTTGGGCCTTCTTTTACTGTCAGGCTGAGTATGGAAGAAGAAAGTCGGGGAAGGTGAACAGCGTGAGGACATCAGTTAAATCAGGGCAAGGGCATACTTAATTTATGACAAATGTCAGAGAAGGATTTCAGCACCTGCTGGAATAATTCTTCCATGTTTTAAGCAGGAAAAGAGAAAGAGAGAAGAGAACAAAGTTAGAACAAATGACTCTTGAGAGCCAGCTTTTGTTGCTGTTCTTCTAGACAAGAGATGTGACTATCACTTAGTCTTCACAGCCAACCAAGAAAAAGAAGGGGAAGTTCACCCTCCATGTTACCAAGGAAGCTACCAAGGCCCAGAGTGGTTGAGCAACTTCCCCGACCCCACACCAGGAGGACAGAAGCTGAACTGGGCGTGTTTCCAGATGGGCTACTGTCTCTTCACACCTGGTTCTCTACACTGTGCCTGGGTGGTGGGGACTGAGACTCAGGCTGGGCGGGGCGTTTTCCTAGAGGAATGTCTTGCCGTTTCCTATGCAGGAACCCAGAAAGGATTTTTGATGCTCCAGTTAACTGGGTATGGTGTGCTGTTTACAGTTGCACTGGCTAGCAAAATTACCCCTGGCAAGGCAGGTGCCAGAGGCTCGCAGCTCACACCTATAATCCCAGCATCTGTAATCCCAGCCATTCAGGAAACTGAGATCTGAGGATGGCAGTTCAAAGCCAGCTCAGACAGGAAAGTTCCTGAGACTCTTGTCTGTAATGAAGCAGCAAAAAGTCCAGACGTGTCCACTTCTGAGCTATGGCTCAAATGGGTTGTAGAGTGCCAGCACTAAGCAAAAAATAAAAATTAAAAAGCCAACAGAGAATTCAAAGTTCTGAGTTTAAGTCCCAGTGTACAAACAGAAGCAGAAGAAGAAACAGCTTTGGGCTTCTAATAGCACACAGAGGGACAGAGGATGACTCTAGGAACCGGACAAAGCTATTGGGTAGAAGGTCTGCCGTGTATGTGTGTGTGTGTGTGTGTGTGTGTGTGTGTGTGTGTGTGTGTGCACGCGCGCGCATGCAACAGTCCCAGAGCCTGGGTGCTGTCCCTGAGCTTTTTCACTCAAGGCTAGTGCTTTGTCCACTAGAGCTACAGCTCCACTTCTGGTTTTTTGCCCTTCCTTCTTTCCTTCTTTCTTTCCTTCCTTCCTTCCTTCCTTCCTTCCTTCCTTCCTTCCTTCCTTCTTTCCTTCTTTCCTTCCTTCCTTCCTTCCTTCCTTCCTTCCTTCCTTCCTTCCTTCCTTCCTTCCTTCCTTCCTTCCTTCCTTCCTTTCTGTTTTGGTAGTTTAGTGGAGATAAGAGTCTCAGGGAGGGGCTGGGGATGTGTGCCTAGTGGCAAGAGTGCTTGCCTTGTATACGTGAGGCCCTGGGTTCAATTCTCCAGCACCACATATACAGAAAATGGCCAGAAGTGGCGCTGTGGCTCAAGTGGCAGAGTTCTAACTTTGAGCAAAAAGAAGCCAGGGACAGTGCTCAGGCCCTGAGTCCAAAAGCCCCAGAACTGGCAAAAAAAAAAAGAGTCTCAGGGAGGGCTGGGATGTAGCTTAGTGGCAAAGCACTTGCCTAGCAAATGCAATGTTCTGGGTTCGATCCCCAATACCAAAACAAAAAAGTCTCAGGGACTTTCCTGTCCTTCTGGCTTCAAACTACAATCCTCAGATCTCAACCTGCTGAATAGCTGGGATTAAGGCATGAGCCACTATGCCCAGCTCGAGTGGTTTTATGACCTAGACATGGTTGTGTCAACCACTGGCCACTGGGGACTGCACTCCAGCTCCAGTGTCTCTTGCGGTCCTCCCCCAGAGGTCAGGGAAATGTCCAGCCATGATTTCAACTTCCTGTGACCAGCTCTCCTCCTGAAAGCAGCTCCTCAACCATGAACATCACCTATTTGGGGAATTAATGTGTCCTCGCCACCATCATCACCACCGGGAGGTGACAAAGAACTCTTCCAGGAACCAGCACCCCCTCACGCCCCCTCTTTCTTCTGCCACAGAAAGTCTGCTACAAAGCACAGGCACCCTCGCTGACCCCTTGGAGTCTTGGCCTGTCCCGTGTTGTGTTCACGGTGCGGGGGATTGGGACCCAGGCCTTGTGACTGCCCCGCGTTTGTTGAAGACACATTCCAAAGTCCCCAGATGGTAGGGCAGAGGCAACCATGCCCATGAACCCACCTCCACACCCAGGGCAGACATTGCTAATCAATCTTGGCACTTTTTTTTCTGGGAAGAGATAAAACAAGACTGACTTTTGAGCTTGGTGCGGTTAATAGCTATCAGAGATAATGGCATGAGCAGAAATTCAGATCATAGGGGTGAGGCAGCTCTTGCACACCTGCAGTTCCAGGGGCACAGGGGTTAGCAGAGTTGCCTCAGGTTCCAACACTAGGGAGCGACACCGAATGCTTCCCTTCTGTTGCTCCTGCTGCTGCACTGGTAAAGAAGGACTTAGGCCTCACTCGCGCCTATAATCTCAGCAGCTCAGGAGGCTGAGATCTGAAGACTGAGGGTCAAGGCTAGCCTGGGCAGGAAAAGTCTGTGAGACTTCTTATCTCAAAACACACACACACACACACACACACACACACACACACACACACACACACGAAACAGAAAGGATATCAGTCATTGGTTTCCTCTCTCTCTGTCTCTGTCTCTCTCTCTTGTTCTCTCTCTGTCAGCCCTGGGCTTGAACTCAGGGCCTGGGTGTTGTCCCTGAGTTTTTGCTCAAAGCTGGCATTCTATCACTTGAACTACAGCTCCACTTCTGGCTTTTTGGTGGTTCATCAGAGCTAGGAGTCTCTGGACTTACCTGCCCCGGGCTGGCTTTGAACCATGATTCTCAGATCTCAGCTTCCTGAGTAGCTGAGATGACAGGGATGAACCACTGGTGCCCGGCTCACTGTCATTTTGATGTTGAAAAATCCTCCTCACTTTTGGATCCAGAAACTCAGTCCTTACCACGTGGAGCCTGAGACTCCGGCCAGGTACATGATGGCGTCCAGCAGGCCGAGTTCTTTCAACTCACTCAGGACCCCGAGGAAGGCGATGTGTGCCCGCATGCCACCGCCCGAACCCAGCACAGCAATGCGAGGAGCCTGGGTATCGGAGCAGAAGATGGTGAGAGGTTAAGAACCCAGCTGCGAGTCCAGGCTCTTGCACTCAGTGCTTGAGACAGAGTTCTGTATGCCTGCCCCCCTTCCCGTGTCCACCTGCCCTCACCCTGGCTCAGCTAAGGCTTCATATCCTGGGGAACATTGGGGGAACCCCCAAGGATATCTCCTACCATCCCTCACCTTAGAGGCTTGGATGCCCTGGTCTTCCAAAGCTTTTAACACCCGGGAGCTGCGTTTCTCCACACAGGCCTTCTCCTTTTCCCCGCCATCTTGAGGACTTCCCAAGGCAGAACAGAAACAAAGTCCAGACAGTGTGCGGTGAGAGGAGGAAAAAAACACAGCCACGTATCCAGGGTTGCCTGCCATTCAGGGGGTGCTAGTGTCTCATGCCTGTCATCCTAGCCATTTGGGAGAGAAGGATCCTATTTGAAGGCCTGCCCAGGCAAACCCATGAGATCTCACCCCTTCTCAATCATGCAAAAATACAGTGCAGGGCCAACCATGCATCAAAGTCCACTTGACTCTGTCCTTGCAATCCGCTCTGAGCGCCTTATCCCGCTTCCACTGGGACAAGGCAGTGATGGAAACTGGACTGTGAAACTGGTTTGGGAGCTCCAGGGGGAGCCTGTGCCTCTCGCCAGCAACAGACGCTCAAGGTCCCATTAACAGGGTCTTTATTGATTATAGACAGGGGGGTACGTGCAGAAAGTAAGGTAGCAATCGCTTTAAAGTTACACCAGCATGGGGAACAATCTTAGGGTGAGGGACTTCCTTATCTTAGGAAGGGGAGGCAAGCAGCAAACACCACCATTTCTATAGGCCTTTCTCTAACTCCTAAAGGTCCAAGGGAGTTTGGATTCCAATTAACTCATATTTAGGGTAGAATCTCGGGTCTCTAGTGCTAGGAGCCATTGATCTTTCTCAGGTGACTCCCAGCTTCCTAAGAGTCAGAGAATGGCATGCCAGTTCTCTTTACCTGACCTCACGGCTCAGCATTTACAGGTGCCCACACGCTGTCTCAATAGGAAGGAGAAGCTGGGCTTGGTGGCATTTGTCTGTCATCCCAGCTGTGACGGGAGGCTTTAAATTGGTGGGTTGAGGTCCAGGACAAAAAGCAACACTCTAGCTGGGAATATGGGCTGGTAGTAGAGTGCTTGCCTCCTGTACATGAAACTCTGGGTTTGATTCCTCAGCACCTCATATATAGAAAAGGCGCCAGAAGTGGTGCTGTGGCTCAAGTGGTAGAGTGCTAGCCTTGAGCAAAAAGAAGCCAGGGACAGTGCTCAGGCCCTGAGTTCAAATCCCAGGACTGGCAAAAAAAAAGCAACACTCTATTATCCTAAAATAACCAGTGCAAATGATGGCTGGAGTGTGGCTCAGCAGGAGAGCACCTGCCTAACAAGCATGAGGCTTTGAGTTCAAATCCCACTACTGCTTTTTTAAAAAATTAGGCAAGCTGGGTGTCAGTGGTTCATGCCTATAATCCCAGCTCCTCAGCTACTCAGGAGGCTGAGATCTGAGAACAGATCAGCACAGGCAGGAAAGTCCAGGAGACACTTACCTCCAATTAACCAGCAAAAAGCCAGAGGTGGAGGTGCGGTTCAAGTGGTAGAGCTTTCAATGAAAAAGTTCAAGGATGACATCCAGGCCCTGAGTTCAAGACCCAGAACACACGTACACAGGTGCGTGTACACACACACACACACACACACACACACACACACACACACACACACTCCTCTGGCTCTAAAAATTGACATCACATATTTGGCTCACCCTGTGCTTCCAGACATCAGCAATTTAGGGGATGGCTCTTGGTTCATCTTCCAAATCTCCTCCGCTTATTATATTTGAAGTGTTCCCTTCCTGGCTGCAATCAAGCAGATAACTATGCAGGTCAGCCCAGCCCTGAGCAGCCAAGCCCACATCTGGGTGCCCAGTTCCGGTCTGGGGTGAGGGGAGTGGACGCAGGCCTTGGGCTTGTTTCCCAGGAACCCCCTTGGAAGAACTGGCCGTCCGGTTTCCTGGGTTTGGATCAGCCGTGTTCTTTGTCATTTTTGTCACCTGACCTCTCCCCGCCTCCAGAGGCCCCAGGTGCCCTCAAATTGATCTCTGGTCCTCTGTCCATCTTGGGGATCGAGGCTGAGCCAGGGAGACTCTCACACAGCCCTGCCTGGGTACAGGGACCGATGCCACGCAATGGAAAGCAGTGGCTTCCTCTAGGGTTGGCTGTGGTCCCCCAGATTAATCTTTCCTCTGTTCTAATAGTGAAGTTCTTCATCTGTGCCCAGAGCTCAGGACGTCTCAATGTCCTGGAGCCATTGCTAGGAGACTGGCTGAGGGCAAGGGACCCTCCCCGACAATGGGACATCTCCAGCCTTCCCAGGTGTTCAGTCCACAAAAGGCTCTTCCCCCCTTCTCTGCAAGGGGCTAGATGAAAAAGCCCAGCTTCTGCAGGGCAGAATTAACTCTGGGGAAGAAGTTGCGATTGATTGTTGGTGAGCAGCAGGGGGAAAGTGACTCACACACCCTACACACATCCAGCTGAGTGCTAGAGCTCCTGCCTGTAGTCCCAGCAACTCAGAAAAAAAAAAAAAACATGTCTTAAGATAGCTTTCATTCTATGTATCCATCACCCATCCATTCCTACAGCAGCTCCTGCTTAGAATGGCACTCCCAATACCCCCGCGATCCCTTTAGCTGGTGGCCTGGTGCCCTCCCCTCCACCCCTCTCTGAGCCAGGCAGGGGGAAGTTGGATGAGAAGATGTGGTTACTTACGATGCTGGGGGTCCCCCGCAGTCCTGAATGGGGCAGAGGGCAGAAACAGGAAGAAGCAGCCACAAGCTCCGTCTCACGACTCCCTTCGGGTGGGTGGGCCAGGCCTGTCGAGTGCATTTTATATAAGGTGTTTAAAGGAAGTGGCTGGGAACCCAGCCTCTGGGGAGGGGGAGAAGTGGTGTACGATTAATTTTTTTTATCACCTCTGGCACAAGCTGGACCTTTGGGTGTGGCAAACTGACGCGGCGCCAAGTGGGTCCAGCTTGTGGAAAGTGCCTATGTGACATCTTTACATAGGCTCTGGGTGTTTAATTCTGAGCACTGACCATAACAACTTGCAACACCCGGCACTCAAAAATGATCTTGCTTGTGTTTTATTGTTGGTGGTGGGGCTTGAACTCAGGACTTGGGCGCTGTCCCTGAACTCTTTCTATTACTTGGAGCCATGGCACCACTTCTCGTTTTCTGGTGGTTCATTGGAGATCAGAGTCTTGTGGACTTACCTGCCTGGGCTGGTTTGGATTTCAGCCTCCCAGTAGCTGGGATTATAGGTATGAGCTTCTGGTAATTGGCTCCTCATGTTTTTAATTTCTGTTCCCCGTCTCTCCATCTCGCATCTCTTTGCCATTTCCCTTCAAATTTCTTTCCCAATAGAGGAGGCCTGATGACTCCAGGAATTTATTACATGTAGATTTGACCAAGGGTGGTTAAAAAAAAAAAATCAAGGGCTGGGAATATGGCTTACTGGCAGAGTGCTTGTCTTATATGCATAGGTTCGATTCCTCAGCACCACATAGACAGAAAAAGCTGGAAGTGGCATTGTGGCTCGAGTGGTAGAGTGCTAGCCTTGAGCAAAAAGAAGCTGGGGACAGTGCTCAGGCCCTGAGTCCAAACCCCAGGACTGGCGAACAACAACAGCAACAATCAATTTTCAAAACCACACCTTGTTGATTCCCATGGGTACACTGTCAGTTCTTCAGAAATTGTTTTAAACCATGTGACCCACTAGGCATTTTCCTGCCTTTAATTTTGTGAAAATCTGCCTACCCTGGAGTAAATTGTGTTCAAATAGAAAGATAAAAGCTAGGGTATAAGAGGCAGAGATCTGAAGATTGCAGTTCAAAGCCAGCCTGGGCAGGAAAGTTGATGGGATTCTCCAATTAAGCATCAAAAATTCAGAGCTGTGGCTCAAGTGGCAGAGCGCTAGCTAGCTTTGTGTGAGGAAACACAGGGACAGAGCCCAGGCCCCAAGTTCAAGCCCTAGGACTGGCACACAGACACACACATACACACACATACACACACACACACACTACATATATGTATATATGTATATATATATATGTATATATATATATATACATATATATATATATATATATGCTAAGGCAACCTCTCAGGCCACAACAGGGCACGCTGTATTAACTGAAGTGATAACTATGTTTTGAAGGCTGGGTAGCATTCTGGGAATTGTCAATCAAGCGTCTGCATTACTGCACAGAACACCTGCGTCCAGCACATGAGCAGTTTATCCTTGATGGCAGTCGCTTTGGAACTGTAAACCGATGGATTGCAAGGGTCTGTTGTGTACTTTTGTGGGTTTGGAAGCATTCTGTACCGGCTCTGTTCCTCTGTCCTCTTACCTCCTTCCTCCTCCTCCCCCGCGTCCGGTCTCCTCCCAACATCTCTGTTTTGTTTTCCTGTCCTCCTTGGAACCCTGAGAACAAGTAGGCATCAACCAGCAAACCTGACCACCGACCCCCTGAAGTTCAGTTCAACTCCCTCAACTGGGGACACAGGATAAAAATAACTGGAATGTCCAAATCGAATACTGTGGAATCTGGCCGGGAACCACCTGTGGAATCTGGCCGGGAACCACCTGTGCTCCCCGCCTGCCAATGCAGAGGTACAGCCTGCCATCCACCTGTTCGCTAGCATTCATCTTGTCAGTTGCCATGACCAGCCGGTAAGGACCAGACAGGGGAAGATGGGACATCTTTACCATGAAATATCATACAGCCATAAAGAGGGGGAGGGGGTTACATCATTGGCAGGAAAATGGATGCAGATCATCATCATGAGTAGGATAAAGTCCAAAACCACATACGTTTGCTCATTTGTGAAATCTAGACCTACAAGACACACACACACACATATATATACACACACAGGCACACATACATATTTATATACTTATCTCTGTCATCTATCTACCTATCTAGGTCTATAGATATATACACATGATTGTAACTGTGGCCAGTTTGGGAGAGACGAAGGGGAAGGGAGAGGGCCAAAGGAGAGATTATTTACATATGGGCACAGAAGTTTCTATTCCTGCATGGAAATAGGACAATAAAACTTGGGGATTTTTTGTTTGTTCGTTTGACGTGGGGGTTGAACTCAGGGCCTAGGTGCTGTCCCTGAGTTGTTTTTTGTTTTTATCCCTACCAATTTTTAGTGCTCTACCACTTGAGCCACAGCTCCACTTCCGGCTTTTTTGGTGGTTCATTGGAAATAAGAGTCTCACAGACTTTCCTTCCCTGGGGTGGAAATTGAACCACGATTCTCAGATGTCCATCTCCTGAGTAGCTGGGATGACAGGGCACCGGTGTCTGGCTGGAATTGTTTTAAGGAAGGGGAAGGTAATGAGGACGTCTGATCACAGGATCACAGAGGCATATATGGAAATATCACCACGCCCCCCCCACACACCTTGTACACCTAATAGATGACTTCTCTTTTTCCTATTTCTGTCACAAGAGAGAAGCCTGGGGCCCGCCTCCATTTTCTGTGCCCTCCCTTCCCACACTCCCCCAGAGAGCTGTGATCACTCAAAAGAGCATCCCCAAACCAACAACTTCTGACAACTCCTTGCCAACCTAGAACTGAGAAGAACTAAACCAAATCAACAGCCAAGGGACTTCTCTGGAAATGCTTGCAAAATTAGAGCAGGGCAATTAAACCCAAGGCTCAGCTGTAAAATGTTTCTTGGTAACACATTGCAAAATCAGAATTAAGAGAAGAGAAGAGGGTCAGATGCCGGCCCTGAACACCGGCAGGTTTGCCAAGCACCAGAAGTTAATGTCTTCTGTAGAAGATGGGAACTGAGGTAACAGGTGCCCCCCCCCAATTCCTGTAAAACCCCCAAGATGGACTTGGTATGTGTGGGGAGAAGTGGGGGGCTCCCTGGACCCTTCATTCTGTCCTTTGCCACCTCTGGTGCCTCCCGTTGGGTGTCTGGGACAGTGACTGCGCCTAACTGTGCCTGGCCCACTGCAAGCGTTCATCGTAACTGTGTCTGGTAAAAGCGTTAGGGTTGTTAATGCTCATGGACTTTGAGCTACCAGATCCCGCTAAATGGGGTGCTGGGAAGAGCTGGGGAACCAGGGGGTCGAGAGCTTCAGCAGTAAGGCTGTAGTACGGCACTGACATTTGTGTGTGTCTGTCTGCCCCACCTCTCTGCACACAACCCCTTTGAGGGAAAGGGGTTCAGCTCCTCTTATCTCTAGCAAGGGACACGCAGGGGATGGATGACTGTGGATGCGATCTGGAATGATCTGTCAGCTGACCAGGCCACTACTGAATGCTCAGGCAGGCCATGTTGATCCTGTATTTAAAAACATCATTGGAGTGGGGCGCCTGGCTCCTGCCTGTAATCCCAGCTACTCAGGAGGATGAGATCTGAGGGTTTAGTTTGAAGCCAGCCTGAGCAGGAGAGTCTGTGAGATTCTTTTTATTGTTGTTGTTGCCAGTCCTGGGGCTTGAACTCAGGGCCTGAGCACTGTCCCTGGCTTCTTTTTGCTCAAGGCTAGCACTCTGCCATTTAAGCCACAGCGCCACTTTTGGCCTTTTCTATATATGTGGTGCTGAGGAATTGAACCTAGGGCTTCATGTACATGAGGCAAGCACTCTACCCCTAGGCCATATTCCCAGCCCCAAGTCTGTGGGATTCTGATCTCACAGCAATGAACCAGCAACAAGAAAAAAGCCCTAAGTGGAGGTGTGGCTCAAGAGGCAGAGTGCCAGCCTGGAACAAAGAAAAGCTCAGAGTCAGCACCCAGGCCCTGAGGTCAAGCCCCAGGACCAGCACACACATACAGTCTTGAAGGGTAGGGTGAAGTTAGGGGAGCCTGCTTGTTCAGAACAGATAACAAGGGCTGGGAATATGGCCTAGTGGTAGAGTGCTTGCCTCATATACATGAAGCCCTGGGTTTGATTCCCCAACACTACATATATAGAAAATGGCCATAAGTGGTGCTGTGGCTCAAGTGGCAGAGTGCTAGCCTTGAGCAAAAACAAGCCAGGGACAGTGCTCAGGCCCGAGTCCAAGGCCTAGGAATGGCCAAAACAACAACAACAACAAAACCAGATAAGGATTCATGCAAGTGACACCATTTTCCAGGGAAGGATTACAGAAGTGTGGTTCACAGAAAATTGATGGGGACACTCTTAAGGCATTACTCAAGCATAAACCAGCTTGTTTGTTTTTCTATCCTAGGGCTTGAACTCAAGGACTCATAGTCACACTCAAAAGCAAATGACCTAAGCCAAACCCTGAATCCTGTTTTATTTTTTATGTAAGTTCTCAAGTTGCTTTTTTTGTTTTTGTTTTTGCCCAGGGCTGGTATCAGACTGCAATCCCTCTATCTCCACCCTCCACACGGCTGGCATTCAGGCAGACATCACCAATGCCGGCCCAGGAAACTATTGATGCTTTTTTCTGTGTGCTGGTAGCTTCCTTTCTCTCTTGTGCATCTTTTTCTGACACTGGAGAGCCTTTTTTTTTTTTTTTTGTCAAGATGATATGCAGAAGGGTTACAGTTACATACTTAAGGTAGTGAATACATATACATTTCTTGTCATACTTGTTACCCCCGTCCTCATTTTTCTCCCTCCTTCCCTCCCCCCAACCCACCCTTCTTGCTTTAATTTAAAAAAATCTTCCCCTTGATGTACATTGTCAATCTAGTCTACAATGCTTATGACCTCTATGATTATTAGCAGTAAAACAATCCCTTCCAGATCGGTTGATATATACATATATGAAGTCTTGGGGAAAAGGCACCAAAAAGTAAAACACAAATTCATATGTACATAAATTAATATCTAGGCTGAAAAGAACTTCAGATAAGGAAACGAAGGGCTTCTTGGTATTTAGTCTTACGAATTTAAAGGACCTTATACCCTTTGCCTCACATATGGTGTATACATGTGCACATCTGAAACTAGTGATTCTTAAAGGCAACTACAGGCAAAAGTAAAGTTGGATGTTTTTGTGCTTATTCCCTAGACTCATATCTTCCACGAGCCACCAAGAAAGCCAGAAGTGGAGCTGTGGCTCAAGTGGTAGAGTACCAGCCTTGATAAGAAAAAAGCTCAGGCCCTGAGTTCAAGCTCCAGGACCAGTGTGAGCATGCACGCGTGCACACACACACACACACACACACACACACACACACACACACAGTCTTGAAGAGCAAGGTGAAGTTAGGGGAGTCTGCTTGTTTAGAACAGATAAGGATTCATGCAAGTGACATCATTTTCCAGGGAAGGATTACAGAAGTGTGGTTCACAGAAAATCGATGGGGACACTCTTAAGGCATTACTCAAGCATAAAACCAAGCTTGTTTGTTTCCTCTCTGAGGGCTTGAACTCAAGGACTCTTAAAAAGCAAACGACCTAAGCTAAACCCCAAATCCTGTTGTAGCAGCCTCCCCCACCCTCCCCAAACCCCCCAGGGCTGGCATCAGACTGCAATCCCTCTATCTCCACTCTCCACATCGCTGGCATGGCGGGCAGCATCACCATGCCCGCCCAGGAAACTCATTTTTTTTGCCAGTCCTGGGTCTTGAACTCAGGGCCTCAGCACTGCCCCTGGCTTCTTTTATTTTTTTTTGGCCAGTCCTGGGCTTGGACTCAGGGACTGAGCATTGTCCCTGGCTTCTTCCCGCTCAAGACTAGCACTCTGCCACTTGAGCCACAGCGCCACTTCTGGCCATTTTCTATATATGTGGTGCTGGGGAATTGAACCCAGGGCCTCATGTATATGAGACAAGCACTCTTGCCACTAGGCCATATCCCCAGCCCCCCCGGCTTCTTTTTGCTCAAGCATTCTACTTCTTGAGCCACTTCCAGGTTTTCTGTTTATATGGTGCTGAGGAATCGAACCCAGGGCTTCACATTTCCATCCCTGGCTTTTTGCTCAAGGCTAGCACTCTACCACTAGGTCACATTCTCAGCCCAAACCAGTGATTCTTTTTTTCTTTTTTGGCCAGTCCTGGGCCTTGGACTCAGGGCCTGAGCACTGTCCCTGGCTTCTTTTTGCTCAAGGCTAGCACTCTGCCACTTGGGCCACAGCGCCACTTCTGGCCATTTTCTGTATATGTGGTGCTGGGGAATTGAACCCAGGACCTCATGTATACAAGGCAAGCTCTCTTGCCACTAGGCCATATCCCCAGCCCCCAAACCAGTGATTCTTAACAGCAGCTACAGGAAAAAGTGAAGTTGGATGATTTTCTGCTTATTCCCTACTCTTTATCTTCCATGAACCACCAAAAAAGCCAGAAATGGAGCTGTGGCTCAAGTGGTAGAGAGCCAGCTTTGAGTGGAAAATCTCAGGGTCAGTGCCCAGACTGAGTTCAAGCCCCAGGACCAACACACACACACACACACACACACACACACACACACACACGCACACACACACTAAACTAGAAACCTTATCATTGTCTTGGGTGAATTAAACCTTTCTCCTTTTGGCTTTATTGTACTGCTAGTAAATTCTTTCACATCTGGGTACCAACCAGCTTCAGCACTGACAGCCTCTCAAATGGCAAGCCCACTAAAGACCCCTGTGCTTTTAAAATCACACAACACCCTGTGTTTATGCCTGTGGCCCGGTTAGTGCCAGCCTTGTTTCAGGGATTTCTCCCACCAAGCTCAGTCATTCCCGACACCCCTGCACCTAATCTCCTAAAGGAGAGGATGTTCTCCCTGCCCGGATGCCGTCTGTCCTGCTTCTTATTTTGGATATTGAAGTTTCTGTTTCTTTCTGCACCCCTGGACCTCATCAGGTCTCCAGGGAGGCGACCTTGGCCTCAGCTGGCATCAAACCTCTGGCAAGGACACCCACCCAGTTGAGAGCACCAACCCAAGTTCTTGCCTTGATTTTTTTTTTTCCTGCCAAGATGACAGAAAAAGAAGAGGCAAAACAAAACAAAATAAAGAAGACAGGGTGCGTCCGGCGCTGTGGTGCCGCTCGGAGTCCTAGCTACTCAGGGGGCTGAGATCTGAGCACTGCAGTTTGAAGACAGCCTGGGCAGGGAAATCCGTGAGACTCTTATCTCCAATCAACCTCCAGAAAACTGGTAGAGCTGTGGCTCCAAGTGCTAGAGCACTAGCCTTGAGCAAGAGAGCTCAGGGACAGTGCCCAAGCTTCTAGTTCAAGCCCCACAACTGACAGGAAAAAAAGTCGAGTGCCCAGGGCAGCCCTGGTACTTGGTGGAACTCTTTGGCAGGTGCTGATAAGGGGTAGGGAGGGGGCATGACAGGACGTCCTCTAGAGTCCAGAATCTCACTTCCAGGAAGTAGCCACGCCCGCCCCCACCTCTATCAGCAGCAGCTGGGAGGGAAGGGCAGGGCCTTCCACCCCGAGGTCAGGAACCGGGGGCAAATCTCAGTCTGCCCAAGGCAGGGCTATAGGCACGCAGATAAGGTTCCTCATGACCAGGGCAGCTTTCCCAGGAACCAGGGGCAGGTTTAATCTAGTGATGGGGGTTATTTCCCAGGAGCCTATGAGAGAGGCCTTGGCATATAACTAATTTCAGAATGCAGTGTCATCATGGGGTGTACTTCCAGGCCCCCCCTTCCACACCCCCAGCTTCACCAGGGCACACCTTAATGGGCTGGGGAGAACTGATAACAGGGCCCCCACCTCATCACCCAGACATGACTGACCACATGACCCTTTCCTGTAGGACAAGGAGCATGCTGTGGCCACAATGATCCCTGGCTCACCACTGCCAAGGTGGAGGACGCCGGGAGCACAGCCTCCTCCCATGCCTCATTGATACAGGAGATGATGGCCGGGCTGGGGGACCCCACAAGCCCCCATCACCCCACGCCTGGCCCATCTTCCCGCCAGTAGGCGGCTGGAGGTCAGTGCAGGTCCCATAAATGTCATCCTGGGGAAACAAGCTTTTTCCAGAAGATTCCTCTCCCTTGTACCAAAACATTTCAAACGCGGCACTTGGCGGATTCCTCACATCTGCATCTTATGCAGCTTGGCCACCCTGTGTGGCTGCGTTTGGCTCCAATACACACAGACAGGGCCCCGCTCCCGAAGAGGAAGAGGAGGAAGGTTCTACAAGAAGTGATTTATTGAGGACACAAGGGAACGTCCACCAGGCCCAGGAACACAAAGCCCAAGCTTAGTAGAAATCCTCCGGATCAGAGTCGGAGTCGACGCCCAGCTGGTTCTGGATCTGACTCTGCTTCCGGTACAGGCAGGCCACCTGCGGAGCACAGGGACGGTGGGGACCGCTCAGGGGTGACGGGCACTCAGCCAGGCCCACCCCGCAGCCCGCCCCGGCCCTCTCCCACCCCTCACCTGGGCGCTGGTGGTGGCCTGCTCCGGCTCCTTGTCTTTACGGACACGGACAAAGCGCGGGAAGCGCAGGGAGATCCCCTTCTCGCTGTCCACCTGCGGGGGGCACCAGCACTGAGGGCACTGCAGGGCCCGCTGGGCTCCTCATCCCCCTCTACCCTTGCCTCAGTTTCCTGCTCTGTACCATGGGGCTGAGGGAGGGGTTGGAAGGACTGAAGGGGGTGGTAAGGGGGAACCATCGTTCCTGTCTGTAATCCCAGCTACTCCAGTGGCCCAGATGGGAAGAACGGTGATTGGAGGCTGGAGATCGGCCAGGCCTCCTCTCGGCTCGGCCGCTCAGCGGAACGTGGCCAGACAGTGACTCACCAGGCCGCGGGCGGCGGGGTAGATGGGGGAGAGGGAGAGGTCCGCACACTTCACCTCCCACACGGCGCTCGGGTCCAGCCAGTGGTCAGGGGCCACGGCGCCATCTGCGCGCACGTAGGGGCGTGGCATGGGCAGCACCAGCTCCTGCAGCGAGGGTCACAGAGCGAGAGCAGGTCTCACACCCCAGGGCTCAGGGCTGGGGGTGGGGGCTCGGGGGCTCGGGAGGAGGGCATGGGAGGAGGTGGTAGAGGGGAGGAGCACAGTGGTGAGGCCCACAGGGTGGTCCTGTCCAGCCACCCTCCCCTGGGCATTGCCCAGTGCCCCTTGGCACGTGGCTTGGGCACATGACAGCCCTCGGCCAGCATCGCAGCTGAGGGTAGGCAGACGGGGAACCCTGGAAGCCCACTGTGCAAGTGAAGCCCCCACCCACTGGGGGGGCGGCGGATGGACACAGGACATGGCTCACCTTGAGGCTCTGGTAGTGTGTGTCCAGCTCTTCGTCACTGAAGCCGGTCCCAAGCTGTGGAGGGCACCGGGGGGTGAGGGTGTGAGTGGGTAAGGACATAGAGGGGAGGCCACAGATGGGTGAGGACATGGGTAAGGGGAGGGCAAGGGTAGGTGAGGATGGGTAAGGAGACAGGCGGGCGAGGGCAGGTGTGGCTGAAGACACTGGGGGGGGGCACAAGGATACAGGGGTGAGGCCACAGATGGGTGTGTAGGGGGCATGGGGGGGAACACAGGTGGGTGAGGGCATGGGGGGTGAGAACAGGTGGATAAGTGTGCAGGTGAGGCCAGGGGGTGGTGATGAGGACAGGCAGATGAGGATGCGGTGGGTGAGGGACATGGGGATAAGGGTGAGGACGCGCGTGGCAGGGGCAGGGGTGGGTGAGGGCATGGCCCTGCTATTCCTGGCACACACCATGACTACGTCAACCCATTCCAGGCCAAGCAAATGAGAGGCGACCTGGAGATGGAGGCTTCCTCCACATCCCTCTCCACTGCTGACGCAGAATCGGGAAGAGAACTAGGAAGTGGGAACGCTTCCCGGGAGGGAAGGGGCTAGCTGGTCTGTGCAGCAGGAAGTCTACCTGGGAGTCTAAGCTTCTGCAGGGAGCACCCAGTCCCCAGCACCTTGCAGATGGCCTGCAGCTCCTCGCTGTCCTCGTCATAGGCGGCCAGCAGGAAGCCCCCGTAGCGGCCGGCCCGCTTCCCCCGGCCCAGGTAGGCGCCGATCACCACAAGGTCCAGGGTGTCCCCCACACCATCGAGGTAGTCCTTCTTCAACTGGGGAAGGTGTGGGGTGAGGGGCGCTGCCCGGAGGGGAGGCAGCACTGGGGCACTTGGGGTCATCACTATTTCACTTTGCCTTGCTAGGTATCGCAGGCTGCCTTGGAACTTGAGACTCGCTGCCTCAGCCTCTCGAGTGCTGGGATTACAGGAGTGCCCCACTATGCCCCTCGCTCACTCCACTCACTTGTTATCATGGAGGGGACTCTGCGCTAGGCAGGGGCTGTGGATGCAAGGTTGGGTAGTGAGTGACATCTGCACGGGTCCCGGGGCCATCCCCTGCCCAGAGGAAAAGGGCCATTTGCTAGGATGAGAAGGGGGGCGGGGTGGACCCATAGCGGCCTCTAGTTCACAGTGGCTAGCCAGCCAGCCACTACTGAGGGACAGTCGGACCCAGGGCCTGTGTGAAGGCTGCCGCTGCCGCCCCACAACCTCTAGAGAACTGTGTCTGCCAGTGATCCACAGCCTGCTGCCCTGCATGGCGGCCCAGCTGCCCCGTCCCCAGCGCCCATGGCCAGCCCTGTCCTGGTGCTGGAATGCAGCCTGCTAGGAACTTTTCTGGAAACCCAGAGTCCCCCAGGCTCTCCCCAGCACCCCGAGCAGGCAGCACGGAGTCACCTTGAGCCAGTTGTGTGAGCGCTTGGCAATCTCATAGGTGGCATCCACATCCAGGGTCTTCACCATGAGCCCCTCGCAGGAGTCTGCAGGGGACACGGAGCATGGCCCACAATGCCCTGAGGCTGGGCTGGTGGGGCAGGCGGGGGGAGGGGCAGAGGGGCTCCCCACCTTTCACTGACTGCTCCAAGAACTCAGCGATCTGCTCTGTGTCCTTGGTGTCCAGGGAGGTGGCGAAGACGAACTCGCCCTCGGCCTCCACGAAGTTGTCTCGGAGCAGCTGCCGGCGCCGGGATAGCGGCTCCCGGACCAGGGGCTGAGGGAGAGGCCGGGCAGAGGGGAGGATGATGGCGATGGCCCTAACCACCAGGCCGGAGCACATGCTTTACCACAGCTTGGGGGCTGTGCTTGGAGCAAACCCTACAGCCAGGTGGGGTGCGCACACCTGTAGCGCCAGCACCTGGGGAGGCTGAGGCCGGGAGCTCTCGGCTTCCTGCCTGAGAGGAACAGCGAGGCTGTTCACCAACCTCCCTAAAAAGCCTACAGGCCCAGCGGGCCGAGCTCAGGTGAGCCACGCAAGGGGGCACCTGGCCCTCATGGCTTCAGCTCTACTGACGGGAGCCCTCCTCCTCTCACTGCAGCCCTGCTTCAGGGCAGATTTGAATCTGGGCTGGCACTCAAGTCCCCCAGCCCCACCCTAGTGTGGGCGCTTACCTCGCCGTTGAGGTAGAGGAGGTCGAAGGCATATAGGCACACCTGCACCTGAATCTCCGATGCGTCCACCTCCTGCGTGGGGTGGAACGAAGGCCACGAGAGGAGATGTGAGGTGCTCTGCCGAGTCCCGGCCCACCATGTCTCAGCTAAAGGTGCACACCGAACAGCGCTGCGGCCCTGCTGGCCCTAGGCCTGACGAGTCAGGGCAGCTCAGATAATCCTGCCCTCACTCCCTCACCAGACATCTGTGCCTCCAGCACCCTTCAATCAGACATAAGGGGAGCCTGCTGGGGTACAGGATATAGGGGCTCCTGGATGCAGAAGAGTCCTAGCCCTAACTGGGGTGCTGGGATTCAAATGTGATAGCAGCCACTTTCAAGGGGAAGGCATCCACATGCATTCTCTTTCCAGGACTAGAGGAAACGGACTGTGGTGGGGCTGCGGCAGGCAAACGGCGAGCTGACCATACCTTGCGCTTGCGGGTAGTGAGCACCTGGAATGGCTGGATCTGCTTCTTCTCCCGGTCCCACGCCACCGCCTCAGTGTCCAGGATGAAAGACGTGACCGAGGGGAGCTTAATCTGCACAGTGAAGGGGGAGACCCGGCTGGGGCGTTGCAGGACGAGACAGAAGGGAAATCGCCATTCCTCCTGCAGTCCCCATGATTCACCGACACAGCAGGTGACCTCAAGAGCCACACAGGGGCAGAGCCTCCACCGACTCCCATGAGGGGGGCTCACCCCTGCCCCAGAGCCCCTGCAACCACCATGGCCCGTCCTGTCTGTCCCCAGCCCCCTCAACCCGTTCCTCAGTGCCTGTCCTCCCTCCCCGACTCCTGGCCTCCATGTAAGTCAGCTGTGGATGGCACAGGAGGCTGGGCTGGGGATAGGAGACACTTTTGGGTGTGTGTGCCAGTCCTGGGACTTGAACTCAGGGCCTGGGCACTGAGTTTTTATGCTCAAATATAGCTGGTGCTCTGCCACTTGAGCCACTGCTCCACTTCAGCTTTTGGGTGTTTATTGGAGAGAGAGTCTCAGACTTTCCTGCCCATACTGGCTTCGAACCATGATCCTCAGATCTCAGCTTCCTGAGTAGCTGGGATGGCAGGCATGAGCACCAGCACCCAGTGAGAAGACAATTCTAAGTGACAGGACCACATGGTGACATCGGAACTCGACAAGCCACGCACGGGGCTTGCTTAATCAGCGCCCGTGCGCAGCGCCTGCACCAGGCCCTGTCCTGGCGTGCAGGAAGCCAATTCCTATCTGACTGGGGCAGTGGAGCACAGAGAAAGCCCCGGCTCCAGGCCCAGGCCCTGGCTACCCTGCCTGTGGCTTGAGACTCCAGGCCCTGTCCCATCCACTGGACCCCAAGTGGGAGCCCATGGGCAGGGGGTCAGCTAAGAGTTCTTCCCACCAGAGCAGACAGCAGCAGGAACCCCTTCCCTTGTCGGGGTGACAGGGACGAGCCCTAGGATGAGAGGTCAGCCAGGGGCAGTGGAGGCTGCAGAAGGCTGAGCGCAGGGGATGCCAGTGCCACGCTGTCAGGCTCCAGATGTGGGGAGCAAGTGACGTCTGTGCATGTTGCAGGTCACCCCCCCCACGCCCAGCAGGCCCTGGGGGTGGGGAACCGCACCTTGGGGATGCGGCTGATGATGTCGGGGTACCTCCCTGTGTTGTCCTCCTGGTTCCTGCTGAAGATCTTCACCTCCCCGCCTTCCTCAAAGTGGATCTGCCATGGAGTGGGCAGGGTGAGGAAGTCAGAGCTGCGCTCCCCCACACGGCCCCTCCGGTCCCTTCCACCCCACCACCATGGCTGGAGGGCGCTGGGGGAAGTGGTGAGCCCGCCCACACCTGAGCTCTCTGCCCGTCATATTTGTACTCGCAGGTGAAGGCAGCCTCGTCGAAGCGTTTCAGGACCTCAGCGACACCCCGAGTGGGGTGTGCCAGCATGGGTTTCAGCGGGACCCCTGGGAGGGGGTGAGGCAAGTCAGGGGAGACTGAAGCAGAAGGAATGATGGGAGGAATCCCATGCCCACATTGGAGCAGGGCCCACTTGGGACACAGCCCAGCCTCACCTGTGGCACATGGGAGCCCTGTGGTGGCCGCATCCCCGCAGGCACAGGGTTGTGTCTGCTTCCCACCCGGGGGACAGAGGTTGGCATCCTCAGGGAAGGAGACCCAGGCCCCTGGGGCCACTGGGCACAGCTCTGCACAGGCCCTGGACATCTATGGTGTGCGACACGCTGTGGCCAGCCCACTGCCTTCTGGGGTAATTTGAGTCACGGGGCTCCGAGAGTCCCAGTGAGGGAGGGGTACCTGGACTCAGCTTGCAGTGCTCCGGGAGCCGCTCCAGGCCATGCTCCAGCAGCACGGGCACAATGCGGTCCAGGTCAGGCACCTCGCTGGGCAGGGAGGGGGAGAAGGGCACGAGTGACAGAGCCTGCATAGCTTGGCTGGCACCCTAGTGGCAAGGGCACTGCCAGGGCGCTAGAGCCTAGTGTAGCCACAGAGCCACACATAAGCTCCTGAACAGCTAGCCTCCGTCAGCAGCTGGCAGCCATCTCTGGATGACTTCATTTCACACCCCCCTCCCGCATCCCACCATTGTCAAACCCCTAGCCCTGTCTAGATCATCCTCTTGCTCTCTGCCAGCAGACTATGGCATCGCTACCGTGGGCCAGCGCTGCCCATCCCTTCCCGCCTCGTCTCACCAGAATGTCTGCTTCAGGACCAGGCCCTGCTCCTCCAGCCACGTCTTCCGGGCTTCCGCCGTCTTGCCCTTCCCGGCATCCACAACGGCTGGGGGGAATTCTAGGGAACATTCAGCAGGGCTTAGGATGGCTCAGCTGTCCCAGGGTCCCGGGAGCCCGTCAGGGAGTGGCAGAGGCACAAGGCTGGGCCAAGGGGCTCACCTTGGCCTGGGGGTGTGAGGCTCACGGCCTGGGCAAGGGCAGCCAGCACAGACTGCTCAGCCAGCCCGAGGCGCAGCCGTCCACTCAGGGACCTGGGAAGAGAGCGGTGCAAGGTAGGCCAGTGGCCCTTCACAGCCCTGCCTTGTCCCTGTCCCCCCATGTTCCCCTTCCCAACCCTCTGCAGACCCCTCCCAACAATCACAACAATCCTGGGGTAGAGATCAGCAACCCTATTTCATTGGCCTTCCTGGGGGCAGAAGCAGGCACCCCAAACACCAGCTGCTGAGGCAGGGCGGGCGCAGGGGGCACAGGGCACAGGCAGGCTAGGCCAGGAGCTAGAATGTGACTCCCCACGGGGCGTGGCAACCAAGACCCCACCCGGCAGAGGACACTGCCAGGGCCTGCACTAGTGACTTATCGTCCTGTGCCTTTACCTCCTCCAAGGGGCAAATGCACCTCAGAGCAGGTGGGGAAACTGGTGGCACAGTCCAATTAGCATAGGGCATGCCACCTAAAAATGCTCTTTGCGCCGCCAAGCTCAGGCCAGGGCAGACATCCTCAATCCATCACAACGCGTATTACACTTCTCCAGGCTGAGGAGACTGAGCTGCCCCTGTAGGCCCTCTGGGCCTGGGTCTCCCCGTTTTTCACTTGCTGGGTTCCTATGCCCCTGTCAAGCCCCAACCCTCCCCCCTCCACACACACACACACCTGGCAATGTACCGGGCTTCCGAGTGGCGGCAGGCAACAAAGAGGCCTTTGATGATGTCCATTTTCTTGGTGGTGGACTGGAGAGGAGGGAGCGCGGAGAACCTGGTAGTCACCATAGGCCCAGCACCCCGTCCTCCCTCCTTTCCACCCACACCTCCTGACGCTGGGGAGTCTCATCTGGGGTGACAAGTGGATTCCTCCCCTCCCTCATTGTCCAGCAACTGCCGGGTCCTGACGTCAGCATGGGGGTATTGGGCCCTGGGGTCTCCGGAGTCCCCATTGTTGAGGGTGGAGAGGGTGGGGGTTCCGCACTCCACTGGAGAACCAGAGATGCAGCCCCAAACAATCCAGGAAGTTGTCCTGCCACACCTGGCCTTAGGTGCCGAGGAATTGGGAGCACAGGGACAAGCCCCCCCCCCCCCCGCCCACTTACAGTGCTGCCCGTGAGGCCAGCGATGTCGCGGAACTTGTTGAAGACACCGGTAGCGGAGAGTGGGGGCGGCGGCAGCATGAGCCGCTGCGTGCTGCGGCTGCTCTCGGCCACCAACCCCACGTCGCCTTTCTCGGCCGCCTCAGCACGCACCGACTCCAGCTGGCGGCCTGGCGGGGGACGCGGGGCGGGGTGAGGAGGGCTGGGTGGCTGTGTGCCCCTTCCGTGGTCGAGTGTAAGGAGCCCCCAGGGCAAGCAGGGAGGTGGTGGTGGCCCTCGCCAGCATGGCAGGGGCAGTACAGGGCCCTGGAGAAGGCGCAGTGAGCAGGGAGGGCTGGACTCTCACCCTAGCTGGCCACCGCCATCCTCGAGGCCTCTTCCTTGTTTATGCCGCCCACACTCTGACTGCCAACCTCAACCAGGCCTCACCTGTCCTCCACCCCTGGCTCCACAGGCCAGTTCCTTGTCCCCGCCCCTCACCCCCCCCCCCCCCCCCGCAAACCTCAGCCTCCTACCCACTTTCATCTCCCATCAAACCCTCCAGGCCCCCCCCCACACACACACCTGTGGCCTGAGCCACGGCCTTGAGGAGGACACCATCGCCAACGCCCAGCTCCAGGCCCTGCTGCGGAGGCCCCAGGCGGTTGAGGCTGAGGTAGAGGATGGGAAGCAGGTCTGGAGGTGACAGGGCCACCACAGAGCGCAGGAAGTTGCTCAGTGTCTCCACCATGCGGAGCCTGGAGGAGGAGGGAATGGAGCAGCCATGGGGGTCTTCAGGGGCAGAGTGGGGGCAGAGCGAACCCAAGAAAGACAGGAGGGGCCCCATGGCAATGTGACCTGTGACCTGGGCCATGGGTACCATCACAGGCAACTGTGACAGTAAGGGACGTGGCGCTGACCAGGCCCCCACCCCCACGGGGCAGCTTCTCAGGTAGGTGCTAAGGTTTGGCCCTGTGCTCACACAAGCTCACTGAGTGCCCTGGCCCCCACGAGGAGGCTACTGCTTGGGGATTTCAAAAGCATTTCTGGGGCTTGCCTAGAATGCACGTGATGAGGGGACCCCATGCCCACACCACAGCCCCAGGCCCGGTCACTCACCGAGCAGACACCTCCTCGATCTTCTCAAATGTCCGCGCCACAGCCAGAAAAGGGACCCTGGGGAGGGAGATGCGCAGAGCCCTTCAACAGCGCACCCTGCCTCCCCGCACCCGGGGTTGGGGGTGGGGCGGCCCGCCCACACCCCACACTGCCCTGCCCTGCCCCTTTCCACACTGCCACATCCCCGAGACACAGCGCGGCTCCTTGGTATGAGACACTCCCCCACCCCGACCCGGTCAGGGCCTGGCAGAAGCAGGAGGCTCACTTCTGGCCTGGTTTCCAGCAGGCATCCTCAATGGGGTGATAGTTATTCTTGCCGGGATTGTAGCTCGTCGGGTCCAGGGGTCTGTGGGGGCACAAGGGAGATGACCCTGGGTAAATCTCTGGGTCAGAGAGGTTATACTCCCACAAGTGCTTCCTGAGCACCCACTACATGCCAGGCCGTGGTCAAGGACAAGGCCAGCGGTCCTGTGTGCCCACACCTCCGACTTCATGTAGACACAAGGTTCCCCTTTATTACTCTCCTCCAGCCAGTTATCCAACCTCAGGGCCTTTGCACTCGCTGCTCTCTTCCTCCTGGTCACTCCTTCCTCTCCTTTAGGCTGTCCACTCAAATCCAGCCTTCCCAGCCCAGGGAAGGCCTCCAGACCTCTCGCTCTATTGAGACCTGCAGACCCCTCCCACTGCCGCCCCCTGCCCTAGCACTTACTTCTAGAAAACAAGGACTCTGTGCTGCTTATTTGTGCGTATCTCTAGCAGCTAAAGCCATTGCCCACTACAGCTCGCCCCACCCTGGGACAGTTCTCAATAATCAGCTGAGTAAACAGATTTACTTTGACCATAATGAGAAAAGCCTTGTAAATGTCCAACTGTCTGTTCTGTCCTCTTCCACTGCCCAGCCCTGGCTGAGGGGAAGGCTGGACTCCGGCCGGGCTGACCACAAACCCGACTCCAGCGCTGGACAGAGCAGCCCCAGCCCCCCCACCCGCCTCAGAAGTTCATGACGGAGCTCTGTGGGTGTCCAGGCACGGGTGCGGAGCAAGGGAACAAACCAGGACACACTCACCCCTTGGCCTCCTTCCTTGGAGCACATGACTCCTCTCCTTTCACCTCCTCCTTGACCACAGGCTTCCGGGGGGCTAGGGAGGAAGCCAGGAAACGGTGGGTCCTCCCTCCCCACAGCCCTGCTCTACCCAGTGCCCATCTTCCAGCTGCACAGCCTGGGGGTGGGGGGAATGTAAAGGGGAAGGGGAGGGGGACGGGAGAGGACTCACTGAAGAAGCTGCTGAGCGTGCGGGGGGCTTTGGGCAGGGGCTTGCTCAGCTCCTCCTGCTGCTGCTTCTCCTCTTCTGGCTGCTTCTCCTCCAGCCGCTTCCGCTTGCCCACTGCCCTGGGTGCTGGGCTGCTTTCTGTCTTTGTCGGAGCTCCGGCTTCTGCAGGCGGGGGCAACCAGTGAGGCCTACTTGTGTCTCTCGCCTTTCTTAACCCCAAGCTCGCCATGCACTGTGGGCGGAACACCTGGCCAGCGGTGCCCCTAGCCTTTGGCAGCCAGAGGCAGTGCCTCCACAGCCCGGTGCCCACGCACAGCTAACCACCGCAATTCTAGCAGTGGGCTTCCGCTGGACACTTAGAAGCACCCCAGCCATCTGGGTAAAGTCTCCTTCTAAGTTCTGGAACTCAGCCTGGGCACCGCCGAACAATCACCACCAGGTTGGAGCAGGGTAAAAGCCGCAAACATGCTGCAGGGTGAGCGGCTGTCCTGCGTCCCCGTGCAGGGCAGTGCATGACACTGAACACCCACCCTACATAATCAAACCCATGGCCGCCTCCATTTCCCCTTAAACACAAACTTGGGAGAATCTGAGCCTTGTTTAAAAGCACTTTCCTGAGCTGGGAATGTGGCTTAGCAGTAGAGTGCTTGCCTAGCATGCACGAAGCCCTGAGTTCGATTCCTTAGCTCCATATAGCTAGAAAAAGCCAGAAGTGGTACTGAGGCTCAAGTGGTAGAGTTGAGCAAGCTAGCCTTGAGCAAAAAGAAGCCAGGTCCTGAGTTCAAGCTCCAGGACTGGCAAGAAAAAAAGAAAAAAAGAAAAAAAAAAAAGGACTTTCCTCCCTCCAAAGACAGCTGACTCCAAATCAGGGTGATGAGGGAGAAGGCAAGACACTCACTGGGAGACTTCGGGGGTGTCATGGGCTGGTCCTCCTCTTTTCCTTTCAGGTTTACCACATCCATCTCTGTGGGGCTCTCTCTCGAGGTCTCTGCTTCTGGGGACAAAGAGAAATATTAGCAAAAACTCAGTTGGCCCCCACACTAGCCTAGGACACTTGGGAGATACTCGGCATCCATCTGTCTCTACTGCAGGAAGGCTCAGCCCTTGGGATCTCTGTGCTCCACATGGGCACCAGCAGCCATGGAAAGATGCAAAAAACGTCATCTGCCAGGTGCCAGGGGCTCACACCTGTCATCCCAGCTACTCAGGAGACTGAGATCTGAGGATTCTGAGTCAAAGCCAGTCTGGGCAGGAAAGTCTGGGAAACTCTTATCTCCAATTGTCCACCAAAAATGTTGGCAAAGGCACTGTGGTTGGTAGTGGTAGAGCACTAGCCTTGAGCACAAAAGGTCAGGGACAGCACCTAAGCCCCAAGTTCAAGTCCCAGGACTGGCACAGAGAACGCACTATGTCAAAAAAGCATTCGGTGTATTTCCCTGGCACACACTTTAGAGACACCACAAGTAATCCAGACACATCAACCACCATGGGAAGGCGTACTGGCCACGTGTCAGTTTACAGAAGGTATCTGAGCAGCCTGGGTCTTAGCATGCTTTTGGGGGGAAAATCCTAGAACCAATCCCTGGGGACACTGAGGGACACCTGTGGCTCTGGGAGGTGACAAGAGGTAGAATCTAACCCCACTATTTGCCTAAGTTGCTGAGAAACCAAGACAAAAACTATTCTCATCTACTACGCTTTGAGAATTAGTCACGCCACAAAAGAATCTGAGCGGGTTTAAAATGTAGCTTGTTGTAAACAAAAGATTTAATTGAAAAGGCTAAAATCTGGAAGACAAACCAGAAAGTTCTCTAATATAACCAAAACAACTGAAAAACAAGTGTGGTGGTGCATACTTGTAATCCCCGCCACTCAAGACAGAGGCAGGGACACCTTGAATATAGCTCAGGCAGTCTGAGACTTCCCCTACAAAGGGCTGGCAGCAGCAGAGCTCTTGCACAGGCCATGGGTTCGATCCCCAGCTCCTCAGCCAAGACTGCCAACTCTTACTTGAGAAAAGAATCACCTCAGTAGGAAGAGTATCTCTCTGCCCTATCCACCCCCACACCAACACCTAGAACTCCAACTCAGTGACATGTGATGTGCACACTCACCAGAAATTGCCAATTGGAAATCAACTTTCTACCAGTGAAAAACCTGCTGAGGGAAACCTGAGCTTACTGAAAACCTTTTGCCAAAAAAAAGCCCAGTTGTGGCACAGGGTGGAATGTCAAGCCACAAATGATAATGGATGTTTGTTTGGTTTTTCTTTTCCTCATTCTTTTTGCTGGTCCTGGAGCTTGAACTCAGGGCCAGGGCACTGTCCCTGTGTCTCTGTGCTCAATGCTAGTACTCTACCATTTGAGCCACAGCTCCACTTCCTGCTTTCTGAGTAGTTTATTAGAGATACGAGTCTCATGCACTTTCCTGCCTGGGCTGGCTTTGAATTGCCACCTTCAAACCTCAGCCTCCTGAGTAGCTAGGGTTACAGGTGTGAGCCACCAGCACCAGGCTTGGATCTGGTTCTTCATGGCTGTTTCTCCTGTGTGTGGGAGAAGCAGGAAAGTCACTTCCTCAAAGGAAAACCAGCGACACCTGCTGGACACAACACAAACTACAAGCTCAGGGTACTTAAAACTTTCAGGATAGTTGGCCCAAGGTCCCCGTGGGTTCCCAGTGCTCCTTTCTAACCAACTATAAATAAAAATTACTCAAAACCACACTGAATGTATAGACCTTTTCCTTTTGGTTTTCTGAGGCAGGGTATCTACACTGCCCAGGTTGGCCTCGGAGTTGTGATCAAGAGCATGTACCACCTTGCCTGGCTTCAGACTTCTCTTTGGGTCACCATTCCCCACTCAGCAGAGACTAACAGCTACTTCCACAGTGTCCACTCTGCACCATGTGCAGGACGTCACCCGAGAAGTCTAAGGCGTACAGGTCCTGCACCGCGTGTGTAATGACTGGAGTACCCCTAGAACTGGAGTACCCCTAGATATAGTGCCTGGGGAGTCCTGGGGCCTGCAATTCTACCACATGCCTCACAAAGATGGGGCCTTTGCTATTTTCTGAAATAATAAGACCCAAGAACTGGACCCAAATTCATGGGGCAAAATGTCTGATGATTTCGAAGACTTTAACAGCTCCATTAGGAGGTATTCAATTATACACCTGTACAATAGTTGTATTTTGTTATCAACCACAACTGCTTACTATCAGGATGTACCCCAGGTGTTGGCACAGGGGCACCAGAAAAAATTCCCAGACACTAAGCCCTCCGTGACCACAGCGCTCAGGATCCTCAGCTCTAGGGAAAAGCTTATTTAAAAAGAGGAGAAAAAAGAAAAAGAAACTGGAAACTGTCTAAAAGAAAACACTTCTCCTAGAAGACAAAGGCAGGAAGCTGGTGTGATGAACCCTGGAGACTGACAACAGGTGAATCCAGAATGCTTTCAGGGTGGTGGGGAGGCTGTATTGGGGTTTGAGATACCAATTGCCAACAGACATCAAATCTCAGGGTCCAAACGCTGTGTGCCTGCTTGTGTGGGCGCGTGCACGCGTGTGCGCATGCACACACACATGCACACACACACACACGTGCAGCCTCTCCTCTGGCGCCTCACCGTCCCCCTCCTTCCTCTTCTTGGCTTCTCTGTCCTTGTCCTCACTCTGCTCTTCCAGAACATCCTGGATTGTCCGTTTCGGGAGCTGCTTCCGAGCTGGGAAGGCAGAGGGATCGGTGGCTGAGCTCTCTGAGGTCAGGCCAAGCTGAGGGGCCCCTGAACAGGCTGTGCCAGGCTGGCTGCCTTCAGCCAGCCAACTACCCCAGTGTAAGCCTCATATCCCGAGCTCTGCTGCAAACTGGCTGGGTGACCTCCAGCGGGCTATGCAGCCCTCTGTGCCTGTCTCTACTGCATCTGAAGAATGGCAGTAATCCCCAGTAGACGATGATGGCACATGCTTGCTCAGCAGCGCCTGACTCCAGTGGGCACTCCCTGTGTCCCAACCATGCCCCAGAAAGTTCATAGGTCTCCAACAGACAGAAACCCACCCTCAGCGACTGACGCAGGCTAGCTCCCTTGAACTGGGGGCGGGGGGGGGGGTGGCGGGGGACCACGACAGGATGAGACTGAGGCATGCATCATGGCCATGGTATCCTCACAAACCAAGCTCTGGCTGCCCACTGTAGCAGCTAGCTGGCAGCACACCCAAAGAAACATCTGGCACCTGGAACCCTGCTTCTGGACAGCCTGGGGTGAAGCCAGAGAATCTTCATGGCACTGGGGGCGTTAAGGCAGAGCTTTTCAGCCATGGAACATCTGCATAGACTTTACCAAGCAAACTAAAGGGGTTCTCTTAGAAGTGTCTGTGTCTGGAGCATTGCAGACTTTAGACTGTGGGTTAGGTATGCTCAACTTGGGTCCACTTTCAAATGTAAGCCAAATAAAAGGACACAACAGGAGAAGCCCAGTTCCTCAGCCTTAGCAAGACCATTTCGAGGGCTCAGTAGGCAGGCTCATGGTTTTCTGGGTCACATGTGGGTCTCATCCTGTCCTTGCACCACACAGCCCCAGTGGCCTTCCCAACCCATGCTCCCTCCTCTGCTAGAGGACTTATCTTTGCCTTCGGCGCTTCTAGATCTGGGAGCTGAGAGGGCATGGAGCACCACAGAGCCCCAGTGGCCTTCCCAACCCATGCTCCCTCCTCTGCTGTAGGTCTCGTCTTTGCCTTCGGCACTTCTAGATCTGGGAGCTGAGAGGGCCCAGACCCTTACCCGTGCGCCGCTTCGGGAACCCCGACGGGGAAATATCCATGGGGGAGGAGTCTGAGACGAAAGGGCTGTTCTCAGGACTCGTGCCAGAGCTGGAAGGTGAGGACTGTGGGGAGGCAGGCACAGGCTTCTAGAAGAGGAAAGAGCAATTCCAGATGAATAGAAAAAGGCAGGCCAAAGTGACTTTCTCAGCTCCCAAACTCTAGCCTTCCCTTTCTGGCCCTACGGTTCCATCCCCACAAGCTCTCCATCCACTAGCATCATCTCCTGGTCCAGATTCTTCCCAATGTGAATCCCAGCCACAATTCTGTTGTCTACAGTAACAGCATCTTTCATGTTTAACCATGCATATGCTCGTCCAACAGAAGACTACATTTCCCAGCCTCCCTTGCTGCTAGAGGAGCTCATGAACCTCAGTTCTACACAATGGAGCACAAGGGGAAATGAGGCTTTCTCTCCTCCTTCTAACAACATTCACTTCAAATGGAGGAGCTGCACACTGCTGCCCCTGCTGATAGGCATCTGGGGCAGCAGAAGGCAGCAAAGCTCTGACTCTGAGGCTTCTAACAGATCCAGGACTTTTCATGCTCATCAGAGAGAAAAATAAATTTGTATCTTTCCAAAGCCACTGTTATTTGTGTCTGGTCTGCTACTAACCAACCTCACAGGGCCCTGGAGGAGCTGTGGAGTTCAAGCCCATTGTTCTCCTCTCCTCTGGATGCCAGGCCAAGGACTCAAGAACCCATCCTCATGCTGGTAGTGTGCTCTGTCAGCCAATGCCAAGCCTGGGGCACTGGAGAGCTCTGAGCAGCAGAGGCTCCAGCTGCCAGGTTCAGCTTTAGTGAGATTGAGCTCCCCTCAACTCCCAGCCCTCCCCCTCCAGCCTCCCGTGCCAGGGAGGTCAGAAGCTCAAAGCAGAGAAGCTGTCTACAAAAGTTGTCACCTCTAGAATGCCTTTGGGCTTGTTTTTCCCTTCAGCCACCTACATAACAGTGACCTACCTGAGCAAGAGTTCTCTATGCTGATTCCTAAGTCATTGGGATAGCTTCCGTCTCCTATCTAGCCCCTGGTGGCAGTAAGCCTCAAAGAGGTATTTCGAATTCTGCCAGGACCAAAGCTATACTTGCTTTGCTCCTGCTCAGAATTGTTTCTTAAAGATTTTCATTAGCACATATGAACTGTATAAGGGAGCCTCTCTGTTCTATTTCCATACATACACATAGAGCATTTTGACCACATTCACCCTGTTACTTTCTTATCACCCTCTTTTTCTTATCTTATCAATTTTTTTCATGGGCTTCTTTAATTTTTCCACCATCTTCAGAGCAAAGTCTAAGCTTCTAAAGAGGTCTGTGTTCAAATCTCTCAACTCTATGATATGCTGTATTACATGGGAAAGGGTGATTAAGGTTGCTCAAGCATTATGATTAACTCATATTAACTGTGAGGTACACATTGCTGAGTTTGGGGGAACAGGTGAAACAACTTGGGCAGAGGTGGAGCTGGAACCCTGTAGTCCAGGCAGAAGCACGTGACTTGTTCATGTTCTAGGAAGTCTCCATAGTCCTGAGCAGCTGCTGCCCCGGGCCCCAGGGGTGAACAGGAAGTAGATTTGTGCTGGCAGGGGCCTACCTGGCTTTTGGGGGTATCGAGCACTTCATCGTCCTCCTCCCCTTCGCTGCTCAGAACCCGGGCTGCCTTCTTCGCCGGCCTCTTCACTGGAGAGTCACTCTGGGACACCACTCCATTCCGCTCCTTCAGCGCAGCCCTGTGAGGAGGACGGGCAGGTATGACAATGGCTACCACCATGGTAGCGCAGCCCTCCACCCCAACTTCTTTACGCTGCTTCTGTGACACATGCTTCCAATCACCCATGGCTCCCTCCATCCCTGCTTCTGGGGCCTCCTAAGTGCCCATACCATGAGGATGAAGATGGAGCATCCCCCCCAGGGTGGGGGCTGGACAAGAACTGCCATGCACAGGACTTTTGTTGTTGTTGGCATTGGAGTTTGAATTTGGGTCCTCACACTTGCCAGGCAGGCTCTTGCTAAGCCAAGCCTGCACCTCTGATTTTTGGCTCATTACGCCTTGCACCTGGTTACTGAAGTGCCAGACTTTGAAGTCAGGCCCCATTTTACCACGTGAACCCCATTTTAGAATCAAACCCTGAGCCAATCAGATTTGTACCTGTGTCCTAATCTTGCTTGCTTAAACACCTGATTGTTGTAACCTTGTTCTTTGCCTTTATAAGCCCTGTGTAATCACAGCTCGGGGCTCCCTCCTAACCTCCGCTGTGTCGGTGGGTAGGACGAGGCCCGAGTTGCAGCTCGCTTAAATAAAGCCTTGCCTTGCTTTTGCATTTCGGAATGTCTGAGTCTCGGTGGTCTTCTTGGTGGTGGTTTCATGACTTGGCATAACATTTGGGGTTTCGTCCGGGATGGCCCCCGAGACCCCCGAGACCCCAGACTCCGAAGGTAAGAAAATAGGGCAGTTCATTCTGTGTGTCTGTGTCTGTGTGATTTGTAGTTTTGTTTTCTGTTTAGGCCAGCCGCTTGAATCTGAATCTGTAGGTAGTGAACGACCAGCCAGAGTGGACACGCTCATATGGGCAGTCCTGGGGGACACCTCAAGCCCTCCACAGGGGGCTCAGGCTTCCCAACACCACCCTGGACCTGAAGGACTGGACCGGGAGGCCCTTCTAACGGGCGCCTGTCTAGTCCACTCCCACTCTATATTCGGGGTTGTCTGGTCTGCTCCTACACAGGAACGGGAGAGAGAGAGCCTCAAGACTGTGTGGTCTGCCCCCTCACAGGGGCAGGAGAGACTCAGTGAGACTGTGTGGTCTGCCCCCGCACAGGGGCAGGAGAGACACAGTGAGACTGTGTGGTCTGCCTCCTCACAGGGGCAGGAGAGACACAGTCGAACCTGTAAGCCGCGGCTCCCTAAGTCTGTCTGTAAGTGTTGTCTGGTCTTCGTGCTTGTGATTATTTTTGTGTGTTTCTTTCTTGTGCTGTGCCTGACTGACAAACGGATGATGGGGAACGTTCCTTCCACTCCCCTGGACTTGACATTAGCTCACTGGAAAGATGTACAGGTGACAGCCCACAATCAGTCAATCAGGGAGAGTGTCCACAAAAAAGAACTCTAGGGGGACCCCCACCCAGCCTACTTAACCAGAAAATTATTTGGTGCGCTAAAATGTTTTACTAAGACTAAAAATGTTTTACTAAAACTATCAAGCCCTGGAAAATGAGGCTGGAGAATGCTAAAATCATTTGTTAAAGGTTTTTGTCTTAAAATGTATGGCCGATGCTTATTCTGCGCGCTTTAAGAGCTTTTGAAAATGTATGTGTGTGTGCATGTGTGAGTGTGAACATGTTCAAGACTGCAGTATGATGCAAAACTAAGTTTAAGTTTAAAGTCAAAGGGTCATCAAGTTTGGGCATTGCCAAATGCTTTAAAGGATTTCTCAGGGTTCTTTAATTAAAATAAAAAAAAATCAGAAGTGTCAGAAATTTGGATTTAAAAGGATATATATTAAACTAATGGGGATAGAAGTAAACTCTCATTAACTCTGTATGTAGGAAGAAATGGCAAAATGGGCCAATGTTTCTCACTAATATATTGAAAAGCTGAATGGATAAGTATTTCTAATTGTAATTCTTGCATTAAGGAAAAATTCAAAGGTCTTCATGCCATGCAGTAACTGGGACTGAAAAAAAAAAAAAGAGGCTCTTTTGAAACAAGCAGCCCATAGGCAAAGGGCGGCACCTGGTTTCAGAATGCCTGTGAGCTTCAGTTTTTCCGATGCAGATAAAAGCTAAAATGTTGTGTTAGTGTTAAAAAGGCTTTGGAAATCAAGAATACATTTCTAGATAAGAAATTTGGAAGTAAAATTGTCCTAAATAATTATTGCAAAGTGAGAAAAGGAGAATTATGGCTACCAAAATGTTTAATTGCCATTCCAGCTTCTTTGTAGGTTTTTTTGTAACAGTTTCCAGCAGGCCCACAGAGAAGCACAGGTGATTCCTACAAGTTTGTCGAAATCTAATACTGACCTTAATAAGTTCCAGGTAAGAGAGCATGCTTAAAAACTACTTCTGGGGCTGGGGATATAGCCTAGTGGCAAGAGTGCCTGCCTCGGATACACGAGGCCCTAGGTTCGATTCCCCAGCACCACATACACAGAAAACGGCCAGAAGCGGCGCTGTGGCTCAAGTGGCAGAGTGCTAGCCTTGAGCGGGAAGAAGCCAGGGACAGTGCTCAGGCCCTGAGTCCAAGGCCCAGGACTGGCCAAAAAAAAAAAAAAACTACTTCTGTGTGGACCACCTTGTTGCTTCTAATTGGAGTAAAGTGGCCCCTTATAAGACTCACTGATCTGAATCTGCGGTTCGAAGCCAGCCTGGGCAAAGAAATGTCCCTGTGAGAGACTTGTCTCTAATCAGCCAGCAGAGTGCTGGGAACGGAGTTGTGTGGAGCTCAAAGTGGTTGGGTGCTAGTCTTTAGCTGTAGAGCTGAGGGACAGCACTCAGGCCCTGAGTCCAAGTCCAGTGGAAAGTCACTCCTCCTGGGACAAAAGTGATGGAGCATCCAAAGGCAGTAAGCCACTGCTTGGATGGCAGAGATGGTGTCAGATCCTAGAGTCACTACTGTTTGGCCTTCCAAAAGTTAATCAAAGCCCGGAAGTCCTAGAAGAATAGTGAGGTGCCCGACTTTGAAGTCAGGCCCCACCACGTGAACCCCATTTTAGAATCGAACCCTGAGCCAATCAGATTTGTACCTGTGTTCTAATTTTGCTTGCACAGCTGATTGTTGTAACCTTGTTCTTTGCCTTTATAAGCCCTGTGTAATCACAGCTGGGGGCTCCCTCCTAACCTCCGCTGTGTCGGTGGGTAGGACGAGGCCCGAGTTGGCAGCTCGTTAAATAAAGCCTTGCCTTGCTTTTGCATTTCGGAGTGTCTGAATCTCGGTGGTCTTCTTGGGGGTGGTCTTGCAACTTGGCACAACATAGTTCATAAGCATGCCTTTCCAATGCCCATGTCTGTTTACTGGGCATGAATTTGCCAGTCATCTGTGATAGTAGTTAGTAAGGGTAAGTTTGTCAAATGAGAGGATAGATTAAAATCTCACCCCCCCGCATTTACTCAAAGCTCTGACTGGCAGTGAGAATTTTAAGCTCATACATCTGTTTAGTAAAGAAAGCTTGTAGACCTGAGATTGTGTCCTTATTGAGATCTGTTAAAGGCTTGCAAAGGTATATTGTTAAGAATTGCAAGACCTGTCAGCTTGCCAATGCCCCCAGTCAACAGATTACTAAAAGAGCTCGCCTCTGTGGGAATGGGCCGGGCATGTATTGGGAAGTAGATTTCACAGAAATTACAAGTATTTGCTAGTTTTTGTAGACACCTTTTCAGGATGTGTTGAAGCCTATCCAACAAAGCATGAGACTGCGAATGTAGTGGCTAAGAAGATCCTGGAAGAAATCCTACCCAGGTGTGGCTTCCCATCCACCATTGGGTCGGACAACGGACCGACCGGCTTTCGTCTCAAAAACCAGGGGACTGAAATCCTTAGAACCACGGTGGAAGGAACCCTAGACGGCATTGCCACTTGGGTTCATTGCTTCCACGCCAGGCCAGCTGACCCCTTTGCCCTGGATGACAACTACCGTGGTGGAACATGGGAGGTCTCCAAGCACCCAACTCAGCCGCTTTGCCTTCGCCTCAAGAAAAGAAAGTTAGACTGAATATTGTTATAATTTTCTTTTTGCCTTCTTTCCTTACTACCCTGGCTAGTGTTAATGTTATTTTGGCAGCTCACTCCAAAGTGAAGTGACCCCCTTATTTTAGGTAGTTTTGGGCTTGCTCAGGAATATGGGTATAGCCACCTGACCCTTAGAGCACAGTTGAGAAGTTTATGTATTTTGTTGCTTACATTTGGGTACTAAACACTATACAGCTAATGGTAAGTCTGTATAGCTGAAAGTTAATTTTCAGTTTGCAGTAATCCTGCAGTCCCTTGGTAAAGTAGACTAAGGTTATAGGTTCCTGGCTAGGTAAGGTCAACACCCCTGAGTCAGCCTGAAGAAGTTACAGAAGATGGATGATCTTCACCCATCAGCCCCCCTTTTAAAACCGAGGGACCAGAGTTGTTTTTGGGAATATGAGGCAGGATAAACTAGAGGCAAGCAAAACAGAGGTACAGAGACTATACTTGTAAGAAATGGTGACAGGCCCTTTGGTTACTACATTGGGCCCTACTGGCCCATGCCTTACCTCTATATCATCCCCTAGACATACAAGCCACTGAAATGGACAGAATGGAGCCATGATTGGCTCCCAAGGTACCAAAAAGAAAAAGGAGAAAATGAAGTGCCAGACTTTGAAGTCAGGCCCCATTTTACCACGTGAACCCCATTTTAGAATCAAACCCTGAGCCAATCAGATTTGTACCTGTGTCCTAATCTTGCTTGCTTAAGCACCTGATTGTTGTAACCTTGTTCTTTGCCTTTATAAGCCCTGTGTAATCACAGCTCGGGGCTCCCTCCTAACCTCCGCTGTGTTGGTGGGTAGGACGAGGCCCGAGTTGCAGCTCGCTTAAATAAAGCCTTGCCTTGCTTTTGCATTTCGGAATGTCTGAGTCTCGGTGGTCTTCTTGGTGGTGGTTTCGCGACTTGGCATAACAGTTACCATCCACTCATCCCCAGTGAAAGACAGAAAGCAGCTATGAGCCTGGGGGAGGCCCCACACCTTCCTTCTCAGGACACTTACAGACCAGAGCATAGTCTCCGTAGCATGGAATCCTTACTCCCACAAACTGAAAACATCCCCAGTATCTACCAAGGCTAATTTCCACAGTAGATGAGCTAAGCAGAACACAAGGCAGAAGAGGGTCAGAGAAACCCTGCCCTTCCCCCACCTGCCTGCAGGCCCCTTACTTGGAAGGCGGGGGATCTGTCTCTCTGCTGCCCTTGGTTGTGGCCTCTTTGTCAGGCTTCTTCACTTTACCCTCGTTGGCAGGTTGGAAAAATGACCTGGACAAACACAGGGGAAGAGAGGGGAAAGGCTGACAGCACCACACTGCAGTTACCACACATAAGGAAACATGGGAAAGACGCAGAGCAACTCTCACAGGGAGCCAGTGAGGTGCCAGACTTTGAAGTCAGGCTCCACCACGTGAACCCCATTTTAGAATCGAACCCTGAGCCAATCAGATTTGTACCTGTGTTCTAATCTTGCCTGCACAGCTGATTGTTGTAACCTTGTTCTTTGCCTTTATAAGCCCTGTGTAATCACAGCTCGGGGCTTCCTCCTAACCTCCGCTGTGTCGGTGGGTAGGACGAGGCCCGAGTTGGCAGCTCGTTAAATAAAGCCTTGCCTTGCTTTTGCATTTCGGAGTGTCTGAATCTCGGTGGTCTTCTTGGGGGTGGTCTTGCGACTTGGCACAACACCAGAAGGCAGCCAAAGACGCTGGCCACCCAGGATTAGTGACCACTCACCTACCCGGGGTTCTGGGGTCCTCCCACCTCCTAACTTCCTGTGCTGTGTGCCGCCCCCCCCCCCCTTGCTTCTGCTAGCACCCTCCATTTTCCTCTTGGGATGGCTTTTCCCAGAATCCTCTTGGCACATATGACATCAGCAATGACCCACTATGGATACATGACGTGGGCCTGGCCAATCAGTACGCTGCAGGCCTGTGATCGAAGGGGCGGGCTCAGGGATAGGATGAACTCCTAGTTTTTATTTTTATTTTTGCCAGTTCTGGGGCTTGAACTCTGGGCCTGGGCACTGTGGCTGAGCTTCTTTTTGCTCAAAACTAGCCCTCTGCCACTTGAACCACAGTGCTGCTTCTGGTTTTTTCTGTTCATGTGGTATTAAGGAATCCAACCGAGGGCTTCATGCATGCTAGGTAAGCACTCTACCACTAAGCCACATTCCCAACCCTGTTCCTAGTAAATGTGACTTTATTTACTTTGTTTTTTTGGGTGCTGGTTCTGGGGCTTAAATTCAGGGTCTGGGCACTATCTCTAAGCTTTTATCTTTTATGCTCAAGGCTAGTGCTCTACCAATTGAACCACAGCTCCACTTCCAGCTTTTTCAGTAGTTAGTTGGAGACAAGAGTCTCACAGACATTCCTACCTGGTTGGCTTTGAACAATGACCCTCAGATGTCAGCCTCCCAGCAGCTAGGGATTACAGGTGTGAGTCACCAGTGCCTGGCTAAACCTGACTTTAAAAACTGTTTGATGAGACACTCCCTCCTTCAGGAAGTGAGAGGACTGTGATAACATCAAAGACAACTGGGCTGATGGGTGAGAGAGATTTCCAGTGATAAAATCTGATAGCTGGACTCAACTAAACCTGAAGCTATTATGATAAGCAATTCCCTTCCCTTTTTCCTGGAGCCAGCTTCCAAAACTCTGGGCTTGTCCTCCCAGGTAAAACTGATGTGGGGCTGGACTACCCTGTGTGTGTGTGTGTATACACACTAGTGTGCGCATATGTGCACATGGGGAAGGCATGCACTAGAGGTGTGTAGGGCCTGTCTCACTTCTGTCCACTAGATGGGGCCAGCAAGTCCCCACGCCCCTAAGTTGTAACAACAGTAGACCCACAAAGTTAAGGTTTCCATCCCCACAACGAAAATAACTAAAAATAATACTCTAAGCCAGGTATTGGGGGCTCATGCCTGGAAACCTAGCTGCTCAGAAGGCTAAGATCTGAGGATAGAGATTCAAAGCTAGCCCAGGGCAAGAAAGTCCTTGAGACTTATCTCCAATTAACCAGAAAAAAGCCAGAAGCAGAGCTCAAGTGGTAGAGCACTAGCCTTGAGTGAAAAGAGCTTAGGGACAACACTCAGGCTCTGAGTTCAAGCCCCAGGACTGGTACAAAAAAATAAAATAAAGTTTAAAAAATTAATAACACTCTAAGCTGGACACTGGTGGCTTATGCCTGTAATCCTAGTTACTCAGGAGGTTAAGATCTGAGGATCGTGGTTCAAAGCCAACCCGGGCAGTTAAGTCCATGAGACTCTTATCTCCAATAAACCACCAGAAAACTGGTAAGTGGCACTATGGCTCAAAGTGGTAGAGCACCAGCCTTGAGCAAGAGCTCAAGGACAGAGTCAGGCCCTGAGTTCAAGCCCTATGACTAACAAAATAATGATAATAATAATAAAAATAATAATAATAAAATAATTCTACCTATCTCCTCATAATACTTCCTCTTTCCCAGACTCGTCAGCTGGAAATACTAGTGTGAGAGCACAGGAAGTTCAAAGGACAGGCACAGCTACGGAGTAAGTGTGGAAAGTGAGCATGGGGCATGCAGAGTCCTTACCTGATAGTTCGTTGCATGATGGCATACAAATGCTCCTGGGCTCACTCCTTCCAGGTCTTTATTCCCCTGAAACAAATCCAAAGAACCCTGAAGATACTGATTATGCAAAGAACTTCCCCCTCCCCCAAGAAAATCCCTTCCTCAAAGTAAAAAACCCTGAAAAAAAAACACACAACCAGATAAACCAGAATGGACAAAGCATAAAAGTTCCAAATGGGAGAAAAAGGGAAGATGTTGCCTTTAGCATACACAGAGTGTTTTCAACCAATATGAAGGCTTTACTGAGGCCCCCTTAAGATTTTTATCTGGTTTTTCTGGAGTTAAGAGTTGTTTTGAGTGGCTGGGGATATAGCCTAGTGGCAAGAGTGCCTGCCTCGGATACACGAGGCCCTAGGTTCGATTCCCCAGCACCACATATACAGAAAACGGCCAGAAGCGGCGCTGTGGCTCAAGTGGCAGAGTGCTAGCCTTAAGCGGGAAGAAGCCAGGGACAGTGCTCAGGCCCTGAGTCCAAGGCCCAGGACTGGCCAAAAAAAAAAAAAAAAAAAAAAAGAGTTGTTTTGAGGGGATGGGAATATGGCCTAGTGGCAAGAGTGCTTGCCTCCCATACATGAAGTCCTGGTTCGATTCCCCAGCACCACATATACAGAAAATGGCCAGAAGTGGCTCTGTGGCTCAAGTGGCAGAGTGCTAGTCTTGAGCAAAAAGAAGCCAGGGACAGTGCTCAGTCTCTGTGTCCAAAGCCTAGGACTGGCAAAATAAATAAATAAATAATTTTTTTTAAAAAAGAGTTGTTTTTAGGTGATCATGTGAAGTCCTAAAAGTGACAGAACCATGGCAATTTCTGTTACATTTATCGGTTGACAACAGCTGCGATTATACAGATCTGTACAAGGGATCACATACACACACAGAGGCTTGCACAATTAACTTGTGAATTCAGATCCTGGTAATGGTGCCAATTTCTTGGTCGTGATAAGAGGCTACTGTCAGTGGAAGCTGGATACACAAGTTTTAAAATTTTCTATAAGCTATAATCATGACAAAAATTAAAACAGGGCTGGAGATATAGTGACAGACTGCTTTCCCTGGTATGCACAAGGCCCTGGGTTCTATCCCTACCATCACTGAGAAAAAGGAAGGTAAAATGAACAATAAAACAAAACAAAATCCTTTTCCCTGGGTACTAATATAGCCTGAAATCCTAGATATAATAAGTACAAATTTAAGTAAAAGTCAAGAGTACAGAAGATGGTATTGAGGCCATATGTTACCAATTTTGCTAGATGGGGAAAATGATTCTACATGCATTGGCAAACACAAGCTCTGGGACAACCAAAAACCCCACAACAGTGGGCAGGGCAGATCAGGTAGGAACAGGGTGTGCCCTAAACATCTTTCTTTCCTTCCTTCCTAGTATTGAACTCACTTTGGCCATACTCCAGCCCCTGTCTATAGCTTGTTTGGGGGACAGTACCTCACTACCTCTGCCTAGGTTGGTCTGGACTGTCATTCTCCTGCCTCTATCTGACAAGTGGCTGAGATTATAGGCCTGTGCCACAACACCCAGCTTGGCCCAGTCTTTCTATGGATAGAGGTAAAGCTTGATTGTATTTGTGAACTCCATACTTGTATTACCGGTTCAACCTTTTAAAAACTAGTACATCTAATCCCTAAATAATGTTTCTATTTCTCCCCCTCAACCTCCTTCTGGCTCCTCCCTCTGAGGACTGCCTAGTCTCAGTCCACATGCCCCACCCACAGTATTATGTCCAATCCTTCTCCTTTCCCCCTAAGCCTGCCCGGCACAGGCTGGCTGTAAGGCCCTTTCTGAGCATCTCTGTGGTAGTTTAGCACTTCTCTTGTCACATGTTACCATTTCATGGGGACCCCATGTCCCTGTGATGAAGTGTTCATGGAGTCTACCCTCCCAACGGCATGTGGAATGCTAGAGACAGGGCTGAGCCTGCTCCATCCCCATCTGCCTCTTCCAAAACCCATTTCCCAAACACCAACCCTTTTTACTTTTTCTATAAAAGATGCCCCCACCCCACCCCAGCCCCCAGTCCTGGGGCATGAACTTAGAGCCTGGGTAATTTCCCAGAACTTCTTTTGCTCAAAGCTAGTAGTGCATTATCATTTGAACTACAACACCACTACTGGCTCTGAGTAGTTTATTGAAGATAAAATTTTTCTGCCTGGGCTGGCATTGAACAGCCATCCTCAGATCTCAGCCTCCAGAGTAGCGAGGATTATAGGGATGAGCCACCAGTGCCCAGCTCTTAAGAAAACAAAAAGAAAAACTAACCGAGTGTTTATAAGGTGACACTATTACAGGCACTTAAAAATTCTACTATGGTTTACTATAGCTATTTTACAAATAAGGAATGGAGGCCAAGACAGGTTAGATAATTTGTTCAAAGTCACACAGCTTTATGGGCTGCAGAGTCAGGTGTCGAGATTTAGCACCCATGTCATTGACCATGAATCCCCCTGAGGAGGAAGGTAAGGGTCTCTCTGCACTGGGATGTATTGGGATGCAGACCGTCCTAGATTCCAGGGCTGCAGAGGTGACATTAGCCAGAGAATGGCGATGTTACCTGTGCCTCTCGAAAACTTAACAGGTTACTGTTCATCTTTATCCTACTTAACCCACAAGGAAAGGGAGGCATAGAAGGGGTGCAGTGGTACATGCCTGTAATCCCAGCACTCATGAAGATGAGACATTAAGATTATGAGCTCAAGTGGCAGAGTGCTAGCCTTGGGTGACTAAGCTAAGGAACAGTGCTCAGATCTTGAACTTGAACCTTACTACTGGCATGCGCGCACACGCAGGAATTACTGGCTTACTTTGCCTTGAGTCACTAAATTCAGTGCTCATAGGTGGTAGAGGGGAATTCAATCCAAGTAATTTGACTCCAGCCTGCATTAACTAAACAAAGACCTGTCTTTCATCCCTCCAGACAGAAGCATGCCTCTGCAGAAACAGAATACAGCCCCACAAAGAACAGAAGCGGGTCACTAAGTTCTGGGTAGTGATGGTTGCTGAACACCAAGCCCAATGCCAGGCCAAGTCCAGGCTGCTCTACACTTGTTCAGGTCCTAGTGGGCCACGAGCTAAACTCACAGACCACCTAGCACCAATGTGGGAAGGAACAAACCAAATAGGAAGGGAATGCAAGGGGGTTGTCTTTCTGCAGAAGAGAGACACTGTTACTCAACTCCGTTGTCAGCTTCAAGAACCACTCTGCTTGACCTGCACAAAAAGATACTTTTACAGTCTAGAGTACAACATAGTACCCACTAGTAGCTACCCAGGTTGCTTTGTGTTACATTCTGGTAACTACAGGGAAGAAGGGGGATGTTAGGGTACAGGGGAGGGGGGGTGTCAGAGCACACACTGCTTCCTGACATTACTTTCATATTCGAGTGTCCCATGATAAAAATTTACTATTTTTTTTTCAAAAACAGGTCAAGTTAGGTGTGGTAGTGACACAGGCTTGTATTCTCAGAATCTGAGAAACAGGAAGATTCCAAGTTCAAAGACAACTGGAGTTACACAATGAGACCAGCACATATGAGCCCTAAATTCAATCTCCAGCACTGAGGAGGGAAGGGGAAACAACATAATGCCAAATGTCTGTACATTATCTATTTGGAAATTTTCATGACCCAAAGAAAAAGAGCAATCTAATATAAGAATAAGGTTATCATTTGAAACCAGGTGCCAGTGGCTCACACCTGTAATCCCAACTAATCAGGAGACTGAACTCTGAGAATCAAGGTTCAAATCCAGCCCAGACAGGAAAGTCAGTGAGACTCTGGTCTTCAGTTAATTATCAAAAAGCCAGGGCTGGGGATATGGCCTAGTGGCAAGAGTGCTTGCCTCGTATACATGAAGCCCTGGGTTCAATTCCCCAGCACCACATATACAGGAAATGGCCAGAAGTGGCACTGTGGCTCAGGTGGCAGAGTGCCAGCCTTGAGCAAAAAGAAGCCAGGGGCAGTGCTCAGGCCCTGAGTTCATGGCCCAGGACTGGCAAAAAAAAAAAAAAAGCGTGAAAGAAAAAAACAGAGGGTGGGGCTGGAAATATAGCCTAGTGGCAAGAGTGCTTGCCTCGTATACATGAAGCCCTGGGTTCAATTCCCCAGCACCACATATATAGAAAAGGCCAGAAGTCGCGCTGTGGCTCAAGTAGCAGAGTGCTAGCCTTGAGCCAAAAGAAGCCAGGGACAGTGCTCAGGCCCTGAGTCCAAGCCCCAGAACTGGCCAAAAGAATAAAAATAAATAAACAAAAATTTTTTCAAAAGCCAGAAGGTAAAGCACCCAAAAGCCCTGAGCCTCCCCTAGGTGCTCCCGAGGACAGTACTATGGCTGACCCTTCCTTTTCTGGCTATCAGGTGCTCTCTTGGCTTGGCTCCGGCACTCAGATCAGGCCATAGACAACATTAGACTTCTCCCTAGCTCTATGGGTCCTACAAAAGGCTCTAACCTAGGCCGACCACGGAGCCTGAATTGGCCCGCCCCCAAACAGGGGGACACGCCCCTTGCATCTCACGTGACGCGTCCTGACAGGCCCTAAAGCTGCCTCAAGTGAGCCCCGCCTCCCCAGGATATGCTAATCTCCAGGTGGCCCCGCCCACCTCCGCTCAACTCTGCCCCCCCCCCGCCCTCCGGCACCTCCCCCTTCTGCACTGCTCATCCCCCCCCCCCCACCCCTCCAAGCCTCTTTAGACCTCCAAACCGCGTTCAGCAGCCAAGGTCCTGGGTCTACCCTCCACGGGGGTCCTCAGCCTTCCCACACCCGCAGCCCGGGGCCTATGCGCGCTTGGCCCCTCAGCACCCGCGCTCGTTCCTTGGACGCCACCACGAACCCGAGTAAGCCACGGTCCCAGAACGCTTTGCACGCTCTCCAGCCTCAGACTCGCATTAGGTGGTTCCACTTGCCTCGCGCCACCCCGCGGGCCGCTGCTCCGTGACGCCTCAGTCGCTCAGCTCCGAGTACCCGGCAGTCCCAGATTCGCGCCACGGAATTCGCGCGCAGACTTCGGGGGTCAGGGGGTGGGGCCAGGGTGCCGTTCACGCCGCGGCGACCGCTGCTGCTCAAAGGATTCTGGGAGTTGTAGTCTTCCTTAATATGTAGCAATCTGAAAACTGGACGAGCTGAGGCCAGCCTTGACGCACAGCATGCTGGGAAGAGGCCCGGGATCGGCCCTCGCCCAGGATAAGCAGGTGAGGCTACGGGTTCCACTGCGGGTTCCAGGTGGGGGCGGGGAGAAGGGTGACTGGCGGGGACCGAGGAAAGATTGATGGAACCGCTACGCGAGGCATGGTGGGAAGAGAGGCGGGAGGCCGCGCGGGGCATCCCGGGAACAAGGGCCGGGCTGGCCCCGGCGCGCAGCATTGTGGGAAGCGGGCGCCGCTCCGGGTTGGGTAGGTGAGTTGGGGGGGGCGGGAGGGGCGCGGGGCTGGGGGGGCGCCGAGGCCGAGCCGACGGGGGAGCGGCGGGCTCGAGGGGAGGGTTCGGGGGGAGGGGGCCGGCGCCGGAAGGGGCCGCGCGAGGGAGACAGCCGAGAAGGTGCAGCCGACGGGGGTGGCGGGGGCACGTTCTGGAGTGCCGAGTCCCGCCTGACGGGCGCCCCAGGACCGCGCCTGGAGCGGGGACGCACCGGGAGGATGCGAGCTCCAGCCGGGAGGAGGGGGCCGCGACTCGACCCGGCCGCGGGGAGGTGCGTCCTGGGAGGAAGTGCCCCCCCAGACGAGTCCTGGGGACACTTCCGAGTTGGGTTTCCCACAAGTGGGCCCCCCGCACCTGCAGGCGAAGGGCCCGCGCCCCGACGTGGGAAGCACCCCTGGAGATGAGCGCCTCCCCGGAAGCGGGCGCCAGCGATGATGCTGGGGAACCCCAAGGGTCGCAGATGTGGGAGGAGCCGCCGCTTCCTGGAGAGGAGGAGCCACAGGTGCGCCCAGCATTCCGGCCTGGAGTTGAGGGGTTCCGACCTAGTTGCGGGGTATGCCCGCAGACGGCTGACAGCCACGCCTAGGCACCTGGGAGCCAGGATTCCTGACGCACCCGGGCACTGGAAGTTTCTGGAGGGGGTTGGGGGGGCAAGTCTTTACTATAAGTGACAAGGTGCCACAGCTGAGTTTCAGGGTTATCTGGGGTGAAGAAACTTCACCTGTACTTAAGGGCTATCTCTAGAGAGATGGAGCCCAGAATTGGAATTAAATTCCAACTTTAACCCAGGGAAACAGGGTCTGAGAGAACAAAGGTGGGGTGGAACAGCGGGGCTCGTGGCTCACACCCCTAATCCTACCTACTCGGGAGACTGAGATCTCGGTTTGAAGCCAGCCAGGGCAGGAAACCCAGTGAAACTCCATCTCCAATTACAACTACCAAAGAGCGGGAAGTGAAGCTGTGGCTCAAGTGGTAGAGCTATAGCCTCGAGCAGAGGAAGCCCAGAGGCAGCACCCACACACCCTGATTTCAAGACTCAGAACTGGCACAAAAGATGGGGTGGAGATTCTGGGTGGACCCCCAGTGCCACCTGGTTTGAGACCACCAGCACCCACTGGGCAGGCTCAGAATACAGGAATTCAGATACCAAAACCCTGGTGAGGGAGGATCTGACATGCAGCTCTTCTCCACCTTCCCACTCAGGATCCCCGGATGGAGTTGTCAGAGCCCCCACCGGGCCCAGTGGTGGGTAAAGAGGAACAAGAGCTGCTGGACAAAGCCTTCTTCTCCTGGGCGGAGTTCAGCTGTTTCTTCGACCAGTGGTGCCAGCAGCGGCTGGTGGTCTTTTCTGTGAAGAGCTCCACACACGTGGCCCGCAGCCCCTGGGCCAGCGCACCCCCACTCTACCGGCTCATCCATGTGCTCAAGTACAGCTATGTGCTGTTGGTGTGCAAAGATGCACGTTCGTCTGACCAGTCCTCGTCGTGGTGCGTGACCCTTGGACACTGCCCTGATGTGGGAAAGGAGCAAGGGGTGGGGAAGGCAGCAAGCCCCCCACCCACATGCAGGGGGATGGAGGGGCTTGGGTGGGTAAAAGAAGGGACCCTTACTGAAAAAGAGAGATGGAGAAGGAGTCTGGAAGGCTGAGGGAGGAGAGGAGCTCACTCTACCAGACAATTTAGGGGTTAAGACTTGAATAGAAGTTCTGAGGGAGACAGAACTAGTGAAATCCAGCTAAGACCAAAAAAAAAAAAAAAGCCCACAAACAAAAACCCTTCATAGATAATACTTGCAGCCAGTGTAAATAGTAGGAATACTGTCCCTGCGGGCCTGGGAGTCGGGGGTGGAGCAAAAGCCCATCCCAACAATAACCAAAGCAAAAAGGGCTGGAGAAGTGACTTAGCCTTGTAGAGCCCTTCCCTAAGCAAGTCCACCCAAGGCAAAACAACAAAAGGCATAACCTTCCTTCTGTGAAACTGCAAGACTAGCCTACCATTAGACTGCTTCTCCCTATCAGGGAGGAGCAGGGGACAAATTCTAGAGAGCGGAGACTCAGTCCACAGGCAGGACCGGGTCTTAGAACTGGGTAGGAGGCCTGTGCCTGCACGTGCACACCTCATCAGATGGTTCCCCTCGCATTCATCCCTCAGGCTCTGTCTGCTTCCTCTTGTTCTGTGCTGCCCCTTCCCTATCTGTCCTTGCTGACTCCTGTAGGAGTTTGAGGCTGCTGGTTGGGCCCCATAGCCAAGGCAGGCCACATGAATCCAGCCTGGGCAATGGCCTTCACAGATCCTCACCTCAGTTTCCACATCCTCACAGAGGATGGATGTGTGATTGTGAACTTGGGGGCACTTATCCCTGCCCCTGGGGCCCAGAACAGCTGGAACCCAGAACAACTGGCTGAGTGGTAGCTGCCATAGAAACTTGGAGCACAGACCTCATTCTGTCGCTTGACTCAGAACTAGTCAGTCTATGGAGCAGGCAACTCGACCCTTCTGGGCTTCCGTTTCATCACACATATGGGGGACATAAAAGTATTTCACATCTGTTTTCTGTCGTTTTGTACCAGTATTGGAGCTTGAACGCAGGCCCTTGGGCTCTCCCTTGTTTTTTTCACTGAAGGCTAGTGCTCTACCACTTGAACCACAGCTCCACTTCCCGCTTTTTGCTGGTTCATTGGAGAAAAGAGTTTCATGGACTTTTCTGCCTGGGCTGGCCTCAAACCTGCATCCTCAGATCACAGCCTCCTGGACAACTGGGGCTGCAGGCCTGTGCTGCCATGCCCCACGCCCCTTTAAGCTTGTCATGGGGATGAGGCCAGAATGGTGTTGAAGCCTGGATCTGGTAGGGCTGTGTTTAGGGGGTGTTGCTGAGCAGGGTGGGTTCTAGATTTAGGAAGTCCCTCTGGGAGAGAGGTGAGAGGCCAGGAAAGACTGAGTTTTGGGGTTCAGGAACATAGGTAAACACATTCCTCCTCACCACACCCCTCAAAGAAAGGGACTGATGATTACAATTTCCCTTTTATATGGGGAAAACGCCGCAGGGATTTTTTCCTACCTGGCCTCATGGTTGTCTGTGAGGGGTAATGGAGCCCGTTCTTTCCTGCAGGCCCCCCCAGCCCAGCTGCCCAGCCTTCATCACGGTCAAGCTGAGCCCTCTGCGGGACCGCCTGGTGGTGTCAGAATGTCAGCTCACGCATTCCCACCCCCCCTGCCCACACGAGTTTGCCTGCCACTTCCGCCCGGGGCAACTGCTGGGTAACACCTGCCTGCCCGTGCGAGTCACCAACCAGATCTCCAAGCAGTTTGTGGCCCCAGCCGACGTGCGCCGCCTGCTGTCCCACTGCAAGGGCCCTGACCACGGGGTCCTGGATGCCTTGCATGTGCTTGAGGGGCTCTTCCGCACGGACCCCGAGGCCAAGGTAGGGGAGGGGAGAGCCAGGCGGGTCCATGGCTCATATCCATTCCTCCACCCGTCCATCTCTTCATCATTCAATCAACATGGGCCTACTGGGGCGCAGCCTTGTGGGCCCTTCTTTGGTCCTGCCCCAGCAGCTGCCCCGGCAAGCTTTTTTGTCCTTTGGGCATGCTTTGTCTCCTGCACAGGTGGCCTGGAGCCCTGGAAATGCAGCCAGTACCGCCAGGAAGTGAATTCCTTTCAAGTGAACTGAAATTTAGCCCTGGAACTGTCATCCCAGCTACTTAGGAGGCTGAGGTCCGAGGATCACAGTTCAAGGCCAGCCGGGGCAGGAAATCGGGGAGACTCTTATCTCCAATGAACCAACAGAAAACCAGGAGTGGCACTGTGGCTCAAGTGGTAGAGCACCAATCTTGATTGAAAAAGCTAAGGGACAACACCCAAGTCTAACCCATATATATACATACATATATGTATATATATGTATATATACACATACACACATATATACATACATATATATATCACATAACTAAAGTTTACATAGGCACTTCTAGCAGTTGGCTCCTTTCCAAAGATGCCTGCGTCTTGCAAGTTTGGGTTTGGTTTGTTCTTTTGGTAATAGAAGTGGAACCCAAGGCCTCCACATACTTGGGCAAGCACTACCATGAAATTCATTCTCCCAGCCTTTCTGTTTGTGTTTTGTTCTTGTTGGCTTTTTTGAGATGGAACCTAGTTAATTTTGCCTTGGTCTTCACCAGTCTGAATAGCTGGGGTTGTAGAGATGAATCACCACACCCAGCTCCACCTTGCACTGCTCTTGGGAGAAGCCACGCCCAGGTAAGATAAGGTAGCCTCAGGGTTAGTGGCAGCCCAAGGATAGAAGGTGACATCTAGCTTTTTTTTTTCTTTAAACTGACCTACACACATAAACAAGTGTATGAATGCTCACAAGGCCAACCCCCTCCCCCTGACCTCAGCACCGGACTCCATGTTCTTCGATCCATGGAGGGAGGGGTATGTGAACCTGAGGAACAGATGGAAGGCTGCCATGTAATGTTTGTTTTGTGTTTGGGGGTGCTATTTTGAGTGGCCAGAAAAGGATTGGGTAAGGAGCTGGTGGTAAAGCAGAAAAGACGGGCTGGAAGGAAGAGAGTTCCAGGCACAGTGAACAACTAGTGCAAAGGCACAGAGGTTGGAGCAGGCTTGTTGTGTTAGCTTGTAGCTGTGCTGATTTACTCCGAGAGGGAAGGGGCGGAGGGGAAGGAGAGGGTGGCTAGCTGGCAGGCGAGCTGATTTTCTCCACCCAGCAGTACCTGCATTCCTCATGCATGGCAGTGGTCCCAAAGCAGGGCAAAAATGAAGTGTAAACCCACTCTTACTTGGTCATTTTTTATGATAGGGTCTCAATTTTTTACCCTGGCCAGCCTGGATCATAATCCTGTGTGCCATTCCTGCTCCCAGTAGCCCTGGGTGACAGATGCCACCACACCTGTCTTTTTTATGTCCAGATAGGATCTTTGATCCTCCCCGCCTCCCTGCCTGGCCTCAAATCTACCCTCCTGATCTCTACCTCCACCTAGGATTACAGGTATGACAGCTAGGATTACAGGTGTGAGCCACAGGGGTCCAATATCTTAGATGCATTTTTAACTTCAGGTGAGTTACAAGACATTGTACATCTTATACTATGTTATACATAAATGAAGAAGGTAAGAAGTGGTGGTGCAGCCTGTAATCCTTGTGCTCAGGAGGCTGAAGCAGGTAGACTACAGACAAGCCAAGGCCAGCAGGTACCACTTACACTAAAAAAGACACTGAGACTTTAATATAGCTTAGTAATATTTGACTTTTGAACTGTGTGAACTTTCCCATATTTACATGGTTTACTTATTTATTAGTAAAACTATTCTCCCAGTGTCCTACACCCATTTATTCCTCTCACTGGTACTAGGATTTGAACTCAGGGCCTTACGCTTCCTGGACTTGCTTTGTTTGTGCTCTACCACTTGAGCCATGCCTCCAGCTCTGCTTTTTGCTGGTTACTTTAGAGATAGAATCTCCTGTTCTTCTCTGCCTGGGCTGATTTCAAACCATGATCTTCCAGATCTCAAGTCTCCTAAGTAGCTAGGATTACAGGCACCCATCATAGTTTACATTTTACATGGGAACATCAGCTACCATCTGGGACAGAACAGTGTCAATTCAATTAAAATAATAGCAGAAAGTGATGCAGTGGTGAAATGCTTGGTGATATTGTTAACTCAGTGATAAATTTACCAGATTGTTTTTTGTAACCTATATTGAGTTTTAATGTACTTTGGACTACTGAATGTATGATTTCTGGGCTAGAAAGGCAAATTCTTTTCTCTCTGGATTCTACTAGACTTTTTACCTAATACATGTTTTGTTTTGCTTTTGTTTGCAAGTTCAGCACAATGCAGTGCTTTTTAAGATGGATTTATAAGGATTTGGTTGAATTATGACAAACGGCTTTATGGGGAGATTTATGATTTAACCCAATTCCAATTTTGTTTCCACTACTGTGAGTCAGCTTTTGCAAGGGCTGTCTTTGGGAGCCCTAGCCTCTGGCTGCTTAGTACCTTTATGAGGAGACAGATCTTTGTATGAGTGTGCATGTGAACATGTACATGAGTCAGTCCTGGGGTTTGAACTTTGGCCCTTCACTCTTGTTAGCTTTCCTGCAAAGCTGGATCCCTAATGGCCCCTGGGTAATTTTTCTAGTACTGTGGAACAAATTGCCATGGATTGAGCTCTGTGTGTGTGTGTGTGTGTGTCTCTCTCTCTCTCTCTCTCTCTCTCTCTCTCTCTCTCTCTCTCTCTCTCTCTCTCTCTCTCTCTCTCTCTCTCTCTCAGCTCACATGCACACCAGTCCCAGGGCTTGAATTGAGGGTCTGAGCTTTTGTGCTCAAGGTGAGTGTTCTGCCACTTGAACCACATTTCCACTAACATTCACTGGAGATAAGTATCAGTTACACTTTCCTGCCGGGCTGTCATTGAAGCTTTATCTTCTGACCACAGTGTCCTGAGTAGGTGGGATTAGGGACATGAGCCACTGGTGCCCACACTGCCCCCTGCCGGCCATAAGAAAAAGTACAGGCTCATTTTTGCCAGGGTGTGCCCCTGACCTTGTCTGACCCTTCGGGCCAGGGGTGAGCGCACCAGGACCTTTGATTGGCCCCTGACCTCTGTCCAGGGGTGGGCACCTCCCATGCCCCTACCTTCGGTTGGACCTCTCTCTGCCCATCCGAGGGAGGGGTTGGGCAGGCTCCCCCCACCCCCTTCAGGCCTTGATCCCCATGGGTCACGTGGGCCGACCCTGACTTCAGCCCCAACTACCCGACCTCTGGGCGCCTCTTGACCCCTATCTGACCTTCACCCGCCCTCCTCGCCCCACCTGCAGGTGAAGTTGGTGTTCGTGGAAGATCAGGCAGCTGTGGAGACCGTGTTCTTCCTGACATCACGCACTCGCGCTCTGCTGCGCCGCTTCCCGCGCCTGCTGCTGGTGGACCGGCTGCCGGGGCTGCAGGGCGCGCTGGACCTGGTGTCGGTGCTGTGCGTGGACAGCGCCGGGCGCGCGCGGCAGGCGGCCTGCTGCGTGGCCCGGCCCGGCACGCCCAGCCTGCTGCGGTTCGCGCTGGCATCACTGCTGCAGAGCGCGCCCGACATCAAGGGCCGCGTGCGCTGCCTGATCGCCGGGCCCGAGGTGGCCGGGCAGCTGCGCGCCGTGCGCCAGCTCCTGCCCTGCGCCCGCGTGCAGATCTGTCGCGCGCAGGGCCTCGAGACGCTCTTCAGCAAGGCTCAGGAGCTGGGCGGCGCCACCCGCGAGGACCCCGGGCTCTGGCCTCTGCTCTGCCGCCTGGCCGGGGCCTCGTCCTACGCCGCCTACAGCGAGGCGCTGGCCGAGCTGCGCGCGCAGGCGCCGCCCGCCTTCGTGCGCTACTTCGAGCACAACTGGGCGCCGCGCCACGACCTGTGGGTGCACTTCCGCGCCTACGAGGCCGCGCGCGACCTCGACTCCTTCGCGCTGGTGCACGGCCACCGCCGCCGTCTGCTGCGCCGCCTCAGCCCCCCGCACGGCGTGGCCCAGTGCCTGCGCGACCTGGTGGCCATGCAGTGGGCGGACGCCGCCCGCGAGGCCGCCGATGACGCCGCGGACGCCGAGGGCCCCGGGCCCAGGGAGCCGCTGCCCGGGCCCGAGCCTGGGGGCCGCCGGCTGCGCGGCGACGCTGAGAAGGGCAGGGGGCCGCAGGCCAGAGACTGGAAGGGGGCGCGGCCGGAGAACCAGGTGAGGGGCGCCCGGAGGGAGGGGGTGCCAGCCGGCCGCCCCGAGGTGCGGGACTGGCGGGGACCCCGGCAGGAGCCCCGCGGGGGATCCGAGGTCAAAGCCGCCCTGGGCGAACGCGAGAGCCGGGAAGGGAGCCCTGGGAGTGGCGTCCACGTGAAAGAGGAGCCGGGGGAGCCAAGGCCCACGCCGGCGGCCGAGGGGGACCGGGGCGCCGAGGGCAGGAAACGGCTGGGGCCCAGGTGTGTGGAGGAGCCCGGCGGGAGGCCGACGGGAGGGAGGCCCGGGCCCAAGCGGAGACGAGGCCTGGAGGACATCGTCGTGGTGCGGTTGGGAGACACCAAGGCAGCCGACATGGCGAACGGAGACGGGGGACAGGCGGGGTGCGGGGACGCGGCCGGGGGCGAGCTGGCCGAGGATGGCACGGACGGGGACCCCGAGCACGAGGCCCCACTCGAGGCCGGCGGAGGCGAAGCCGCCACGGAACCAAAGAGGCTCAGCGAGCCCTCGGAAGAGGAGAGCACGGACTGGGAGCCGCTGGCCAGGTTCCGGGCCGCCTGCGGGCCCGAGCTGGCCGACTTGGTGGCTGAAGAGCTGGCGTTCGCCCGGCAGCACGGCGCGCAGAGCTTCCACTGGACCGGAGCCGGCTTCGCCCTCAAGGACGGCAGCTCCGACTTCGTGCTGGACCGCGCCCTGACACACTGCAGCTGCACCATCCATGCCGCCCGCCGCCTGCCCTGCCGCCACCTCTTTGCCGCCCGCCTGCTCACCGGCGCGCCCCTCTTCCACGCCGACTTGCTCAGGGATTGCTGGGGGAAGGCCCCGGCGCTCTGACCCCCCGCCCCCCGGCCCCGCACCGCGGAGGGAGGGTGTTCATCCATCCCAAAGATAACGGCTGCACCCCAGCCCTCGCTCAACTGGCCATCTCATCCCGGCACATCGCCTGCCTGGATCCAAGGCCGCAAAGTGGACGGTGGCCGGTGACCCCAGAGCTCGTGGTCCCCTGGATGCCCGGCTGCGGAAAGTGGGGTGGTCAGGGTGCGTTCAAGGACTTCCTGGGGCTGAAGAGTAAAGGGTGATGAGACGCAGGGGGAAAGAAGGCCGGATAGGGGCAGAGCTGGGGGAGGGGAGGCACGGCTGCGCTGCGGAGAGGTGGAGTGAATGGAATGGGCCGTCTAGCAAGAGAGAGGAAAGATGGCGACAGAAATCAGGAGCTGAAGGGAGAGGGGAAATGGAGAGGAAAGGAAAATTTCTAAAGGAGATGGACTGGGGAGAAAGGAAAGAGCAGTGATTTAAGATTTGCCCACCTTTTTCTCCCCCAACGGAGGGAGAGGACACTGGGGAATTGAACCAGAGATTTCTCCTGGGGAAGGGAACTCTGAACTACTGTGCTTCAAGATTGGAATAAATCAGTATTATTTTGGTCTCTGTGCTGAGTTGGTAGCTTCTAGGGGAGGGTGGAAGAATCACAGGCCAAGTAAAGTAGAAGCAGCTCCGTTTGCCTCCCTTCTGTCAGGCAGGATTCCGGGGCAGGTGAGTGGAGGCGGGTGCCAGGACTTGCCTGGGTCAATGCCCAACGTGGCAACTGATAGCCATGCACCAATTCTGACCTCAAATGACCAGCCTGTTCCCTTGACCCTTGCCCTGGCCTGTGAAATCTGCTAAGGCTGCAGGGGGCTTCTCACAGAGACCACCCAGGCTAGTGTGAGGGTGAAGTCCACATGACAGTCGGGTCCTTGGCTTGGCTGGCTGGAGCTCCTGGCTCCTCACTCCCATGACACTTCTGAAATAAGCCATCCTCGAAGTTTCCCACAGTTGGAGCTTCCTGCAGTCACACCTGACAAAGGGCACTAAAGTCTGTAGCAAGCTAGACTTCACAGGGAATCGCATTGTATGTTAAAGGCCCCTTGTTGAGGCACAGAGTAGCATTCAGCAGATGGGTATAGGGGTCTGAACTTCTAGCAAGTTCTCTGATGGTAGAGTAGCATCATAGATTGTGGGGCACACTGAATAGCAATGAAAGGGTTTCAAGGTAAACGAGGTGAAGGAGTTGAGTGTGAGAAGCCAAAGACCAGGTCAGTTGAATTCAGGGGTGGATCTTGTGATGCCTGTTTTCCTCTTCTTTCTGTCAGACATGGAGGACAAATAGAGGCAGACCAAAGGCTCTTTGGTTCCACCCACCAAAGCTGTCAATCAAAACCTTAAAAGGACATTAATGGAGATGCATTTGTTTTCATGAGCTGCTTGTAGAATGGCAAATGCTTTGTACAACTAGTTAAATAGAAATAAACTAGGTGTTTAAGACAAACACAAAAGGACCAGATAGGCTCCAGCTAACAGGACAGTCAAGATGATCATCATAAGCTTGTAAGGCAGTCTCAGGGTCCTGCAATAAATCACCATATGGCTCTCTCACTAGGCAGGGAAAAGAGATTAGCCTTCAAAGTTCATATTTTTGCATATTGAGAGTGAAGCAGGAAAAGTGTATTATGTAGGATTAATTTTTTTTTTTTAAGATTGCAGACATACCCTTTTCTTGTGTGTGTGCCAGTCACTAGACTTGAACTCATGGCTTGGGGACTGTCCTTAAGTTTTTTTCCACTCAAGACTGGAGTCCTACCACTTGAGCCACAGCTCCAGACCAGCTTTTTGGTGGTTAATTGAAGATAATAGTCTAAGTGACCTTGGTCCTCAGACCTCCACCTCCTGAGTAGCTAGGATATATTTTAACAGTACAGCTTTGTAGCCTTTTAAGTCTGCATAGTGTGACCAGAGATTTTTAGAGAAAACATTGTAGCATACCCTATTCCTTAGTCTTAAGACTGACCCCTGTGCTGTGGGGTCCTGGGATCCCCTCACACCAGGCCTACCAGACATTGTTCTCTGCAAAGCCAGGAGACTGGGTGACAGGTAGTCCCAGCTCCCAGTGGGGAAGGCAGAGGGCGCTCTGGGTTCAGCTGAGGGTTAAGGATGGGTCCACAGCTGTGAGAGCCAACTTTTAATAACCAGCTATGTCCTGAAGTTTACTTTCTGATGAGTTTGACTTAGTGAAAAACACCCATCTTGAAATAGTAATTGTGTTCTTCTAATTAATAAACTTAATGTGTTCTCTAAGAGATTTCCTTTGGCACCTGGGAGTGTTTTAACTGTCCTGTGGGGCATCAGATTGATGCCCAATAAACAAGGCCAGGCAGCAGGATGATCGGCGTCCCCTGGGAGAAGTCCTGTCACAGTGAGCCTGCTATACAGTTCTAGCTGGGCAGACAAAGCCTTTCTAGGACACCAGGCTGCCTTGGGGAAGCTCAGCCCCATGAGACAGGGTGGCCCAACTCGCAGCCTTGAGAAGAACGTGAGATAGGAAGAATTTGGAAGACTGTTCATTATCCCCTTTCCACCAGCTTTATGGTGTTTTCTACTAAACGTGTTGTGATTTGATATGGAGTTGCAAAAATGCTTTCATCCTGGAACAGAAATCTGAATGTTTTATAGACTGACTTTATCCACAGTAACCCTGAAAATCCCTAAGAAATTTTATTTCATATAATCTAGAGAGTGATCAACAGAAGTCCTTTTTTGTTGTTAGGCCAATCTTGGTGTTTGAATTGAGGGCATGAGCACTGTCCGTGTCTTTTGAGCACTTTTGTGCCGAAGGCTAGCACTCTACCCTTGAGCCACAGCTTTATTTCCAGCTTTTTTCCCCCCTGCCTAGGCTGGCTTCCAACTGCGATCTTCACATCTCAGCCTCTTGAGTCACTAGGATTACAGATTTGAGTCATTTCACCATTCTGTGAAATGACAATAGTGTTGCATACTTCCCACTTTCTTATTGTTTTAATTGTCATTATTTTAAGTACTTATTGTAAAGGTGATATACAGAGGGGTTAACATTTTTTTAAGTCAGGTAATGAGTACATTTCTTTTTGGACAATGTCACCCTTTCTTTCACGCTCTCCGAGTTTTTCCATCCTGGCCCTACCCACAAGTTGTATAGCTCATTTCCCAAATAGTGTCAACTGAGCACCACTGCTTATGTGCTGACCCTTTGTTAATTGCCGTTATTCACAATCAAAGTCTCCAAACAGCAGTTGAGAGCAGATGACCCTAACAATACCCTTACCATTTCTGTATGATAAAAATGTTCATCACATATACTGAACCTATCTCATGGTAGATTTCCTGGAGCTATTGAAGTGCTCCTGTAATTTTCAATTGTCTGTTTCTATGATGATTACATAGGGAAAATGGGTGATGTGAAGCCTAGATTGAGTCTTAATCTCCTGTTCCATGGCCTGTGTTTTATCAGAGTGTAGGATTGGTTTGTGCAATTCCTCCATGTAGAATTTTTGTTATTTACCTCTGGAAATGCACTTGTACTTCATCATTTCATCATGGCATATTGATTGCATTTTATATTAAGACCTTGCTAAAATAAAAGCAAGGTTAATACAACGCTTTATCCAGTTAGGAAGTGCAGGGAGGGAGGGGTGTTTCCACATCTGATATATTCGGTCCACTTCTCCTTTGAAGTATATTTTGACTCCTTATCAATAATTTTCCCACTTTGAAATTTCATCCTCTACTCCAAAGAAAAAAATGTTTTTATTCCTGAGACTGGAGCATGAACTCAGGTCCTGTCCTTTGGCTTTATCATGTATTACAGATGTGTTTTCAAATGAGAGGTAGCTGAGCACAGTGGCTCATGCCTGTAATCAGAGCTACTTGCCTGTGATCCTAGCTACTCAGAAAGTTGAGATCTGAGGGACATGGTTCAAAGCCCGTGAAAGTCCATGAGACTTATCTCCAATTCACCAGCATAAATATGGAAGTGGAGCTGTTGTTAGCCTTGAACAACAACAATTTAAAAGCAAAAAAGAAAATCTCAGGGATAGCACTTAGGCCCTGAGATCGGGCCTCAGGAGTTCTCTCTCTCTCTCTTTCTCTCCCTCTCTCGCTCTCCCCCCCCCCTCTCTCTCTCTCTCTCACACACACACACACACACACACACACACACACACGATCTGAAGATCAAAGAAAATGCCATAACATGTAAATTTGTGTGTCACACAGGCCCACAGTTCTTCCTAGCTACGACACTAGGAGCCTTAGGAGATTTGAGGAACAGGTTCCCTCCTGTAATCTCAGCCATTTCTGTCCCCTAAGATTCCCAGGAACCTTTGGGATCCCATTCAGCAAGTGCCACCACTGGGCCTGAAACAGAATTTCATGCTCTGCATAGTTTTCCTGAAGCTCAATTTAGAACATATCAATAATTTCATGCTATAATTTTTTTCCTGGACTGACCAATTGATCTATACATCACGAATGCCATTAATGATGTTTTCAAGTGAATAAATGTGGGGGTCTTTTCGTCATAGCCCACCTGTGCATCAGTGTCATGGGGAACTCCCTGCTCTCTGTGCGAGATATCATATTGTCCTTCAGAGTTCAACATTTTCTGGATGATGTGGGCTGCAGGACAGTGGTACACATCTTCAGAGTCACCAGGCTGCCAGCCTCTACATGGTGACGCTCCTGTACCGACACCACTGGAGAGCCCAGGCCCATCCATAGTCCCAGCCTTGCCTCCCAGCTGCTACCCAAGAATAAGGCCACCCATGCCATCCTGCTGCTGGTCAGATCTTTCATGTTTTTCTACTGCTCCAACAATATCTTGAACTTTTCTTCTTTTTACACAATGGTGAAAACCCTAGTGTTGGAGCTGGTGGCTTGTATTTTATCATTGTGCTATAATAACCATGTCCCCCCTTTTTCCTCATGAAGAATAATAAAATTATTTCCAAATAAATACTCTCCTTTTCATTGATGAGCATGACCACTCGTCAGAAAGCAATCAATGACACAGAAGGACAAAAACTAAACAAATGCAGCAGTGATCTTCACTAGACACTGTGTGGTAAATGAATTGTAAAACTTGTGGGTGGGGAGGGGAGGTGGGAACAGGATGGAAAAACTGGGACAGAGTGAAGGAAGGGGTGACTTTGTCCATAAAGGAATGTACTCATTACCTGATTTATATAACTTTAACCCTTCTGTACATCACCTTTATAATAACAAAAAATGAAAATTTTACAAAAAGAAAAGCATTTAGTGGCAACTGGACAGTGAGCAGTTTTGTTCAGGAGTACAAAAAGAGTCTACTACTATACATGGAAAAATAAATGTGTGGGTATTCACCACTTGGAGTGTTTAAGTTCAAATATTCTATAATTTTATTTTATTTATTTATTCTTTTTTTTTTTTTTTTTTTGGCCAGTCCTGGGGTTTGAACTTGGCCTGAGCACTGTCCCTGGCTTCTTTTTGCTCAAGGCTAGCACTCTGCCACTTGAGCCACAGCGCCGCTTCTGGCCGTTTTCTGTATATGTGGTGCTGGGGAATTGAACCCAGGGCCTCATGTATACGAGGCAAGCACTCTTGCCACTAGGCCATATCCCCAGCCCCTATGCTATAATTTTAAAACTGAGTTTTTCTTTATCTTCTTTTTAGGCCAGTTGTAGGCCTTGAGCTCAGAGCCTGTCCCTGAGTTACTTTGCTCAAGGCTGGCACTGTACTACTTTGAGCCAGAGCACCACATCTAGTTTTAGTGGTGATTTTAATGATAGTTAATTGGAGATAAGAGTCTCATGGACTTTCATGCTCAGGTGGCTTCAAACTGTGATCCTCAGATCTCAGCCTCCTGAGTAGCCAGGAGTAGTTTTCTTATTGTTGTTGTAGTTGTTCTGCAACAACAAAGAAAAACCTCTTGTTTCCATTTTCTGAAAATTATTTCTATTTTTTTTCTTTCTTGGGCATGGGGCTTGAACTCAGGACCTAGACACTGTCCCTGAGCATTTTTTGCTCAAGGTTAGTGCTCTACTTACTACCTTAAGCCACAACTCATCTTCTGGTTTTCTGGTAGTTAATTGGAGATAAGAATGTCAGGGACTTTCCTCCCTGGGCAGGCTTTGAACTGTGATCCTCAGATCTGGGCCTCTTGAGACTACAGATGTGAGCCACCAGTACCTGGCTATGATGATTGTTATTTTATATGAGCAGAAGCGAATAGACATTGTACCTTTCTGTTCCTCACATAAGACTATCCTCATTTGGTCTTACTGTCTGTGGATGCATAGAATCCTGTATAATTTATCAGGTCCCAGTGTATTGTACATCTAGCTTCCAAATTTGAGAGAAAATATGGACCAGTTGTCTCTCTGAACTTGGTTTACATTACTTAACATGATTTGTTCTAGGTCCATCCATTAAACATTGAAGATTTAAAGTCTTACTGAATGTAACTTTCTGTGTGTTTTCATAAAAGTTTAGTTACTTAAAATGTAATTGTTGGGATAAAAAGAATATATTTTATATATAATTGTTTAGCTGCCTAAAATATATTTTGCTAAGCATATATCTTATATTTAAGTTCCTCAGGCTGTATTTTCTGTATGTAATTGTTTAGTTGCCTAAAATATAATTGTTGGGATAAAAAGAATGTCTTTTCTGTACACTGTGAAAATGACCAATTTGTTTCTGTTTTTATAAAGACACTTGCCACACAGTCCATTTCTCCCTTGCATTCTATTTCTATGAACAGTGCTGTTCGTTACATGGAAATTTATTAAGTCATCCTAAGAATGTTGGTAATCCAATGACAGAACAGAATACAGCCAATGAGGACACGGGATACAGCCAGTGAGAAAACAGGATGAGAAAACAGGATACAGCCAATGAGGAAGCATAATACAGTCAAGATGCAGCCAATGACAAAGCAGGATACAGAATGGCAGAGGATACAACCAATGACAAAGCAGGATACAAGCATGACACATTTAGTCTTCTGTCCACCAACCTCCATGACTATACTCTATGACAAGCAGCATAGTACGGGAACACAGTGGAGAAGATCAGTGTTGTGGATTCAGACAACAAACTGAACTTTCCATAATTTTCTTGTGGAGAGACTAAGTCTCTGGGTAAACAGCAGCAACCATTGAACTGTCTGGAAAAGTGCCCTGAGGAACAGGGCCCAATCTGTCTACACTATTACATATTGAGCATTGGGTGATTATTTTTCCTTCTCTTGTGTTTGCTTTCTTTCTTTCTTTTTCTTTTTCTGTTTCTTTTCTTTCATTTCCTTTTCTTTCTTTCTTTTTTTTCTTTTTTTTTTTTGTGAGAGACCTGGGCTCAAACTGGGTGTCTGACAATTTCACTCATTGGCTGATGCACTGGAAACCTAGAATCCCATCACTCGACATTGTGTGATAACCAGAGGGGCAGGAAGTTCCGCCCCGCGCTGGTGTCACTGCCACTATGGTACTTCCAAGTGGGCTGGGCTGCTGGAAGGGACGGGGCGTCAGGAGTGGGGGCTGTGCAGCCTATATATAGGCTGTGTGTGTGGGGGGGGGGGGTGTGCGCGCGCGCGCGTGCATAAAAAAAAGGGAGAAGAAAGGAGAGCATGCTGCCAGGGCTTCCCGCCTAAGGAGCTGAGCTGAGCTGAAGAGTCTGAGCCTGCTGAGAGGCCTAGAGGCCTGAGGCCTGAGGAGAGGAGAGTCCTACAGGAAGCAGGAATAGAAAGAAGTCTGCTGGCTTGGAGGTTTGGAGGTTGAGGCTGCTCTAGGTTCTGGGTAGTTCAGGACAATGTAGTCGCAGGCCAGTATTTGGAGGTGGAGGCTGTTCTGGCTCTGGGTTGTAAATAAAGTTCCTTTGTAAATAAAACTCCTTTGCCACCTTTAAGCATGCCTCTCTGGATTTTTCATGCTCTCAGGTTATTACATCTGGACCGGGTTTTAAGTCTGTTTTCCCTGTTACTTTCCTGTTCATAAATCTCTATACCTCTTTGGCTCCATTGTTGACTCTTTTTTTTTTTTTTTTTTTTTTTTTTTGCCAGTCCTGAGGCTTGAACTCAGGGCATGAGCTCTGTCCCTGAGCTTCTTTCACTCAAGACTAGCATTCTACTACTTGAGCTACAGTGCCACTTCCAGCTTTTTCTGTTGTTCATGTGGTGCTGAGGAATGGAACCCAGGTCTTCATGATGCTAGGCAAGCACTCTACTAAGCCACATTCCTAGCCCCTGATAAGTTTTAATCCTCATTATATTTATGGACTTTCATATTTACTTTTTTTTTTTTTTGGCCGGTCCTGGGCCTTGGACTCAGGGCCTAAGCACTGTCCCTGGCTTCTTTTTGCTCAAGGCTAGCACTCTGCCACTTGAGCCACAGCGCCACTTCTGGCCATTTTCTGTATACGTGGTGCTGGGGAATCGAACCTAGGGCTTCATGTATGGGAGGCAAGCACTCTTGCCACTAGGCCATATCCCCAGCCGGACTTTCATATTTACTATTTGTGGGTATTGAACTAGTTTGCATCCTTGGAGTGAAATCAGTGTAATCACTATGTGTGATCCTTTTACTATGTTATAGGTATTTCTCAAGACTTTTGGATGTGTGTTATGTCAAATGCATTTCTTTATCACTTTCAGTTTTGCTTGATACTGATAGTGTCCTCCCCAAGTTTTGGGACCAGGGAAATTCTACTTTCATAGGCTGAGCTTTCATTTGTTTCTTCTCTTTTATGATTATTGTTCTAGGAACCTTTCCATTAAAGGTTTTTGTTTTCTTGCTTTTGTTAATGATTTTCTTTCTTTGTTTTTGTGCCGGTCCTGGAGCTTGAACTCAGAGCCCTTGCGTAATCCCTGAGCTTCTTATTGCTCAAGGCTGGAGCTTTACCACTTGAGCCACAGCTCCACTTGTGGCTTTTTTGCTGGATAACTGGATATAAGAATATTGTGGACATTCCTGCCCAAGATAGCTTTGAACTGTAATCCTCAAATCCCAGCCTGTGAGTAGGTAGCATTATAGATGTGAGCCACTAGTGTCCACCTTTGATAAATTTTGATTATATAACAGAATCTACAAAAAATGAGCAAGGAAGATACAAACAACAGGTACAGAGTTGTAATGTACAAGAAGAGTGAAATAGTAATAGTTACCCCAAATTGGAGAACAAAGGCAGCAGTGAACTGTACAACTTGTGAGTGGGGATGGGAGAGAAAAACAGGGAGAGTGTGGAAAAGGGTGACACTCGCAAGAAAGAAATATACTCGTTGCCTGACATATGAAACAGTAACCCTCTGCACATCACCTTGGTAATAACAAATATATTCTCATTAGAAATTTAAAAAAATACTAGTGTCTCCCAAAAGAAAACTGAACATCAGACATATTCAGTGCTGAAGACTAGTATACTGTGCTTTAAAAAGGAACAAACACCAAGGCTCCTCAGACCTCATTAATTCCAAAGCAGAGGAACTCCGCAAATACTTTATGGCAGATGGGGAAGAATGATGACAGCAGCATTGATCAAGACTCGTGGTATTCATATACTACTTGGTGGAAAGGCAACTCCTCTGCATGCCTACTCAAACAGAAACAATAAAATCGAGGTAAAATAAAACAAATATACACAAATAAGTAACATAGCACCTAAAGAGACAAAGTCTGATATCAAACCTAACCTTGACTGCACCTCAAAAAAAAAAACATTTTAAAAAGAGGTGACATGATCATAGTAATACATGTACGAAAAGCTTCTGACAAAATTCAACCATCACATCATGATAAAAAGCTCTGGAGGAACTAGGAAGAGAAGGAAGCATGCCTCAACATCACAAAGGCTGTGTGATAACTGTACAGTTCACCCTGCCCTAAGTGGGGGAAAGCTGACAGCAAGTCTGTATAAAGAAGGGAGGAGATGAGGAAACCCACACTCTTCATAATATTATGCTATGGGTTTGGAATTGATCCTTCTGCTTCTACTTCACAGAAAAGTTTATTTAACACTACTATTAGTTCAATTTTAAAAGTCTTATAGACCTCAGCCATAAATTGCTCAGGAACTGGACGTCTCTTGGTTGGAATACCTCAGATTACTTCCTCAATTCCATTGCATGTTAGGGGTCTGTTTAAGTCATTTGTAACTTTTGGTTCAACTTAAGCAGTTTGTATACATTTCTACTAGATTTTTCCATCTTATTTCAGTATAGGTTTTGAAAGCCATCCTCCATAATATTCTGGATTTCTTGGATGTTCAGGACGTAGCCAATAACAAAGCAAGCTACATACAATGAGGCAGCAGGGTACAGGCAATGATAAAGGATACATCCAATGACAAATCAGTAAACAGCCAATGAGGAAGCTGGATATGGCAAATTGCAAAGCAGGATGTAGCCAATGTCCAAGGGTACAGCCAATGACAAAACAGGATGCAGCCAATGACATAGCAGGATGCAGTCAGCAACAAAAGAAGCAGACAATTATAAAGCAGGATTCAGCCAGTGACAAAGCAGGATACAGGCAATGACACATATTCCTCCAACCTCCATAAAGCTACTTTGTGACAAGCCGCATGGCAAAGGGACTTGGTGGAGATCAGTCTTCCTACTTTAGACAAAAAATAAAAAATAAAAAAAAAAATAGAACTGGACCTTCTTAGAGAGTGCTGTGGAGAGAATAAGCTCCTGCACGTCTAGCTGTCACTACTGGACTTTCTGAAGAAGTATCCTGAGCAACAGGGCCCTATCCTTTCACTCTGGGGGCCACTATAGATTGGTTAGTTCTTTTATTTTTTTTTTAGTTATGTTTTGGTTGTAGAACAGGATGTGAACTCGGTATCTGACATTTTGCTCATTGGCTGACTCTCTGCAAGCTTCCAGTCCCACCACTGGACATTGGACCTGGCATCAAGTCTACTTTCCCTATTATTTTTCCTTTTGATTCGTCTCTATACCTCACTGAGTCCCTTGTTAGTAAGTTTTATTCCTCAATTCTGTTTATGGATTTTAATATTTCTGTATGTGTGTGTCAAGACAATTTGCATCCTTGGAGTAAAATCAGCTTGATCATCTTGTATAATTGTATTATGTTACCACAGATATTTCTGTAGATTAAATAGGTGTATGTTATCTCAAATACATTTATTTGTCTTTTTTATGTTGCTTGATACTGACAGTGTCCTTATACTGTTTTGGTAGCAGGGAAATTCTGCTGTCCTCAACGAGTTCTGAAGAGTTTCCTCTCTTTTATGAAACTGTTGGAGGAGCCTTTTCATTAAGAGTTTGGAGTGTTTGTTGTTGTTTTGTTCCTTTGTTTTGATGGTGGCCCAGGTGCTTGAACTGAGGACTAAGGGTCTGTGCCTGAGCTTTTTTTTTTTTTTTTTTTACCAAAGCTGGTAGACTACTATTTGAGCCACAGCTTCACCTCTGGATCATATGCTGATTAGTTGGAAATAAGAGTCTCCCAGAGGTTTCTGCCAAGGCTGGCTTTGAACTATGATCCTAAGATCACTGCCTTCTGAGTAGCTAGGATCACAGCGTGAGCCACTGCTTACCCAGGCTCAATAAATTGTGCATGCATAATACAATCTACCAAGTATAAACAAGGAGTTATGAAACACTTACATGGAGTTGTAATGTGCAAGGAGATTGCAGTAATAGTAGTCTCCCCAAAATGGAGAGCAAAGGGTGAACAAGCACAGCAGTGGTGTTCTCTAGACACTGTGTGGAAAATGAACTATACAACTTGTGGGTGGAGATGGGGGAGAAAAACTGGGAGAAATTGTGGGAAGGGGTAACACTGTTCAAAAAGAACTGTACTCATTAACTGACATATGAAACCCTAACTCCTCTGTACATGACCTATATAATAACAATTTAAAAATATAGTCACTTAAAAATAAAATGCAATAATAATCTTCCCCAAAGTAAAAACCAAGACCAGACACATTCAGTACAGAGACTGTCAGGGCTTTCAGAAGGAACAAACACCAGTACTCCATAAACTACAAAGGGGACCAAGTCCACACATACGTTGTGACACATGGGGAAGAAAGATGACAGCAGTGGCATTGACCCAGAGCCATCATATTCTCACACTGCTTTGTAGAAAGACAACTTATTTGTCCAACTACATAAAGATAAAAAAACAAAACCAAGATAAAAAAAAACACAAATATACATGAATCAGAAATAGAGCACCTGGAGAAACAAGGCCTGAGATGAAACCCTAATATGAATTGCACCCCTCAAAAACGTTTTGGAAAGAGTACAGAAGTAGCATGATCATATCAGTACATGCAAAGAAAGCCTTTGACAAAATTCAACATCACTTCATAGGAAAAGCTTTAATGGGACTAGGAAGAGAATGGGCATGCCTCAATCACAGAGCCTGTGCACAATAAATCTATATAGTTCACCCTGTTCTCAATGAGGAAAATTGAAAGCAAGTCTGCATAAGGAAGAAAGGTAAGGCAACTCAACAAACTCCACTCTCTGATGCTACGAGCTTGGACTTGATCTGTCTGCTTCTATTTCAGGGGCAAGTTTGATGAATACCAGTGTTAGTTCAACTTTAAAAATCTTATGGAGGGGGGGAAGGGAGGAGGTAACAAACAGTACAAGAAATGTACCCAAGGCCTAACATATGAAACTGTAACCTCTCTGGACATCACTTTGACAATAAATAAAAAGAAAAAAAATCTTATAGAATTCAACCACGAATCCCTTGGTTCTGGGCTTTTCCTTGTTGGAAAGTTGCTGGTTAGTTCTTCAGTCTCATTGCATGGGATGGGCCAGTTTAAATCGCTTTTATCTTTTAGGTTCACATCAGGCATGTTTTATACATTTCTACTTGATTTTCCATCTTTTTAAAGTATAGGTTTTCAAAGTAGTCCTTCATTATCCTTTGGATTTCTTCATTATTTTTGCAGTGTTCTCACTGGCATCTGTCTCTTCATTAATTTAGCTAGGAGTCTGTTAATTTTACTGATTTTTTTCAAATAACCACTTTTATGTTTTGTTTTTTTTTTTGGCCAGTCCTGGGGCTTGGACTCAGGGCCTGAGCACTGTCCCTGGCTTCTTTTTGCTCAAGGCTATCACTCTGCCACTTGAGCCACAGCGCCACTTCTGGCCATTTTCTGTATATGTGGTGCTGGGGAATCGAACCCAGGGCCTCATGTATATGAGGCAGGCACTCTTGCCACTAGGCCATATCCCCAGCCCCACTTTTATGTTTTTTATGAGGTGATTTACTACATCTGCACAATTTGTGCTAAGACCTTTCCTCCCAACACTGCTCTTGCTGCACACCAGAGGTTCTGGTATGAGATGTTAGCTTTTTCAGTAAATTGTAATAACTTTCTGATTTTCTCTTTTATTTCTTCGGTGGCCCCCTGTTATTCGGTAGTGTGTAGTTCAGCCATCATATATTTGAGCGTTTTCTGCAGTATTTTGTTGTTTAGGGGTAATGTAATTCCAGTGTGATCAGATAGCACACAAGAGTTACCTCGAGATCCTTTTGTTATTGCTCAGGCTTGCTTTGTGTCTGAGGATCTGGTTAATTTTGGAGAATGTTCTGTGCACTGCTGAGATGAATGTGAGTTGTGTGGTTGTTGGGTGACATACTCAGTAGTTGTCTTCTTTGCCCATTTTTTTGTGTGGTTGACCTCTCCTTTGGTGAGAGTGAGGTTTTAAAATCTCCCACTATTTTTGTGTTGCGGTCTTTCATGTTCTATGAGACTAAGAGTATTTGCTTAATGTGTTTTTGTCTTCCATCATTTGTTGCATACATATTATCCACTATGATTTCCTCTTTTGTGGGGCACGTCCTTTATTAATATGTGTTGGCCTTGCTTGTCTCTTCGTACTGATTTTAATGATATGTATGCTTCATGAGATAACAATATGGCTACTCTGGCCTTCTTGCAAGGTGTATTTGCATGAAGATCTTTGTCAGTCACTGCACTGGATTTTATTTTCCTTTGACTCTGTGATGAGTTTCTTGGAGACAACAAAACCCAGATGACTTCCTGGGGGTTTTTTTGTTTGTTGTTATTGTTATTTTAAATTCAATCTACTGCTTTACATCTTTTGATTGGAAAGTTGAGCCAGTTGTTGTTTAATGTTACTCTGGTGAAATACGTCCTGTTTCCTGACATCTTGTTATTTTCCTGTAATGTGCGTCTTTCTTCTCCTATATTTACTATTTGTCTACAGATCTTTATTCACTGCTGTATATTGAATTCTTGTACTTACTAGACTTCTATTGGTTTTTATGAAATGCTGGTTTCTTGAGGTGTGTTTTTTTTTTCCAGATTTTAGACTTTGCTTTGTTATGGTTTAGTTTTCGGGATTCTTTTTTTATTTTTTATTTTTGTCATGGAAGGTTTTAGTTTCACCAGCCATTCTGATTATTGGCTAGGATGGTTATACCAGTTTGGACTGCCAATTGTTCTCATTCTGAGCTTGACTTACACTACTACAGGCTTGGATTCAGAGTTTGTGTGGAGAACTCTGCAATAATTCTCATTTTCTTTGTGTTGTAATGAAGTTCCTTCTTTGATTTTGCTGCATTTAAAAATAACTTCTTATTTTTGAAGCCCAAAATTTTCACTTTGAAGTGCCTAGAGGTATTTCTTCTGGCATCTTTTCTGCTGTGAGTTCTATATCTCCCTATCCGGTGGATGAGATTATCTCTGTTGGGATGGGGAAATTTTCTGTTCTTAAATTTTGCTAAATAGCTTATCAATGTGTGTCCACAGATTTTGAAAGGAGAAAACATTCTAGCACACCTTGTGTATTAGAACTATCACCCTTGTGCTGTGAGGTCCTGGAAGCTCCTACCCCCAACCCACCAGACCATACCGTACACACCCAGGGCACACACTCACCTGTGTTGTCAGGCTCCCAGCAGAGAAGGCAGAGCGCACTCTGGGTCCCAATCCAGGTCAAGATGTATCCAGGCGTATAAGAATACATTTTTAATAATCAGCTATGTCCTAAAGTTCACTTTCTGATGAGTTTGACTTGGTGAAAAACACACATCTTGTAATCGTAATTGTGTTCTTCTAATTAATAAACTGAAAGTGTTCTCTAAGAGATTTCCTTTGGCACCAGGGAGAGTGTTTTGAATATCCTGTGGGGCATCAGATTGATGCTCAATAAACAAGGCCATCCAGGCAGCAGGTGACAGTGACAGATGACCACTGGGAGAAGCCTTGTCACCTGGTATGGTAGATAGTGGAGGCTGGACAGAGGCAGCCTAGCCAGGATGCCAGGATGCCTCAAGGAAGCTGCTCCCCAAGAACCAGCATTGCCCAGCTCTCAGCCTTGAGAAGGTCATGAGGTAGGAAGAGGTCAGAAGACTTCATAATTCTTTTTACACCAGCTTTACAATATTGCCTGCTATCCATGTGTGTTTTGATACAGAGTTGCAGTAATGATTTCTTAAGGGAACCTACAAGCTCAAATCTTTCTAGACTGACTTTATCTGTAGTAACCTTGGGAAGACCTAAAATATTTTTATCATATTTTATTTTTTGATCTACAGATGTCTTTGGCTTATTTACATATGCATTTGTGTGTTTGTTTATTTATCGTTGCCTGTCCAGTGGCTTGCATCAGGGCCTTGGCCATGTCCCTGAGTTTTTATGCTCAAGGCTAGGCCTCTATCACATGAGCCACAGTTCCCACTTCCACCTTTTCTGGTAATTTATGAAAAATAAGAGTCTTACAGACTTTCCTACCCAGGTTGGTTTCAGACTGTGATCCTCAGATCTCAGCATACTGAGTAGCTAGGATTATAGGTGAAAGGCACTGGACAGGTAGTTTTCGTATATCTTATCAACTCCGTGAAATGACTGCTGTTACAATTTTATTATTATCTTGTATTTTTATTATAAAGCTGTTATACACAGGGATTACCATTTCATAAGTCAGGTTATGAGTAAAAATATTCCTTGTCAGTTGTGAGGCTTGTCCTCAGGATGTAGGTGCTATCCCTGAGGTTTTAGGTTCCAGGCTAGCACTCTGCTACTTTGAGCCACAGTACCACTTCCTACAGTACATTTCTTTTTGGATAGTGTCACCCCACTTCTGTCTTTCCTGATTTTCCCATCCTGTCCTCAACCACAAGTTTATAAGTACTTTTCCACATAGTGTTTACTGTGTACCACAGCTTCCTTTGTTCACCCTTTAATTGTCAAAATTCACAACCCTCCAAACAGGAAGTGACTCTATTCCTCCAATCTCTGTGGAAAATTTTCTGTACAGAGATATGATGCTATGGACATCATAGATATTTTTAATTCAATTTCATTGTCAGGGTGATGTACAAAGGGGTTACAGTTACATATAAAAGATAGTGAGTATATTTCTTGGCATACTTGTTATCCCTCTCTCATTTTTCTCCCACCGTCACCCCCTTCCTAATCCCCCTTCCCAAATTGTACCATTAATTTCCATGGTATTGTCTTTTGAGTATCGCTGTTGCATTGGTTCACCCTTTATCCTTTATCTCACCATTTTGATGTTCCCCTTCTGTTCCCTAATTCAGATAATTGTATATACAATACCCAGGATACCAAAATCAAATACTGTGACAACAGGAGATACTTCTTTTTTTTTTTTTTTTGCCAGTCCTGGGCCTTGGACTCAGGGCCTGAGCACTGTCCCTGGCTTCTTCCCGCTCAAGGCTAGCACTCTGCCACTTGAGCCACAGCGCCGCTTCTGGCCGTTTTCTGTATATGTGGTGCTGGGGAATCGAACCTAGGGCCTCGTGTATACGAGGCAGGCACTCTTGCCACTAGGCTATATCCCCAGCCCAGGAGATACTTCTTAAACAAGGCAACCATGACAAGAACTCTGCATGATAAAAGCGTATATCACTTAATATACTGAGTCTATCACATAGTACATTTCCTATATCTATTGCTATGTTTTCCTCACTTCTACTCCTATGATCACTGAATAGGGGAAATAGGTAAGGTTAATCCTTCTTTGAATGTTAATCTCCTGTTCTATTGCCCAAGTGTTTTATCACAGTACAAGAGTGGTTTCTGTGGATTTTGTGTCATCTACAGATACATTCACATTCCATCATTTCGGGCACATGTTAATGAGTGCATTTCACATCAAGGCATGCTAAAATAAAACTGTGGTCAATACAATGCTTAATTGAGTTTTCAGAGAGTGAGTGAAAACAATTTCACAGCTAGCATATTTGGCACACTCCTCTTTTGGAGCTGATTTTGGTCCTTTACCCAGGAATTTCCCCCAGTTGGAATTTCTTCTCAGGAAGGATTCCACCTTAAAACCTTCCTATGGTGGCAAAGAATTTTGAGGGGGTTAATGGAGTTTGAACTAATGACAGGTCCCTTATCTTCCTCATGTATCACTGATTAGATGTGTTTTAAAATGAGAGGTTGTCACTGGGCATTGCTTGCTCGTGCCTGTATTCCTAGCTTACTCAGGGAGTTGAGATATGAGGTTAATGATACAAAGCCAACCTGGCAAGAATATCTGTGAGACTTATCTCCAATTAACCAGCATGAAGATGGAGGTGAAGCTCTTAGCTTTAAACAAAAATACAAGATCTCAGGGATAACGTTCAGGCCCTGAGATCAAGTTCCAAGACTTCAAACACATACACACATACAAATACTATCTGGAGAGAAAAGAAAACTCCTAATAATAAGCAAATTTCTGTGTACCACAGGCCCACAGGTTCCTAGCAAAGGCACAAGGACCCATGGTGAGAGCCAGGGTTTCCTTGCTAGAATCTCAGTCATTTCTGTCCTCTAAGATCCTCTAGAACCCTTGGGATCCCAGTCCAGAAGTGCCACCCCGGAGCCTGAACCTGAATTCCATCTTCCTCATATTCTTTTTGAAGTTCCATTTACAATGAGTCGATAATCTAGTGCACTGATTTTTCTCTCCTGTACCAACTGCCACCCAATCTATGCATCCAACAGCACAAAGGCCATTAATGTTGTTTTGGGTACATCAATGTGGGGGCTTTTCCTCCTAGCCCAGCTGTGTGTCGGTGTCATGGGGAACTCCCTGCTCTCCGTGCTCTATCTCTACGCCTTTTTATTCCAACATCATCTGAAGAAGCCCATCAATGCCATCTTCATGCACCTGACTGTGGTCAACACGCTGAACCTCATCTGCACACTAGTGCCAAATATCATGGCGTCCTTTGGAGTTCAGCGATTTCTGGATGATGTGGGCTGCAAGGTGGTGATGTACCTCCTCAGAGTCACCCGGGGGCTTTCCATCTGTACCACCTCGCTCCTCAGTGCATTTCAGGCCATCACCATCAGCTCCATCCAAGTACAGTGGGCGTGGCTTAAATCCAAGTCTTCAGTGTGGATTTTCCCTTCTTTCCTCTTCTTTTGGTTTCTCAATATGCTCATATATGTTCCAGTGACTGAAACTATAAATGCCAAAGGTAATTTCACACTTCTTGGTACTGGATTTTCCAACCCATATTGTCATACTTTGCAGATTGAAGACAGTAAATCAGGGTATTACGTCTCTATCTTACTATTTCAAGATCTTGTGTTTGTAATCCTCATGGTCACCACCAGCCTGTACATGGTGATGCTCCTGTACCGACACCACCGTAGAACTCGGCAACTCCATAGTCTCAGCCTGGCCTCCCGGCGAGCACCTGAGAGCAAGGCCACCCACACCATCCTGCTGCTGGTCAGCTGCTTTGTCTTTTTCTATTGCTCCAACAACATCACAAACTTTTATTACTTTTACACACCAGTGAAAATCCCAACAATGCAGAGGATAGTTTGTATTTTATCAGTGTGCTACCCAACATTGTCCCCTTTCCTCCTCATGAGGAATAATAAAATCCTTTCCCAATGCACCCTCTCCCTTTCCTTGATGAGAATCATCAGTTGTCAGAAAGCATTCAGTGGCTGATTGGACAGAAAAAACTTTTGTTCAAAAGCAATGTAATGTACATGGAAAAAAAACTGTCTATATTGAGCACTTGATGTGTTCAAATTTTTGTTGTAATTCTTTTTCTTTGTTTTTGTTTTTTGTTTTTGTTGCCAGTCCTGGGGATTGAACTCAGGGCCTGAGCACTATCCCTGGCTTCTTTTTGCTCAAGGCTAGCACTTTGCCTCTTGAGCCACAGCGCTACTTCTGGCTTTTTCTATATATGTGGTGCTGAGGAATGGAACCCAGGGCTTCATGTATATGAGGTGAGGACTTTACCACTAGGCCATATTCCCAGCCCTGTTGTAATTCTTAAGCATTGAGATACGTGTGTGTGTGTGTGTGTGTGTTTGCACAAAGGGTTATTTTGCTTAGTTGCTTAAAAGGTTATTGGTGGGATAGAAGAAATACATTTTCTTACACTGTTCAGATTTAAAATATTTCTGTTTTCTCAACAGCTATGTACATATGATTATATAAGATGAGGCTAAGCAAAATGAACTCCAATAGATGGAAACAGAAGGATTTTATTGTTGTCAGTATGTCTAATGTACTAGGTGAATTTCCTATGGTGTACCTCCTGTGGTCACTGTATATGATTTTGGTACACTGGATATTGTATATATGTTTACCTGAGCTAAGGAAGGGAAAGAAAAATAGGGAGGGTGTAACAAATATGACAAGAAATGTACTCACTACCTTATTATGTAACTGTAACCCCTCTGTACACCACCTTGACAATAATTTTTTTAATTGTTTTTATAAAGTCAGCTGCTAGACAGTCCATTTCTTCCTGGTGTGCCCTTCCTACTAATAGTACTGTTTATTACATGGAACTTTATTAGATCACCTCATGAATGCAGGCCATCCAATGACAAAGCAGCATCTAGTTAATGAGGAAGCAGGATGTAGCCAATGACAAAAGATACAGCCAGAGGCAGGCACCAGTGGCTCATGCCTGTCATCCTAACTACTCAGGAGGCTGAGTTGGAAGATCATGGTTCTCTGGCACCCTTTTCATAAAAGTCAGTGAGGGGGCTGGGAATGTGGCCTGGTGGTAGAAGTGCTTGCCTTGTATACATGAAGCCTTGGGTTCGATTCTTCAGCACCACATATATAGAAAAAGCCAGAAGTGGCACTCTGGTTCAAGTGGTAGAGTGCTAGCCTTGAGCAAAAAGAAGCCAGGGACAGTCTTTAGGCCCTGAGTTCAAGACCCAGGACTGGCAAAAAAAAAATTCAGTGAGATTCTTACTTCAATTATTCACAGGAAAAGCCAGAAGTGGTGCTGTAGCTCAAGTGGTAGAGTGCTAGCCTTGAGGAGAATTAGCTCAGTGACAGTGCCCAGGTCCAGAGTTCAAGACCCAGGACAGACAAAATAAGAAACAAAAGAAAAAAACATAACAACAACAACAAAAAGGGATATAGCCAGTGACAGGGCAGGGTAGAGTCAATAAGGAAGGCACATGCAGCCAATGACAAAGCAAGGTGCAACCAATGACAAATCAGGTTGCAGTCAATGACAGAAGGATACATGCAATGACACATACTCTTGCATCTTCCTATCTCCATGATTCTACTCTGTGACAAGCAGTGTGGCAAAGGCACAATAACAAAATTCAACATCGCTTCCTAATACACGCCCTAAAGAAACTAGAGAGAAAGGGGCAGGCCGCAACATCGAAAAGACTCTATGTGATAAATGTTCAGTTCACCCTGTCCTAAATGGGGAAATAGAAAGCAGGTGTGAATAAGGAAGGGAAGCGTCCAGGGCAACCTTGTTCTAGACTCTCTGATGCTATTTAATTAGTGTGTAGATTTCAGCCAGACCAATGACAAGAAACCAAAGGGACCAAAATAGGGTGGAAAGAGTAATTATTCCTATTTCCACATGTTATGATCCTGTACATAAAACACGGAAACCTCACATTGAATGTTTATGTGTTACATGAACTCTGATGGCGCAGCAGGAAGCAAGGGAAAGAAACATACACACATCAGATCTTTTCCATGCACAAAGAACAAGCTCCCTGAGTAGCAATCATTATACAGTCTCATTGCAATAAGTCCCCAGGCTGACAAGTAAAATCAAGGAATCACAATCATAAGCCGGGTGCCAATGGCTCATACGTTATCCTAGCTCCTCAGGAGGCTAGAATCTGAGCATGGAGGTTCCAAGCCATCTTGGGCAGGCTTACAGACAATAAGCCATCACACAGATAGAATTAGAGGTGTCGGGGGTCCTTTGCCCCCAGCGCTTTTCTGGCCTGCCGGAGAGGCAGGGAAGCGCACCCAGACCAAGGTGAGCCAAGAAACGGTGAAAGGTCAACGAACCGCCTGCACCCAGCCCCCCTTCGCAGGAGGACAATTAGACAGCTCGGAAGTTGGTCTCCCAATCTCAGTTTATTGGGGAGGAGTCACGCTCTTAAAAGAGCCAGAGAGCGGCAGGAAGGGGAGGGGTGGGGGGCACCTAGCTAGGGGCTATGAGGGGCGGCCTGAGATGTCCATCAAGAGTGGAGGGCCGGGCTGGGGATATGGCCTAGTGGCAAGAGTGCCTGCCTCGGATACACGAGGCCCTAGGTTCGATTCCCCAGCACCACATATACAGAAAACCGCCAGAAGCGGTGCTGTGGCTCAAGTGGCAGAGTGCTAGCCTTGAGCGGGAAGAAGCCAGGGACAGTGCTCAGGCCCTGAGTCCAAGGCCCAGGACTGGCAAAAAAAAAAAAAAAAAAAAAGAGTGGAGGGCCAAGGGACCAACCCTAGGAGGCAGCCTAATTCTACATCACAGCCCACAGGACCACCTCCAGGTTCACCACCAGGCCCCATCTTGGCTACACGTGGTCCCAAGGCTGGGAGGCGGGGCCAGCTAGAACCGCCTTTCTGGTTCCTCAGAACCGAGAAGGCAGGTGGGGCTATCTACCCCTTATGGGTTTTTTGGTAACAATTTCCAGCAGGCCCACAGAGAAGGACAGATGATTCCTACAAGTTTGTCAAGATATAACACTGGCCCTTAATAAGTTCCAGGTAAGAGCATGCTTAAAAACTACTGTGTGAACCACCTTGTTGCTTTTAATTGGAGTGAAGAGGCCTCTTGTAAGACTCACTGATCTGAAATCTGCGGTTTGAATCCAGCCCAGGCAGAGAAAGGTCCTTGTGAGAGTCTTCGTGTCCAGTTGGCCAGCAGAAGTGCTGGGAACAGAGTTGTGAGTTGCTTTGAGGCTCAAAGTGGTAGGGTGCTAGTCTTGAGCTGGAGAGCTGAGGGACAGCACTCAGGCCCTGAGTCCAAGTCCAGTGACGGACCAAGAGAAATGCCAAAAGTGCATTTATACCGGCATGGAAAAGTCACTCCTGGGACAAAAGTGATGGAGCATCCAGAGGCAGTAAGCCACTGCTTGGATGGCAGACATGGTGTCAGATCCTAGAGTCACTCCTGTTTGGCCTTTCTAAAGTTAATCAAAGCCAGGAGGTCCTAGAAGAATAGTTTGTAAGCATGCCTTTCTAATGCTCATGCCTACTGGGCAGGAACTTGCCAGTCATCTGTGGTAGTGGGTAGTAAAGGTAAGTTTGTCAAATGGGAGGATAGTTTAAAATCCCAATGCTCTGCATCTGCTCAAAGCCCTAACTGGCAGTGAATTTTGAGCTGGTACATCTGTTCAGGAAAGAAAGCTTGTAGACCTGAGATTGTGTCCTTATTGAGACCTGTTAAAGGCCTGCAAAGGTAATGTAGGCATTTTTTTTAGGTCATCAGAGATCAGTTCTCCAGCCAGTCAGGAAAAAAGCTTTTACAAACTAGAATGTTAAAAGGCTACACTGTTGTAGCCCCAAAAGAAGTCTGTATAGTTAAACGTTAAATGTTGAATGTAATTTCCAGTTTGGAGTAAAGCTCCTAATGGACATCTGATCCTGCAGCCCCTTGGTAAAGAAGACTAAGGTTATAGGTTCCTGGCTAGGTAAGGTCAACGCCCCTGAGTCAGCCTGAAGGAGTTACAGAAGATGGATGATCTTCTCCCATCAGCCCCCCTTTAGGATCAAGGGACCAGAGTTGTTTTTGGGAAAACTTATTGCCCTGGCAAAATGACCCAAGAGCCATTGATTGCCTAAAGCTGTCTTAAAATTCAGTAGGGTACCAGCCTGCAAAAGCCAGTGTACTTAAAAGGCAACCAGGAAAATATTACTAAAGTCAGGCCTGGGTTAAATTTCTTTAACCAGTCTGTGCAGAAAGTTGCAGGTAGCCCAGCAGGAGGTATGACATTCTATTGAAGCCACTGTGAGACACTGCTGCCTGCTGCCACCACATCCTCTGCCCATCCCATTGGGTTGAGACCAAGAACAGCCTGACAGTCATCTGGAAAATCTACATCTTCATCCTGACGACCCCTACTTTGATAAAAGCAGATGGGACTCCATCACATGCAGCTGATTCCTGCTGGAAAGCCACTTTGGATCTGCTGAAACTAAGATTTGGGGGGGACATTCTTCCTGTGGTAACCTTCCCACTCCTCTGAGTTGACTGAAGTTGACTAGCTCTATTAAGAAAATTGGAAAGCACGCGTGGCAGGCTAGAGAGTCACTCCCAGACAATGCTTGGGGTGGAAAATGTGTCCAAGTATATTAGTGTGTCCAACTGTGTCCAAGTATATATTAATCCAGAAGGATTAGGGTATGACCTCAGAGAAAGGAGGGATGTAACTGAGGTGTGCCAGTTACCTAGGTAACTGGATAGAGATTTAAACAGGTCAGAATACCTGCAGTCCTCCTGGGGGTAGACCTCACAGATTGTTGGGGTCTGGACAACCCCTTTCTCCCCCCACGGGGAGAATGGTAACCACAAACTCTATGAAAGAGCACTCAGCCTGGCCCTCCGCCAGCGGAAGTCCAAAGGCGTGCTCACATGGGCAAGAGCTAAGTTGAGGAAAGGTTGCTGAAGCCTCCCCTCCCCCCAGTCCCCTCACATGTTACCAAGGGCGGAGGCGAAAAGGAAGGCATCAGGGACACGCTGCGGTGGTGGGAAGCGTCTCAAAGACTTTAATATGGAAGGGCACTTATATAGAAGTAATGGCGGGAAAGAAAGGGGGCTGGCCAAAGGGCCAGTCATAGGCTAAGGACCATGTCCATCAAGTGACATCACAAAACTTCCTTTGTGGGCGGGACAACCCCATCATGGTGGCAAGCACGTGTTCACCTCCCAAGGGGCGGAGCCTTTCTCTTCCTGTTGAGGCCGGAAGGTGGGAGGGGCTCCTTCCCATTGTCCCAGGGCTGGGGAGAAGGACAGCCCCCAACAACAGATAACCTGTTTCTTTCTGGATGCAAGCTTAAGAGCAGCAGTCCCATCCGACTGGCTTTGGGCTCATCCTTGCTCTCCCCAGCAGCTTGTGGGTGGAGTCACTTTACAGTCCAGGCAAGATTAAGCTTTCCAACAGAGAAATCAATGATTTGATTTTTATGTACAAGAAAAAAATGGGGGAATGTAATAGGGAGGTCAGATCTGGCCAGTGCCATCATTAACTGTGGAGGGATGTCAGATTGACTCCAGGTCAGATTAGAGCAGAAGCCAACTCCATCTTCACTAAGATCTCCCCCACCCTATCCAGGGAAGTTTCCCTTTGCTGTGATAAGACTGTGTAAACTGCTTGACCACCTGAAGCATGGAAGTTTCAAGGAACGTTCAAGGTTAAACCTGTGCCCTCCCATGAGTAGGCATATCCACCTGCATCATGTGAGCCCTGCCAAATCCATGCGCCAATTCTAATTAGAATGATAGGTTGGGGGCTGGGGATATGGCCTAGTGGCAAGAGCGCTTGCCTCGTATACATGAGGCCCTGGGTTCAATTCCCCAGCACCACATATACAGAAAATGGCCAGAAGTGGCGCTGTGGCTCAAGCGGCAGAGTGCTAGCCTTGAGCAAAAAAGAAGCCAGGGACAGTGCTCAGACCCTGAGTCCAAGCCCCAGGACTGGCCAAAAAAAAAACAAGAATGATAGGTTGGTTCAAACAGATACTATGAGACAGACTGTAACTCCATTGGCCACCTGCGTGTGACCTGGCTTGCTCTGTAAGTGTTGGAACCTCACTGGCCACCTGCGTGTGGCAGGCTTGACCATGTGGTGTTTGCCTTTATAACCCGACCCTGAGTATGGCCCAGGGTGCATGGTCCCAGCTCCCGAGTTTGGGCTGCAGCCCTGGCTGGGCCAGCCTGCTTTTTACGGTTGGGGTTCCAGCTCCCGAGTCTGGGCCATGACCCTGGCTGATCAGTATACTTTTTACTTCCCCAATAAACCCATCTTTTTACTTGAGACTGTCTCTGAGTGGTGGACTCTTGGAGGGATGGGGGATTCCCCCCACCCTCGGGCCCCATTACACTGTGGTCCCCTCCCTTGGGGGGGCCCCATTACAGTTTTAGTGTCCATCTTGGGGCATGGAGCTACGACGTGGGCCCTGTTTCAGAGCTTTGTTTGCTCAAGAGGAGTTCTCCACCACTGGAGCCACAGCTCCATTTATGGCTTTTTTATTTTTTGAAATAATAGTCTCATGGACTTTCCTGCTTTGGCTAGAATTGAACCACAATTCTCATACTCCACTCTAGCTAGCATTACAAGTGTGAGTCACGAGCCCTGACTTCATTTCTCTCACTCGTGGCTGAATACACTTCTTTCCTGTTTCTCTTGATGCTACACTTTTCCTTCAGATACTGGCCTGCTTTTCAATTCTTTCATGCATGCACAGCTCGGCCTCTGTGGAAAACGGTGCTCAGTTCCCTCCAGAGGAGACCTGCACCCTGTGACTTTGCCCAGTTCCAAACTCACTCATGGTAAGCTCTGGGATTATCATAAATACTTTCCAATGTATTTACTAGGGGAATTACACTATCATTGCGTGTGTGTGTGTGTGTGTGTGTGTGTGTGTCCTGGGGCTTACACTCACAACCTGGGCACTGAATGTTTCTGCTCAAGACTAGCTTTGTACCACTTGAGCTGTAGCTACACTTCCAGCTTTTCTGGTGCTTCATTGGAGATAGGAATCTCATAATCACTCCTGACTTAGCTGACTTTGAACTGGGATCCTCAGGTCTCAGCCTCCTGAGCAGATATGATTCGAGGTGTGAGACACAAAATCATCCCTTAACAAGTGCTTGCATTTTATCTATTGCTCTCTCTAAAATGTTCACCTTAAATTAGCATGCCTTCTACAACTTCAATATTGAATAATATTGAATATCTTCCATCTTATTAGACAGAAAGTCAAAGTGAGCTAGGTATGTAAATACATGTTTGTAAACCAGGAACTGATTTGAACTGTTCCTCCCCCCTCCCTCCCAATGACTGTGTGCGCTCATCGTCCTCATCCTAGGACCCACTCTATAATTTTAGGACTCAGTTTACTGTTCCTTTCTGACATTGTTCCCTTGAAGTTCATATCAGACCTTTGTTGTTTTTGTTTCTGTGGCAGGTATTTCATAGTGCATCTTCTAGGTAGAAATTTTCATAGCAGATGTTGATCTTTCAAATATGTTGAGATACCATTCTTGTGGGTCAGTGTTCATTGTATTTGTCAATCACAATACTGTGTAGAGAAATGTTGTTGTGCTGACACAGCCCCGCATCTTTGTGGCTTCTTGTAGCAGTGTTGTTTGTGTGGATGCAATGTGGATTTACTTCACAAGCCTCTGAGAGGGAAAGATGGCATTTCATTCTGACTGGGCAAAACACGGCATTTACTGAATGAAGACTTGGTTGAAGATTTTTATAGCACTTTGGTCAAGAGTAAGAATTGCCTTAACCAGGTTTATTTATGTAATTTCCATCTGTTTTCCTCTGGGTTTTTTTTTCCTGCTAATTAATAAAATCTTTGTTGAGATTGTGCATTGCAATGGATGATTCTAGTAAACGGAGTGGATCTTGAGGTGAGGAGACTCAGAGCAGACAGCCTGATGGGAAACTCACAGCCCAAGTCAGTTGCTTGTGAGGGAGCCATGTTTATCACTCCCACCACCCCCTGCGCTCTGTCCAACAAGAAGAGAAAACATTCAATATCATTCAATATTACAGTAGGAAAGGGCATGCTAATTTAAGATGAAAGAATCCAATAATGTCATTGGCAGGGAAGTGGATGGAACTGGAGCAAATCCTGTAAAGTGAGGTAAACCATGCTCAGAGAGACAAACGGTGCATGTTCTCTCTGATATGTGGAAAGTAGATTTAAAGTGCACTGGGAAACAATTAATTATACAGAATTCTAAATATTCACACCCAGTGAGACCAAAATAGAATACTCTTAGGAGAGAAACACAAAGGCGCAATGCCTAAGTGCCTCTTCATGTTTATATAAAGTAATATGTATATATATATATATATATATGTATGTATAGAAAATAATCCAAGATATGGAAACAAGGGAACCTTCTTTTTTCCTTTCCTTTTTTTTTAAAAAAAGTTTTTAGTAGTATTTGATGATTCCGTCTTCCTTACCTTATGTCTAGTGCATTCAAGAGTACACCTTCAGAATGGTTGGGAGGAGGGTACACAACTCAGTGGGAAAAGAGTGAAAAAGTGCAGCAGTGGAGCTGGCCAGACCCTAATGAATGTGCACTGTACAACTCATGGGTGGAGAGGGGACAGAGGGACTGGGAGAGAGCAAGGAAACAGAAGACACACAGGACAGGAAATGTGCTCATGACCCGACTCGTGTCACTGTGATCCCTCTGTGTATCACCTCTATAGTCAAACAAACTACTAAATTAGTAAAGTATGAAATTACTAAAAATTAGTAAATTAGTAAAAAAAAAAAACAAAAAAAAAAACCCAGGTGTTGGGGATTATTATGGCCTGGGGAAGGCTGCCCTTCCACCAGCCTTGGGACAATGGAAGTCCCTCCCACCTTCTGGCCTCCACCCCTTGGGAGGTGAACACGTGCGTGCCACCATGATGGGGTTGTCCCGCCCACAAAGGGAAGTTTCGTGATGTCACTTGATGAACGTGACCCCTAGCCTATGACTGGCCCTTTGGCCAGCCCCCTTTCTTTCCCGCCATTACTTCTATATAAGTGCCCTTCCATATTAAAGTCTTTGAGACGCTTCCCACCACCGCAGCGTGTCCCTGATGCCTTCCTTTTCGCCTCCGCCCTTGGTAACATGTGAGGGGACTGGGGGGAGGGGAGGCTTCAGCAACCCTTCTTCAACTTAGCGCAGGTCCATGTGAGCACGCCTTTGGCCTTCCGCTGGCAGAGGGCCAGGCTGAGTGCTCTTTCATAGAGTTTGTGGTTACCATTCTCCCCGTGGGGGGAGAAAGGGGGTTGTCCAAACCCCAACACCAGGGACAGAGCCCAGACCTTGAGATCAAGCCCCATGAAATAGTAGCCGAGTGCCAGTGGCTCACACCTATAATCCTAGCTACTGAGGAGGCTGAGATCTGAGGATCACGGTTCAAAGCCAGACCAGGCTGGAAAGTCTGTGAGACTCTTATCTCCAATTAACCACCAGAAAACTGGAAATGGAGCTCTGTGGCTCAGTGGTAGAGTGCTAGCCTTGAGCTGAAGAGCTCAGGGACAGCGCCTAGGCACAGAGTTCAAGCCCCATGACTGACCAAAAAAAAAAAAAAAAGTTAAATAATCTCTGGAAGGCACAACAGATGCTGAGGAAGACAATGCAAGGTTGCACATGCTCAACAACAATTTGGCTGCTTCTCCTCCCTGGGAAACATCCAGAATATTTCTGTGCAGTAGCAGTGAGGGCCAGAGTGAAACTTTGTTCTGAAAGAGATTATTCAGGTGAATGAGTTGAGAATGTTCTTATATGTTTTGTCAGGAAACATAAGATATTTAATTAAGTGCAAGTTTATTGGGGAACAGAGAATTATAGATGATGTGAGATAAACCGATAGAATAGTAATGAGTGAATAAAACAATGATACAAGGGGAAAAAATGAACCTCTAAAGCACAACAAATATTGATGAGACATTTTCCTTTCCGGTGTCTCAGTTGCCATGACAAATGCCATATTATAGCCATCCACACTAGGGTTTTTATAGCTATTTATGTAACATGTGTACAAAATGTAGGCTTTGCACAGAGACCAGGCAACCTAACCAATGAGCTCCCCCATGCACTGTGTCCCCCGCTGCCTACCATGATGTGGCCCCAAGCACCACAGGAAGCCACAGCCACAGGTATTCCTTCCTAACACCCCGGCCCATCGCAGAGGCTTTGAATTACCTCCTGCTTCTAACATATGTCTCCCCAGGTCCTCTACAGTACCCCAAACCGACTTCACAGATCACAGACCGCCATGTCCAAAATTCCAAGGTCAGAACATTTCAGCACTTCCAACCCTACTGAACTGCCACATGGAATAGCCTTCCCAGACTCCATTGAAAACAACTGTGTGGGGCTGGGGATATAGCCTAGTGGCAAGAGTGCCTGCCTCGGATACACGAGGCCCTAGGTTCAATTCCCCAGCACCACATATACAGAAAACGGCCAGAAGCGGCGCTGTGGCTCAAGTGGCAGAGTGCTAGCCTTGAGCGGAAGAAGCCACGGACAGTGCTCAGGCCCTGAGTTCAAGGCCCAGGACTGGCCAAAAAAAAAAAAAAAAAGAAAACAACTGTGTGGGCCGAGACTCGGTGACGTTTGCCTGTGATCCCAACTGCTAAGGAGGCTGAGATCTGAGGATGGAGGTCCAAAGCCAAACCAGAGAGAGAAGTCCTTGGAACTCTGATCTCCAATGAGCCACCAAAATTGGGAAATAGAGCAGTGGGTCAATACTCTCACAATTACACAAACTCACACTCACACACACAATGACAGCCACCCCAGGCAACATGATGTTCAGGATCTTCCTTCTGTCTAGGTGTGTCTCGGCGTCCTGGGGAACTGTGTGTTCTTCCTGGTGTACACATACAGCTCTGTGTGCCAGCCCCAGCTCCGGAAGCCCATCAACACGGTTTTCATGCACCTGACCCTCATGACCATCATGTTTGAGTCCACGCCCTTCCTGATCTCCTCATTTGGAGTCACATGTTTCTGGGATGATACCACGTGTACGGCGGTGCTGTACCTGTTCAGGGTCACGCGGGGAATGTCCATCTGCACCACCACCTTCCTGAGCGCCTTCCAGGCCCTCACCATCAGCCCCGCATGCCCGGTGGGCGTGGCTGAAAAGCCGAGCTGCTGCCTGCATCCTCCCCTCTCTGCTCTCCTTCCGGTTCTTGAATTCTGTGATCTATTTCCATATCATCAATACTGCACAATACAATTGCAATTCCACTGTCACCAGCCTGGGATTTTCTCAGCCCTACTGCAAGTGAGGCTTGGAAGTAGCAAGCCAAAACCATTTGTGGTTCTATCATAATCAAAGATGTTCTCTTCTTGGTCCTTATAATCACCACCAGCTGCTACATGGTGACTCTCCTTTATCGACACCACCAGAGAGCCAGGCACCTCTCAGTCCCAGCTTTGCTTCCCAGCCAGCGCCTATGAACAGAGCCACCCATACCATCCTGACGCTTGTCAGCTGCTTCATGTTCTTGTATTGTTCCAACAACATCGTGACCCTCTCTCTCTATTCCTTGTACACGCAGGATACAATGACCAAGTCCAAGGGTGTAACTTTGATGTTGTCTTTTGGCTACCCCACCCTCTGCCCATTCTTGCTCATGAAGAATAACAGAATGGTTATCCCTTACCAAGAAATATCCATTGTAAGAGGAATGGATGACCAGACCATGGTGGTGACCCCCCTCTGCTCACCTCATCCTTTCTGTTTGTAGGAGGTAGAAACACCCCAGAGGCCAAAAGCCAGTGTCTCTGGCCTATCATTCTACTACTGGGGGAAGGGGGGTGCTGAAATCTGTGAATCGAGGTTTGCCAAAAGACATGCTGTGCTTGTGGGACAGAGTGTGTGGCCTGCCCATAGTCATCACTATGACAAGAAGGAAACAAGATTGGGGTGACAGCAGCGGGGGAAGAGGTGAAGGATGACCACGGACACCCCCATCCTCCCCTGGCTGGTATGGTCATGCAGGATTAAGGCAGCCTTCCTAAGATGCTGTGTGTGTCTGGAATGCACAATGCCCAAGGAAGGATTCTGCAACTCCAAACCCTGTGTGGAGCCAAGGATAGGATGAGAACCCAGCACAGCACATCTCAGGATAGGCACCTTTAGGCTGTGGTTCAAGATTCAATTGTGTGTGTCTCTATTCATATTTTATTGCCAATCTTGGGGCTTGAAGACAGGGCCTGGCCGCTGTCCCTAAGCTGTTTTGTTCAAGATTAATTCTCTCCCACTTGAACAACATGTCCCCTTCTTTATTTTGTTTAAGATAAGTATCTCACAGACTTTCCTGCTCTGCTCTAGAAAGGTTTGAATCATAATTCTTAGATCTCAGATTCCTGAGCAGCTAGGATTATAGGTTTGAGTCACTGGTTTCCAACTTCATTTCTCTCATTTGTTTTATACTTCCTTCTGTCTAGTTGCTCTTGATGCTACCATTTTCCTTTAGATATTAACAGGCTTCTTAAAGCTAAAATCCCATTGTGTATAGGTAACACATTTTTTTTGGATCCACTCATCTGCTATGGGGCATCTAGGCTGTTTCTGTATCTTGGCTATTGTGAATAGTGTAGCAATGAACATGGTCCTGCAGGTGTCTTTATCATATCTTGGTTTATGGTGATCAAGAGATTCACAGGAGTGGTATGGCTGGGTCCTAGGGGAAATCAATGTTTAGTTTGTTGAGGAACCTCCTAACTGCTGTCCAGAGTGGTTGTACTACTTTACATTCCCACCAACAGTGCAGTACAATTCCTTTTTCCCCACATCCCCACCAATATTTGCTGTTGCTTGAATTCATAATGTTGGCCAATATAACTGGGATGTGGTAGAACCTCAAAGTTGGTTTGATTTGCATTTCTTTTATGGCCAGGGATGATGAACATTTCCAGACATGTTTCTTTGCCATTTTTACCTCTTCTTCTGAGAAATCTCTCCTAGTTCCCTTGCCGGTGTAACAATTGGTTTATCAGATTTGGGAGGGGTTAGTTTTTTGAGCTCCCTGGATAGTTTGGCTATTATGCTTTTGTCTGTTATATTGTGGGTAAAGGTCTCCTCCCAGTCTGTTAGCTGTGTGTCCAGTTCACTATGTCCTTAGCTGTGCAAAGAATTTTTATTTTTATATAATCTCACTTCTCAACTCTCTCTCCTATCTTGTGCCCCTGAGATTTTTTTCAAGAAGTTTCTACCTATACGTATAAGGTCTAATGTTTCTCCTACTCTCTTTTGAAATAATCTCAAAGTTTTGTGTCTGATGTTGAGGTCTTTGGTCCACTTTTAATTGCTATTTTTATTATTATTTTTTTTGTTTGTTTGTTTGTTTTTTTTGGCCAGTCGTGGGCCTTGGACTCAGGGCCTGAGCACTGTCCCTGGCTTCTTCCCGCTCAAGGCTAGCACTCTGCCACTTGAGCCACAGCGCCCCTTCTGGCCGTTTTCTGTATATGTGGTGCTGGGGAATCGAACCTAGGGCCTCGTGTATCCGAGGCAGGCACTCTTGCCACTAGGCCATATCCCCAGCCCCTATTTTTATTATTATTGCATGGTGATAAACAGCAATGAACTTTTAGTTTCCTGCATATGGATGCCCTGTTTTCCCAACAGCAACTATAGAAGAGGCTATGTTTTTTCCCACTGTATGTCTTTGACTCTCTTATCAAATATCACAAAATTTTAAGTGTGTGGTTTTATTTCTGGATCTTTTAGTCTGTTCTATTGATCTTCAGAGGTTTCTTTTGGTTAGTATAGCTCTGCAATAGAGCTTGAAGTGTGGAATTATGATACCACCCACAGTACTTTTTTGTCTATAATTGCTTTGGCTATTCTAGGCCTTTCATGTTCCATACCGATTTTGTGGTTCTCTTTTCTCTCTGTAAAGAATGTCAATGGAAATTTGTTGTGGTTGCATTGAATTTGTATATCACCTGCAGCAAGATGGCCATTTTTACAATATTGATTCTACCTATCCACGAACATGGAAGGTTTTTCCATTTCCTGGTGTCTGCCTTGAGTTCTTTCTTCCAATTTTTAGTATTCACTAAGAACATCTTTTGTCTCTTGTTAGGTTTATTCCCAGATATATTTGTTAAGGCTATTACAATGGTGTTTCTGCTTGTAAACTGTTGACATACAGAAAGGCTACTGAATTCTGTGGGTTAATTTTGTATCCTGCTACTTTGCCAAAGTGGTGGGTCAATTCTATGGGCTTGTCTTGGAGTCTTTGGGATCATGGTGACTGCAAGTAGGGAAAATTTGACTTCTCTCTTCCAGTGTGAATCCTTTTTATGTCCTTTTTTGCCTTATGACTCTGGCTAGGAATTCCAGAACTATAGTTGAAGAACAGTGGAGAAAGTGGACACCATTGCCTTGTTCCTAATTTTAGGAGAAATGGTTTTAGGTGTTCACCATTCAGTATAAGGTTGGCTGTTGGTCTGTCATAGATAGACATAGATAATGATTTTTTTTCAAAGAACCAGCGTTTTGGCTCACTGAATTTATGTGTATCTCTTTAGTCTCTATTTCATTAATTTATGCCCTAGGTTTTGCGATCTCTCATTATCTAGTAGTTTTGTGTTGGTTTAGTTTAGTTTTTCTAGCAATTTTAGCTGCATTATGAAGTCATTTACTTGAGCCATTTCTGTTTTCTTTTCTTCTCTATTTTTAAATTGTTGGCCTACAAAAAGGCTACTGATTTTTGTGGGTCAACTTTGTCTCCTGCTACTTTGCCAAAGTTATTGATAGCTCTGGGAGCTTGGGGATGGAGTCTTTTGCATCCTTTAGATATAAGATCATGTCATCTGCAAATAGGGATCCTTGTGAATCCTTTTTTTATTTTCTGGATCTTTTTCTTGCCTTATTTCTCTGCCTAGGAATTCCAGAACTCTATTGAAGAGGAATGCAGACTGTAGGCATCCTTGCGTAGGTCCTGATTTTAGGGGAAATGGTTTCAGTTTTTCACCATTCATTATGATGTTGGCTGTTGTTTTCTCACATATAGCTTTTGTTATTATTTTGAGGTATGCTTCTTCTATTTCTAGCTTCTCCAGAGGTTTTAACTGAAATGGAAGTTGGATTTTGTCGAAGGCTTTTCCACATGTCTTGAGGTATGGTTCTTGTCCTGGTCTCTCTTGATTTTTTTTGTTTTTAAAAATGTATTTATTATTATTGTAAAGATGTACAGAGGGGTTACAGTTACATATATCAGATAGAGCACATTTAATTTGAGCAGTATCACTCCTTCCCTTGCTCTCTCTCAGTTTTTCTGTCCCATACCCACTCATAAGTTGTATAGTTCATTTTCAACATCATGGCTGTATTTGCTTATGTATGTTAAACCAGCCTTGCAGCTCTGAAATGATACTTGGTTGTAATATATTATATTTATGATGACTTTCTGTATACCATTACACATATTTTATTGAAGAGCTTTAATGAAACCAAAACCTAATAGACAGAGATAATAATGGTTAGGACAGAAATAAATGAAACAGACTAAAAAAATGATACATAAATTTAATGGAATGCAAAACGTATTCCTTAAAAAAATCAATAAAACTGACAGGCCACACACTAAATTGATAAAGAGAAAACAAGAGATTCTGATCAACAAAAACAGAGATTCCAAAGGAAACATTACAACAAATGTCCAAAAAATCTGAACGTTTATGATGGACTATTTACAAAAATCTATACTTAAATTAGACAGAAAATGTGATACAAATGAATAAATTCATAGAGCCACCTAAACTGCCTAAGCAGAACCAGGAAGCTACAAACCCTTTACACAGGCCCAAAACATGCAATGACCACTTCAGCATCTTCTGGCTTTGAAACCTCCAGCCACTGCCTCCACCTCTCCACCGAGCAGACGCTCGCCCACCCCCACCCCCAGGGAGGCAAGCGCGGCAGGCCGCGGAAGGTGCTTGCTCCCAGACATGGGGCTGGGCCTCCGTGCTTCCCCCCACTGTTTACAGTTGAAACTGCTGAATGATGTTATTTGAGCTATTTAAAGCTTACTATATTTTAGTATGAACTAAATGAAGGTTTAAACATGCTTTAGAAAAATGCACTGATTTCTGTATTATGTGTACAGTATTGGACAAAGGATTTTATTCATTTTGTTGCATTATTTTGAATGGTGTCTTTTCATTTTAATAAAGTTATAATACTTATTTATGACACCGTTAAAAAAAAAAAACATGCAATGAGATTGAGGAAATAATCAGGAGTCTTCCAACGAAGAAAGCCCCAGATCCAAATGGATTCAAGGCAATAATGTGTTAGACTTTTCATGTTGAGCTAAGACCATTACTCCTCAGATGTTTCTGTGAAGTAGGAAAAAAAAGACTCAAATCCAACCTGGTTGGGATCCAATGAAAAAGTTAATTCTGCTTTCACAGGCTGAGTTCTCAAGTTTTATGAAATTGTTGGATGACCCTTTCTTTTAAGGGTTTTTGAGGCTGTTTGTTTTGCTGTTGTTCAGGGTTTGTTTCTTTGTCATTGTACTGGTTCTGGGGCTTGAACTCCGGACCTGGGTGCTGTCCTTGAGTTTATTTTATTCAAGGATAGTAAGCTACCACTTGTGCCACGGCCCCACTTCTGGCTTTTATACTGTCTAATTGGAGATAAGAGACTCACAGACTTTCCTGCCCAGGCTGACTTTCAGCTATGATCCTCAGATCACAGCCTCCTCAGTGGGTAGCATTACAGGCAAGAGCCACTAGTGACAAGGCCTGATACATTTTGGATACAAAATAGAATCTACCAACACTGAACAGGAGAATACAAACCATTTGTGCAGAGTTGTAATGTGAAAGGAGAGGGAAGTAGTAACAGACTACCCTCAAATGGAGAACAAAGGAAAACAAATGCAGTAATGGTGCTCACTAGATTCTATGGGGAAAATGAACTGTACCACTTGTATAAGGATAAGAGGTCAAAACTGGCAGAGAGACTGAGGGAAGGGGTGATGTTGTCCAAAAACAAATGTAATCATTACCTGACATATGAAATGGAAACCCCTTTATGCATCTCTTTCATAATAACAATTATAATATGTATTCTCATAAAATACAAAAGTCTCCCCTCCAGGTAAAACTCCAGTCCAGACACATAGAGCGCTGAAGACTGTCAGGGCTTTCCAGAGAAACAGCAAAAGTGCTCCTCAAACTACATCATTAAACCTAAAGCAGAGGAGCTCATAAATATCTGATGACGGATGGGAGGAGAATACGAACAGCAGTGACATTGATCAAGCTCCATGTATTCATACACTACTTGGTTGAATGACAACTCCTTTGTACAACTACTTACATAAAAACAATAAAATTAAGATTAAAAATAAAACAAATATACAAAAAAATCAATAATAGAGTACCTAAAGTGACAAAGTTTGAGATCAAACCCTAACATTAACTGTACCCTCAAAAACATTTTTCAAGGGCTGGGGATATAGCCTAGCGGCAAGAGTGCCTGCCTCGGATACACGAGGCCCTAGGTTCGATTCCCCAGCACCACATATACAGAAAACGGCCAGAAGCGGCGCTGTGGCTCAAGTGGCAGAGTGCTAGCCTTGAGCGGGAAGAAGCCAGGGACAGTGCTCAGGCCCTGAGTCCAAGGCCCAGGACTGGCAAAAAAAAAAAAAAAAAAAAAAAAAAAAAACATTTTTCAAGGATGACAGAAGTAACATGGTCATTTCAATACGTGTACAAAAAGCCTTGGGCAAAATTCAACATCACTCTGTAATAAAAGCTCTGAGGAAACTTAGAAGTGGGCGTGCTTCAGCATTACAAAGATTGTGTGTGATATAAATATTTCACTCTGTCCTAAATGGGGAAATTAGCAAGTGTGCATAAGGAAGGAAGGAATCGGGGGCCTCCTTATTCTCCACTATCTGAAGCTACTTAATTAGAGCCCAGACTTTAACCAGAACAACTACAAAGAAACCAAAGGGACCAAAATAGGCTGCAAAGAGAAATTATTCCTATTTCCACATGTTATGATCCTGTACATAAAACATGGAAAACTGCCATTGAATGATTCTTATGTGTTACATGAACTCTGATGACAAAGCAGCAGGAAACGAGGTAAATGTACACACATCAGATCTTTTCCATGCACAAAGAACAAACTCTCTAAGTAGCAGTGATTATAACAATCCCATTGCAACAAGTCTCCAGGCTGACATGTAGATTCAAGGAATCACAATCACCAGCGGGGGCCCATGGCTCACATCCAGGCACATCAGGAGGCTAAGATCTGAGGATGGAGATTCAAAGCCAGCCTGGACAAGCATACAGACAATAAACAATCAGAGAGAATTACAGTACTTGCTAATATGGTAGAATTCCACGCTTGAGTACAAAAGCTAATGGGCTGCACAATGACAATGTCCCTGAGTTCAACCACAACCTGGCAAACATACACACATATGTGCAAACACACACACACACACACAAATGCAGGTTGTAATACACGGTCAACTCATATCTCCTTAAAGAAGGCATCTTCAGTAGATGAGTTCACATTTAACACAATTCTACCTTCTTCTCATTCTATGATTTTACACTCTGAAGGACTTGTGGCAATCAATGTGCTCCAACCTTGGATGATCAGTCACTGAAACACAACCAGATACCATGCAGCTCAGTGGCCTGCCCTGAGTGCTGGAGGCTCAGTACTCCCCAGTGAAACCACAGTGCTCCCTAGACTCTGCCCCACAGTGCTCAGGTCATTTCCCATCAGCACCATGAGAAGTAACTTTTTTTTTTTGCCAGTCCTGGGCCTTGGACTCAGGGCCTAAGCACCGTCCTTGGCCTCCTCCCGCTCAAGGCCAGCACTCTGCCACCTGAGCCATAGCGCCCCTTCTGGCCGTTTTCCATATATGTGGTGCTGGGGAATCAAACCCAGAGCTTCATTTGTAGGAGGCACACACTCTTGCCACTAGGCCATATTCCCAGCCCGAGAAGTAACTTTTAATGAGCTCTCAGCATCTTCTCTTTACTTTTTGACACCCCTGGACCTGGGAGCAGAGACCTTCGCCAGGAGACGGCTGTGCAGGTGGGACAGAGCTCCTGGCTGCCCTGGGTCATCACTCTGACAGGAAGTAAACAAGGTGTGGTGACAGCAGCAGGGGATGGAGGGGGTCCTGCCGCTGGGACCCCATCCTGCCCTGGGTGATATGGGCAGGATGACCCAGGCAGGCTTCCACAGACGCTGCATGTGTCTGGGGTGCAGAAGGATTTTGCAGCTCTGAGCCCTGGTGCAGAGTCAGGAGCAGCCTGAGGTCCCACAACTGCCTCTTCAGGATGGGCCTTGTCATCTGGGGTGTGAAGATTTATTTCTCTCTCTCTCCCTCTCTTTATTTTAGTGTCCGTTCTGAGGTTGGAGCCAGGATCTGTGAGCTACATCTGAGCTTTTTTGGTCAAGACCAGTTTTCTACCACTTGAGCCACAGCTCCAATTGTGGTGCTTTTATTTGTTGGGTTTGTGAGATAAGAGTCTCAAGGACTTTCCTGCTTTCAATAGCCTTGAACCCCAATCCTCAGATGTCCTGAACAGCTAGGATTACAGATGTGAGTCACCAGCCCCAACTTCACATCTGTTTTATGGTTCAATATGCTTCTTTCTTCTTTCTCTTGATGCTACCCTTCTCCTTCAGATATTACTGCTTTTTATTCTTTCATGTGTGGAGAGCTCAGCCTGGGTGGAAAACGGTGTTCAGTTCCCTCCAGGGGAGGCAAGCACCCCTATGATTTTCTACACCTCCAAACTCACTTGTGGTAATATCTAGTATTCTAGTAATATCAGGAATACTTTCAAATGTATTTACAAGAGGAATGCCAAAGTTATCTTTTCTGTGTGGGAATGTGTGCCTCTGTGTGTGTGTGTGTGTGTGTGTGTGTGTGTGTGTGTGTGTGTGTGTGTCCAGGGACTTGGGTGATATCACTGAAATTTTTGCTCAAATCTAGCTCTGTATCATTTACAGTGCAGCCCCACTGCCAGATCTTTTTTGATTCGTAGATAAGAATCTCACAGACTTTCCTTGAGCTGCCTTCAACTGAGATCCTCAGATCTCACCTATTTGCTGAGCTAGAATTCTAGGTGAGAGCAAAGAAAAATCATCACTTAACAATTGCTGGCATTTTCTCTATAGCTGTCTTTAAAATGTTTACATAATTCCCTCTGTTACCTCAATATTGAATAATGTTCAGTATTTCCCATCTTATTGGACAGTAGGTCGAGGTGCAGTAGATATGTTAAATGTGGACTGTTCGCAGGGAACTGGCTTGTGCTGTGTTTTGTCCCATTCCGGATGTCTGCTCTCATTTTCCCAGGACCCAGTCTGTAATGTTAGGACTCGGGTCAATGTTCCTTTCTGACACTGTTCCCTTGAACTTCAGGTCTGACTTTAGCTTTTTTGTTTCTGCCGCAGATATTTCACAGTAGAAATTTTCACAGCAGTTGTTCATCTTTGCAATGTGTTCAGATAACATTTTTCTGAGGTAGTTATTATTCTACTTCTAAATCACAATAGTAGTGTTGAAAAACTATTTTCTTACAACACACTTCCACAGCTTTGAGGCTTCTCACGGCAGTGTGTTTTGTATGGGCACAATTGGGATTTGCTTCACAAGTGTCTGAGAAGGAAAAAAAAGGAATTTTATTCTGACTGGGTGCAAAATGGCATTTTATAAAGACTGATTTGACGTTTTTATGGCACTTTGATCAAGGCTATGAACTTGATCAGGGTTATTTATGTATTTCCACCTGTATTTCTCAGTGATTTTATAATTACTAGAGTCTGTGTTTAAAATAGTGTTTTGCAATGGTTGACTCTACTTAAATGGGTACTAAACTTACAGAAATGGGTGTTGGGTTGAGGAAAATACACATACAGCCTTATGCAAAATACACTGCCCAAGTCAGTTCCTTGTGAGAAAGACACATTTAGTACTCATACCTCACACTGCTTTCTGTCCAATAAGAAAGGAACATGCAAAATAGCACATTTTGATAAATAGTACCAATGACATGCTAATTAGATAGCAATAGAGAAATGTAAGCACTTGTTCAAAGATAATTTTGTACCTAAAGCCTAATTCTCCCTTCTCAGGAGGCCGAGTTCTGAGGATCACAGTTCAAAGTCAGCCTGGGCAAGAAAGTGCCTCCTTGAAACACGTATCTCGAATTAAGCACTAAAAAGTGGGGAATGGAGTTGTGACTCAAATCATAGAGTGCCAGCCTTGTGTACAAATGCTCAGAAACAGAGCCCAGAATCTTAATTCAAGCCCGCAACACACACACACACGCGCGCACACACACACACACAAACACATACGTAAAATCTGGGAGATTATCATCATTACATAGGATAGATCACATGTATCTACAAATATGAAAATATTGTTAATATTTGTCAGTGATGATCAGTATCATAAGTCCCAGGAATTCCAATTCAGAAAAATTAACTCTCCCTGGAATGTACAACCAATACTGAGGAGGGCAATGCATAGAGTTATGCATGCTCAAGAACAATCTGGCTGTGTTTCTCTTGCCCAGGAACAAGGAGAACACAACTTTGTACTAACAATGATGGTCAGAGTAAACTTTGTGCCAAAAGTTATTATTCAGGTGAATGATTCAGGATACTCTTAGAGGTTTTATGAGAATGAGAACGATTGATAACCTTAATTTAATTCAGTGTGAGCTTATTTAGGGTCACAGGATCATATGTGACTTGACAGAAACTACAAAAATAATAATGAGTGGACAATAAAATGACATATGAAAAAGAAAACCTCAGAAGAACAACACATATGCAGGGGATGATTTCCTTTCCAGAGTCTCAGTCTGTCATTAAAAAAGCCATATTGTAGCGGTCACCACTGGGGTTTTACACACATGTGACAGCTGTGTAACAGGTATACAAACAATAGATTTCACACACACAGCAGCTAGCTGGATGAATGGGCTGTCATGCTTGCTGTGTCTCCCACCCCAACCTGAGCACCCCAGGAACAGAAGGAAGTGACAGGCAGTGATCTTCCTTCCTCACACCCCTGCCCATCAAGGCGGCAAGGAATTCTACCCATTTCTAATACATGTCTCCTCCAGGTCTTCTCCAGTCCCCAGACCTTGGCTTCAAGGTCACAGCACACTCCTGTCTGAAATACTGAGGTCGGTCCTGTCAGCACTTGCTACCCCATTGGACTGATAGATGAAATAATCTTCCCAGACTCCACTGAGAAGGGGTGTATGGGCTGGGAGCCAGTGTCTCATGACTGTAATCTCACTACTCAGGAGGGGAGATATGAAGATCAAAGTTCAAAGTCAGCCCTAACAAGGAAGTCCTGGAGACGCTAATCTCTAATGAGCCAACAAAAAGCCACAAAGAAAGCAGTGGCTCAAGTGATATAACACCAACTTTGAGTGAAAAAGCTCAAGCACCATTCACAGGCACTGAGTTCGAGTCTTAGGATGGTCATCCTTCACTATAACTATTTAAAATAACGGTGTGTTATTATCTCTCTCTGCATCATTGCGAGCCTGGCTTTTCTAATCAAGAAATAATCACCATGGAGACCCATGCCTGTAGATCTCCTGGTGTTGTGTAGTGCTTTCTCATCTGCCCTGGAGGATGGCACCATTGCTTTGACTCCCATTAACACACACACTTACACACTCATACACAATCACACTAATACACATGCACATATACACATATTCATATACTCGCTCACATTTATATATACTCATAGTCTCTCACACTAACATATACAATGAAAACCACCTCAGGTGACACTGTGTTTAGATTCTTCCTCGTGTCTAAGGTGTGTCTGGGCGTCCTGGGAACTCTGTCCTCTTTGTGCTCTATGCCTACACCTCTGTGAGCCAGCCCCAGCTCCGCAAGCCCATCGATGTGGTTTTCATGCATCTGGCCTTCGTCAATGCCTTAACCATCATGTTTCAGTCGATGCCCTACATAATCTCCTCTTATGGAGTCTCATGTTTCTGGGACGACACTACATGTAAGGTGGTGCTGTACCTGTTCAGGGTCACCAGGGGCCTGACCATTGCACCACCTCCTTCCTGAGTGCCTTCCAGGCCCTCACCATCAGCCCTACGCATGCCCGGTGGGCTTGGCTGAAAAGCCTAGCTGCTGCCTGCATCCGTCCCTCTCTGCTCTCCTTCTGGGTCTTCAATTCTGTGATCTATTTGTACGTCATCGATAATCTGAAATCCAATTGCAATTCCACTGTCACCGGCCTGGGATTTTCTCATCCTTACTGTCAAAATCGACCTCCGCAAATGTGAAGGACTTATCATTTATGGGTTCCATTGTGACTCGAGATGTTCTCTTCCTGGTCCTCATGATCACCACCAGCCTCTATATGGTGACGCTCCTCTATCGACACCATCAGAGAGCCAGGTACCTCCACAGTCCCAGCCTTGCCTCCCAGCCAGAACCTGAAAACAAAGCCACCCACACCATCCTGACGTTGGTCAGTTGCTTCGTGTTCTTCTGTTTCTCCAACAACATTGTGACCGTCTATTCCTTGTGCACATCTGAGAAAATGAGCAGATCCAAGGGTGCAACTGTGATTCTGTCTTCCAGCTACCCCACCCTCTGCCCATTCTTGCTCATGAGAAATAATAGAATGGTTTCATGATGGATCACTTTTATTTCACTTAAGAATTACCCATTGTAAGAGAGTGTGATGACTACAGTGGCGATCAACTCTGCTCACCTCATCCTTGCTGTTTGTAGGATGGTAGAAAGCCACAGAAACCAGGAGCCAGTGCCATATACCTATAATTCTAGCACTCAGGAGTCTCAAGTCTGAGGATCACTGTGTTAGAATGCCCATGAAACTCTTACCTCCAATTAACAATCCAAAAGCTGGAAGCAGAGCTATGGCTCAAGTGCTAGGCTCCAGACTTAAATTGAAAAGCACAGGGACAGGACCTAGGCCCTGAGATCAAGCCACAGGACTGGATCACTAAAAATAAATAGAGAAAGAAAGAGAGAAGGAAAGAAAGCAAAATATAAGGAAGGAAAGAAGTAAGTAGAGAGGAAGAGAGGAAGGGTGGGAGGAAGGAAAATGAAAGGAAGGTAAAAAGAATATAAAAGGGAAAGAAAGAGGGAGAGAAAGGAAGGAAGGAAGGAAGGAAAGAAAGGCGAGGGGGGGGGAGGAAGGAATCTACCATGGTAGAACTGTAAGTTATCTTATTGTATAAACCAAGAAAAAGTGTAGCCCCAGGAGCTCCTACAAACAATAGGGCTTGTACAATTTCACTGTCTTACAGTTTAATCTTAGCTTCCAAAACTCTGTTTTAGTGACTCCATCGACTGCACCCCCACCCGTGAGACTAGTTCCTTCTAGTTTGATATTTAAAAAATATATATATATAGCCCTTATTCCTCTCTGTATCTAGGTAGCAACCATAGACATGGATTGTAAAAACAATCATAGTAATAGATTATAGAAATAACCATAATAGTAGTTATAGAAATGCCATGGCAACTGTCAGGTTGGTTCACTTATGATTGTGTACTGCATTGTTTTAGCCCGCTCATGCTTGCTTAGTTAATATAAGGGTAACAATTGTTAAAATAAAGTTGATAGGAGGTCATCCTGACTGCAAAATTCTGCTTCTGTAAACTGCTTCCTTAACCCATTTGTGACTTGTTCTACACCCTGTGTCTGTGCTATGTGATCATCTGTTGTAGAATGCATAGCTTCTACCTTTAAAAACCCTGCCCTGCAGAGGCTCATTGCTGTTCTTTACCATCCCCCTGGTGGAGAGCAGACACTGTGCACCGCTAAAGACTCCTGGCCAAATTGACTGAATGCTGATGACTTTCTTGTTGTGGGTGCGGGTCCTAGGTGTCCAGGATACTGCACTTATGTTGTCATTTGTTAAAAGCCCTCAGTGTGTCCACACTTGCTTTGAATCAATGTGCATTCATATTATGAACTTTTCCGGAGGATTCTGTATATGGACTGTAGGGTCTGCATTTACAAGCGTGTGGTTTAAATATTGTAATCCAGCTTTCGTCTCTGCTCGATTGTGTTTATCCTTTACAAAAATATGAAACGAATGTGATCTTATAGCCTGGTGTGAACACGTGTGTGCAGATCTCTACCCTGTGCTGGTGTCAGGACTGTGCTTCCTCCTTCGACCTCAGCTGTGCAGCAAGCACACTGCGGGTTCCGGGCGGTGCAGGCCCGGCGTCTGCTGTGAGGACCGAGGCCAGTGCAGAGGCTGGCCGCGTGGGAAACGTGCGGGCAGAGAAAGGGGCAGGAAAGCGGGGTGAGGAGGGGAGTGGGGAGCTCGCAAGCTCGGCCCTGGCTGTGCAGGGAGACAGACATGAGCCAGTCTGAAGAAGAGGCACGGCTTTGTCCTCGTGTCAAGACTGGGCACGCGGGACCCCTATTTAAGTCAGGCTCTGTATGCGTTTCTATGTTATTCCAGGAGTTGATGGAGCACCAACCATGGAGTGGGCAAAAGAGCCAGGAACCCACTTCTAGTCCTGATCTAAATAGATATTTATAGGCAGACAGACAGACAGACAGACAGACAGACAGATAGATAGATAGATACATAGATAGATACATAGATACATAGATAGATACATAGATACATAGATAGATACATAGATAGATACATCGATAGACAGACAGATAGATGGAAATTCATGGGTCCTGATCACTTCAGCGTTGAGGTGACTTGGGGCTGTGGGCTCCCTCCAGGCTCACACCACACCCGAGCCTGAGGCCGCAACACTCTGAGAAAGTTCTCTGACCTGAGCAGGAAGCCTTCTCTGCCCTCCCCATCTGCTCTCTTGGTTGGCTCCTCCAGGATATGGTAAGAACCTGAGGGGCGGAAGTCCCGCCCCACGTCGGTGCCGCTGCCACGCCCACTGCGGTGGGTAAAAGGGGATCCTGGGCAGACATTCCCTGCACTGCAGGCGGTGGGATGTAAGAGGGTGGGATTTCCGGATAAGGGAGACCTGTGGAGACAGCAAGGGGCCTGGAGATTCCTCATGAAGCTGTGCAGTGCCCGCGTTCTCTCCAGACCTGGGGGAAGAAGTGCCCCGGACCTGCGGACAGAAGAGCCCTGAGCCCCAGGCCTGTGGTGAGGAAAGTCCCAAGGTTGGGTCTGCAGACAGGGGAAGCCCGAATCGACTGAATCGCGCAGGGATGCCGGAGTCGGGGCCGACTGAGAACGGAGCCCGGAGCAGCCCAACTCTGGGCCAGAGGAAAGGAGCCAAGGCCTGCTGATAGCTGAGGCCTGAGGAGAGCTAGAGCCCAGCGGAGAGCAGAGGCATGAGGAGAAACACAGGATGGAGGAGAGAGAGAGCAGAGCAAAGCTGAGCTGAGTCTGCCTGCCAGAGGAGCTGAGGCAGGCCTGAGGAGGAACCCGGAGCCTGGGCCTGTGCAGGAGCCTAGAGCCTGAGACCTGTGGGGATGTCCCAAGCCTGAGGCTTGTGCAGGAGCCTGAGGCTTGTGGAGAGGTTTGAAGCCTGAGGTCTGAGGAGCGGCCTGAGGCCTAAGGCCTGCGGAGAAGCCTAAGGCCTGTGGGGAGGCTTAAGGCTTAGGTCCTGAGTAAAGTGAGGCCTGCAGTTAGGAGGCTTGCTCCACTGCAGTTTTGGGGGGTTGGAGGTGAAGTGGTTGGAGGATAAGGAATGGAGGTTCCAAAGCCAGGTCTGGTCTGGGTTCTGGGTTCTAGTTAATTAGCCCAGGACACAGCAGTTGCAGGCCAGCATTTGGAGGTGGAGGGCTGTTTTGGTTCAGAGTTTTACGTTGTACATAAAGTTCCTTTGTAAATAAAACCTCTTCTCACTTTAACTTGTGCCTGGGTGGATTATTCTGGCTGGAAAATATAATATTCTGGGCCAGGCACCAGTACCCCTTCTATTTGATTGGGCCTTGTTTTGAATTTGCAGCACCTCATTTTGCATTGCCCCCTCTCCTGACAGTGCTTTTTCTTTTTTCTTTTATACCTCTTGCAGAAGCGGGGAGCATCAGATATTGTTCTTCCCTGGAGCCTGCTTGGACCCAGCTCACCATACTCCACACTCACTGTGGAACTTCAGGTTTAGCTGCAGTATGACTGCAGGGTCTTTGTGAACTGCAGAAGGCTGGGGCTGCCTCTCACTGTGCCTGCCCTGGTAAAGTAGTCCTTTACCCTGAGGAGCTTCCCACTCTAGGGCCTGGCAACCTTCCCTGGGCAGAGATGACTCTCACTGCTCAGATGCCTTTCCCCTGTTGAAAAATGGCACTGCAGTAGACCCTTCTCTGGCGCCTATTATCTGCTGGCTGCTCTGGCAGGTTCTATGCCAGTACCAAAGATGGCATTCCTGACAGTTATGGGGGGAGGACTACTTTCCAGAAGATGTTCTATGAGAAGGAGTGAGGATGTCTGCTGTGGGGTACTCATACTTCCCCAGGTTTTTCAGACCATCTGCAATCTGGGTCCACCTGTGGCCAGCAGGATGTGGATTTCTGCCCCAACTACTCCAGTTTGTGCTGGAGGTGAGGGAAAAGCCGTGCACCCTCTGTCTAGTGCCTTTGTCCCACCTCTATCTGGCCACCACCACTGCTGCTACTACCAGCATTTACTCAAATCTGTCTTTTAAGCAGGCTGCCTGACTTTTTCCCTCTATACTCTATATCTCTGTACTGTTAGCCTCACATGGTGTGACTCTCTAGCTACCGGCTGAGTGCTGGGATGCTAAAACTGGTTTATGGGAGAGAGCTCAGTTAGACCCCAGCACCACGAGCCCTCCACAGTCTTATTCAGTCTCTCCAGGATAGGTTTTGAAAGTAGTCCTTAATCTTTTGGATTTCTAGGACATTCAGGGTGTAGGTAATGGCAAAGCAAGCTACAGTCCGCAAGGCAGCCGAAAGCAGGCAATGGGAAAGGAGGCAGCCAATGACAAATCAGGACACAGTCCAGGAGGAACTGGGATGGAGGAAATAACCAAGTAGGATGTAGCAAATGAGGAAGGATACAGGAAATGAAAAGAAGATTCAGCCAATGACACTGGAGATTGCAGTCGGCAACAAAAGATACAGGATTATCATAAAGCCTATCATGAGGCAGGATTAAGCCCATGATAAAACAGGATACAGGCATGGCACATATTCTTAGCTCTTCCAACCTCCATGACTTTTCTCTGGGACAAGCAGCATGGCTAAGAGACTCAAGGGAGAAGATCAGTGTGTTTTGGATCAAAGCTGGCACTGTACCACTTGAGCCACAGCTCTTCTGCTAGTTTGCTGATTTGCTGGAGATAATCAACGCACAGAGGTTTCTGCTCAGGCTGGCTTTCAACTGTCACCCTCAAATCACAGCCTTCCAGGTAGCTAGAATCAGAGGGTTTGCCACTGCTGTCCAACCTCTATAAATATTGGGTACATTATAGCATCTTCCAAACGTGAACACAGAGGATATGCACCATTTACACAGAGCTGTCATGTGCAAGAGGATTGAAGTAGTAATAAGTCTCCCCAAAATGGAGGGGAAAGGCAGCAGTGGTACTCAAAAGACACTGGGTGCAATGTGAAAGACACTACTTTTGGAGATGGGGAGAGGGGCTGACAGTCTTCGAAGGGGTGAAATTGTCCAAAAAGAGCTGTACTGATTTCCTGACAGATGAAACACTGCCCCTCTCTACATGACCTCTATGATAACAATTTTAATATAGTCACCTACAAATGAAAAAATACTCTCTGCCAAAATAAATACCATAACCAGACACATACAGTCCTGAAGACTGTCAGGGCTTTCAGAAGGAACAAATACTAATGCTTCTCCACTCACAAGGGGACCATCTCCACAAATATGGTGTGACAAATGGAGAAGAAAGATAGCAGTGGCATTGATGAAGACTCATCGTATTCTTATACAATGTTATGGAAAGGCCACTCCTCTGCTCAAATACTTCAACATAAATAATAAAACTTAGATGAAATAAAACAAGTCAGTAATACAGGACCTTAAAAGCAAGGTCTTAGTTCAAAATCAAACAATAACCACCTGTCAAAAACATTAAATGAGGACAGGATTTTTTTTTGCCTAGACGGTGAGATAGGGTTCTGAGAGTCAACAAAACCAAGCTGAATTCCTCTTTTGTTTCTTGATCCAATCTATTGATGTTCATTATTATTACTACCAGAATCTAGTGTCTCCCTTACTATGCTGACTAGTAGTGGTTTAGTGTCCTTGGGCCCTGAGAAGATGACCCTTGTGCTGTGGAGGGCTGAAATACTCCACCTCGGGCCCACCAGGCATTGTGCTCTGCAGACCCAAGGCACATGGTCAGCCATGCTGCCAGGCCCCCAGGGAGGAAGGCAGAGAGGGCTCTGCGTCCCGCCTAAAATGCAGGATGTGTCCAGGGCAGAGAGAACCAACTTTTAGTTACCAGCTGTGACCTGAAGTTTACTTTCTGATGAGAGTGACTTGGGGCAAACACACATGTTGAAATTGTAATTCTGTTCTTCTAATTAATAGACATACCAGGTTCTCTAAGAGCTTCCTATGCCGCCTGGGAGAGCTGTTGGCATCACCTATGGGGACATCAGACTGTTCCAGTTAACAAGGCCATCCCGACAGCAGTGACAGTGACTGATGTCCCCTAGGAGAAACCCCATGGTGCTGGGCTTGCTATACATTCGCGGCTGGACAGAGGCAGCCTATCCAGGATGCCAGGAAGTCTCAGGGAAGCTGCTCCCCGTGAGCGAGGACTGTGAAACTCTCAGCCTTGAGAAGCACATGAGGTAGGAAGAGGTTGTAGGACTTCACTATCCTCTTACCCCAGATTTACATTATTTCCTGCTACACATGTTGTGATTTGAACTGGAGTTGCAAGGATGCATTCCTCAGGGAACAGAGAAAGCCAAACACTTAATAGAATAACTTTATCTGCAGTAACCCTAGAGAACTCTGAACAGTTTTTACTGATAATATAAATAGTGATCTACAGTCTTTTATTTATATATGTATTTTTGCTGGTCCTGAGGAGTTGTCAACTTGCATTCTGCCGTTTTGGTCACACTATATTGATTTCATTTCATATCAAGGCCTTGCTAAAGTAATAACGGGCTAAATACAGTGCTTAATCGAGTTCGTAGAAAGTTTAGGAAAACATTTTCACATCAGGTGTATTTGGCACACTCCTCCTTTGAAGCTTATTTTGATTCTCTACCCAGTAATTCCATCCACATTGGAATTTCTTCCCAGGGAGCATTGCACCTTGAAAGCCTCTTGTTGCTAAGATAATCCATTTTGGTCCTGGGGTTTGAACAAAGGGCTTGTCTCTTAAGTTTCTCATGTAATACTGATAAGCAGTATTTGAAATTAGAGGTTGTAGCTGGGTACTATTGGCTCATGCCTGTAATCCTAGCTACTCAGGATGTTGAGATCTTACTATCATGATTAAGAGCCAGCCCAGGAAAGATAGTCTGTGAGTCTTTATGAGTCTTATCTCAAAGAAAGGAGCATAAAGGGTGAAGTATAAAGGGTAGTGTTTCACCTGGTGGTAGGATGACTTTTAAGTTCACTTGCATTAATTGTGCTATTCATTATATTGTTGCAGAAAATACAGTGTCTTAAAACCACTAAAACAGTATCACTTTTTAAAGAAGCCTTTATGGTTAAGAATTTCCAGTAATGAGACCAAACCCAGTAGTTGTTAGATACTTTGTGGCTTTTTATAGTTTAGGTGATAGAATTGATTATATAGAATTCTGACATATTATTTATGGCTATTGGATACCACAGGGATGTGAATAAAACAAGCTTTAGTCACTAATACTACTGAAGAGCACTTTAAGACTTTACTTCCATTAACTAAGCATGTTTTCTTTGTGGTAGGGCCTACCTTCTGCCTTTTGGGAAAGGATGAATTTACAGCACTGGACAAGCCTGTTTCAAGTATTTTGTTGTTTGTTTGCTTATTTTTGTTTTCTTCAGCCTAAAATAAGAATTTCAATACAACTTTAGTTCTCACAGGATAATATCTTAATTTTGTACTAAGTCACATGAGGAAGAGGCTTAGCTTAAATTGAGGGTTCTTAGTACCATCTTATTAAAGAAAGGATGCCAACTTTGGAAGAGGTATTAAGCTAGACTTTCTTTAAAAAGAAAATCTTAAGTTATGTGTTCAGTTTTTTTGAAAGGAGAAAAGTAAGTTTCATTTCCTTTGGATCTGAACCTCAGCCTGTGCTTTATTCTAACTCTGAGTTGTTCAACATGAGTGTCATTTACCAAGGCTCTCTTCACTATGAATTCAAATGGGTAGTACTGTTTTCTGACATCCCTAACAGATGTGTTAAAGAATATTATTATGATTATTTCTGAATATCATTAAAACTGTAAAATGTGTGTCTCTTCTTACCACAAGTATGATAGTCAGGATTTTACTAGGCTTTGGTCATTTAACTGGAAAGTGAAGTGGACCTGTTTTGCAACAGGCCAGGCAGCATTCCTTTACATTTTCATGAGACTTTTATTTTATGAGAAAAAATGGATGTGTCAACTATTTGAGAAAGTCAAGGGATTTTTTTCCCTAGGTTTTAAGATGAGTGTATTGTAGTAAATACTATAGAGATCATGGGAATTCAAATGGGTTGATGTCATTCTGTCTGACTTACAGAGCCACATTTAAAATACCTCAGTCTAATTACTGTTAGTTTGGGGAGGTGAACTTTTTCATGTCATTTCATCTTATTTTGACAACAGAGAATTGCAGTGTAATTAGAAGAGGGTCTAGATTTCCTGATTTTAAAAATTGAATTCTTTTTTTAAAAAAATAAGAGAATTCTGAAAAATTTTGTATTAAGGTCTTAGAATGTAAAGACATTTGTATAGTGCTATCCATACCTCTTCCTCAGATTGTAACTAGTGGAAATTTAACCAATTACAATACATGTTTCTTTCTCTTTATTTTCAAAATGATTTGATTGCTTTTATTTGACAGTCTTGGCTGATATGTTTTGTTACTGTAGTTCATCTAAGCACAGAGTTATTCTGAACATTGAAACTCAAAATCTGAAGATAGAGTCCCATTTTTAATGTATGCACAGAAATAACAAAATCATAACTTTTCATCCATTAGGTAATAGCTATTGCCATAGTGAAGAAGCAGATTACAGTTCATGTTGTTACGTACTGGGGATGCGTTTGGCAGAAGAATTTTCTTTATAAAGTTTCAAGGGGTTTCAGAGTTCATTTATGCCAGTTCTTCAGTTCCAAAATGGTTCTACTCCATACTAGAAATTGGAACTATAAATTTGAATTCCTTAATAAAACTTTGATTTAATTCTATTTTGTAAAAAAAAAAGATTGAGGTACAGTTGTGATTTTTAACAACCACAAAATAAACCCATGGGGATAGCATTCATCCTGGAAATTTGACACAGGCAAATGCACCGACACACACACACACACACACTCACACACAGTACAATCAGAGAATCAATAAAAACTCCTTATAATGTGCAAATTTGTGTGTCACACAGGCTCACCATTCTCCTAGCTACAGCTGTAGGAACCATGGTGTGAGCAGGGGATTCCCTCCTACAGTCTCAGCCATTTCTGTCCTCCAAGATCCTCACCAACCTTGGGATGCCAGTCCAGAAGTGCCAACCCTGCATCTGAAACTGAATTTCATCTTCCTCAGATTATTCCAGAATCTCCATTTAGAATGGATTCATAATCCAGTGCTCTGATTTTTCTTTCCTCTATCAACTGGCTGGCTGCTCTGTACAGCAAAACTCACAAAGGCTATTAACAATGTTTTCAGGTGGATCAATATGGCGGTGTTTCCTCCTAGGCCAGCTGTGTGTCGGTGTCATGGGGAACTCCCTGCTCTCTGTGCTCTATCTCTACACGTTTTTATTCCACCATCATCTGAAGAAGCCCATCGATGCCATCTTCATGCACCTGACTGTGGTCAACATATTCAACCTCATCTTCACACTATTGCCGAGTATCATGGCATCCTTTGCAGTTCAGCGATTTCTGGATGATGTGAGCTGCAAGGCTGTGGTGTACCTCTTCAGAGTCACCCGGGGGCTTTCCATCTGTACCACCTCGCTCCTCAGTGCATTTCAGGCCATCACCATCAGTTCCATCCAAGTACAGTGGGCGTGGCTTAAATCCAAGTCTTCAGTGTGGATTTTGCCTTCTTTCCTCTTCTTTTGGTTTCTCAATATGCTCATCTATTTCCCAGTCATTAAGGCTGTGAAAGCCAAAAGCAATTTCACTTTTCTTGGTTCTGGTTTTTCCAATCCGTATTGTCATACTCAGCAGATTGAGGACAATAGATCATGGTATCATGTCTCTATCTTACTGTTTCGAGATCTTGTGTTTGTAATCCTCATGGTCACCACCAGCCTGTACATGGTGACGCTCCTGTACCGACACCACCGTAGAACTCGGCAACTCCGTAGTCTCAGCCTGGCCTCCCGGCGAGCACCTGAGAGCAAGGCCACCCACACCATCCTGCTGCTGGTCAGCTGCTATGTCTTTTTCTATTGCTCAAACAACGTTGTGAGCTTTTATCACTTTTACACAGAATTGAAAATTCCAACCCTGGAAGTGATCATTTGTATTTTATCAGCCTGCTACCCAACCATTACTCCTTTATTCCTCATGAGGAATAATAAAGTCCTTTCCCAATGCACCCTCTCCCTTTCATTGATGAGAATCACTAGTTGTCAGAAAGCATTCAGCCAAAACTTTTGTTCAAAAGCAATGTAATGTACATGGGGAAAAAAAAAACTGTTTGTATTGAGCACTTGATGTTTTGTGCGAGATTTTGTTGTAATTCTTAAGCAGCGAGATACATAAGTTTGCGTATGTGTGTGTGTGTGTGTTTGCACAAAGTTTTATGTTGCTTAGGTGCTTAAAAGATTATTGATGGGATAAAAGAAATACATTTTCTGTACACTGTTCAAATTAAAAATATTTCTGTTTTTATAAAGACAGCTGCTAGACAGTCCATTTCTTCCTTGTGTGCCCTTCCTACTAATAGTACTGTTTATTACATGGAATTTTATTAGATCACCTTATGAATGCAGGCCATCCAATGACAAAGCAGCATCTAGGCTGGGGATATGGCCTAGTGGCAAGAGTGCTTGACTTGTATACATGAGGCCCTGGGCTCGATTCCCCAGCACCACATATACAGAAAACGGCCAGAAGTGGCGCTGTGGCTCAAGTGGCAGAGTGCCAGCCTTGAGCAAAAAGAAGCCAGGGACAGTGCTCAGGCCCTGAGTCCAAGCCCCAGGAGTGGAAAAAAAAAAAAAAAGCAGCATCTAGTTAATGAGGAAGCAGGATGTAGCCAATGACAAGAGATACAGCCAGAGGCAGGCACCGGTGGCTTATGCCTGTCATCCTAACTACTCAGGAGGCTGAGTTGGAAGATCACGGTTCTCTGGCACCCTTTTCATAAAAGTCAGTGAGGGGGTTGGGAATCTGACCGGCCTGGTGGTAGAAGTGTTTGCCTGCTATACATGAAGCCCTAGGTTTGATTCCTCAGTACCGCATACATAGAGAAAGCCAGAAGTGGCACTGTGGTTCAAGTGGTAGAGTGCTAGCCTTGAGCAAAAAGAAACCAGGGACAGTCTTTAGGCCCTGAGTTCAAGACCCAGAACTGGCAAAAAAAAAAAAAGTCAGTGAGATTCTTACTTATTCAATTATTCACAGGAAAAGCCAGAAGTGGTGCTTTGGCTCAAGTGGTACAGTGCTTTCCTTGAGGAAAAGAAGCTCAGTGACAGTGGCCAGGTCCAGAGTTTAAGACCTAGAACAGACAAAATAAGAAACAAAAGAAAGGGGCTGGGGATATAGCCTAGTGGCAAGAGCGCTTGCCTCGTATACATGAAGTCCTGGGTTCGATTCCCCAGCACCACATATACAGAAAATGGCCAGAAGTGGCGCTGTGGCTCAATTGGCAGAGTGCTAGCCTTGAGCAAAAAAAAAAAAAAAAAAAACAAGCCAGGGACAGTGCTCAGGCCCTGAGTCCAAGGCCCAGGACTGGCAAAAAAAAAAAAAAAAAAAAAAAAAAAAAAAAAAGAAACAAAAGAAAAACAAAACAATAACAAAAAGAAAACCAAGGGATATAACCTGCAACGGGCAGGATACAGTGAATAAAGAAGGGGTATGCAGCCAATGACAAAGGATTCAGCCAATGACAAAGCAAGGTGCAACCAATGACAAATCAGGTTGCAGTCGATGACAGAGAAGGATACATGCAATGACACATACTCTTGCATCTTCCTATCTCCATGATTCTACTCTGTGACAAGCAGTGTGGCAAAGGCACAAGAACAAAATTCAACATCTCTTCCTAATACACGCCCTAAAGAAACTAGAGAGATAGGGGCAGGCCGCAACATCGCAAAGGCTCTATGTGATAAATGTTCAGTTCACCCTGTCCTAAATGGGGAAATGGAAAGCAGGTGTGAATAAGGAAGGGCGGAGTCCAGGGTAACTTTGTTCTAGACTCTCTGATGCTATTTAATTAATGTGTAGACTTCAGCCAGACCAATGACAAGTATCCAAAGGGACCAAAATAGGCTGGAAAGAGAAATTTCCACACGTTATGATCCTGTACATAAAATACGGAAAACTCACATTGAATGATTCTTATGTGAAACATGAACTCTTGTGGCAAAGCAGCAGGAAACAAGGTAAACGTACACACATCAGATCTTTTCCATGCACAAAGAACAAACTGTCTGAGTGACAGTGATTATAACAATCGCATTGCAACAAGTCTCCAGTCTGACAAGCAAAATCAAGGAATCACGAGTGCCAATGGCTCATGCCTGTTATCCTAGCTCCTCAGGAGGTAAAATCCAAGGATGGAAGATCCAAGCTTATAGAAAATAAACCATCCAACAAATGGAATTAGAGGTGTAGCTCAAGTGATAGAATTGTAGCCTTGAGCACATAAGCTCAGATGCTGCACCCAAACCCTGAATTCAAGCCAGAGGACTGGTAAACATACACATACACACACACACACACACACACACATACACACACACAAACACACTAATTATATGTGGGTTATGTGTACATGTATGTTAAATTCATATCTCTTTAAGACATCTTCAGTTGATGAATTCACACTTCCCACAATTCTACCTTGTTCCCATTCTTTCTATGATTTTACACTCTGAAGGATTCGTGGCAGTCAACATGCTCCAACTTGGATGATCAGTCACTGGAACACAACCATGTGGCTCAGTGAGCTGCCCTGAGTGTTGGAGGATCAGTTCTCCCCAGTGAAACCACAGTGCTCCCTAGACTCTTCCCCACAGTGCTCAGGTCATTTCCCATCAGCACCATGAGAAGTAACTTTTAATGAGCTCTCAGCGTCTCCTCTTTACTTTTTGACACCCCTGGACCTGGGAGCAGAGACCTTCACCAGGAGACCTTATTTAGGATCAAAGCATCATATTTGATTAGGGAGAAACTACATAAATAGACAATAAAATGATATACAAAAAAGGAAATCTAAAAAGAACAACAAATATTCATGAGATATTTTCCTTTCCAGTCTCAGTCTGCCTTTACAATTGCCACATGTGCCCACTGGGGTTTCTCGTGCATGTGCTACTTGTGTAACAGGTATACAAACTATAGACTTCACATAGAGAGCAACCAGCTGGATGAATGGGCTGGCCATGCTTACTGTATTTCCCTCCCCCACCTGAGCACCCCAGAAACAGCAGGAAGTGACAGGCAGTGATCTTCCTCACATCCCCACCCATCAAAGTGGCAAGGAATTCCACCCATTTCTAATACATGTCTCCCCCAGGTCTTCTCCAGTCCCCAGACCTCAGCTTCAAGGTCTGAAGTACTGACGTCGGGTCCTGTCAGCACTTCCAACCCCACTGAACTGACAGATGAAATATTCTGCCCAGACTCCATTAAGAAGGGGTCTACAGGCTGGGAGCCAATGTCTAATGCCTGTAATCTCACTACTAAGGAGGAGGATATATGAGGATCACTGTTCAAAGTCAGCCCTGACAAGGAAGTCCTGGAGATGCTAATCTCTAATGACCTAACAAAAAGCCCCAATGGGAACAGTGGCTTCAGTGACAGAGTGCCAGCTTTGAGGGAAAAAGCCCAAGCACCATGCACAGGCACTGAGTTCGAGTCTCAGGATGGTCATTCTCCACTAAACCAATTTAGAATAACTGTGTGCTATTATCTCTCTCTGCATTCATTGCAAGCCTGGCTTATCTAATCAAGAAATTAAACACCTTGGAGATCCATGCCTGAAGATCTCCCGGTGTTGTGTAGTGCTTTCTCATCTGCCCTGGAGGATGGCACCATTGCTTTGACTCCCATTAACACACACACTTACACACACACACACACAAGCACCCATACACACTAACACACTCATACAATCACACAAAGCACACACACATTTACACATACTTATATACTCTCTCACCTTTTCTTTGTCAATCCTGGTGTTGGAACTCATGGCCTGAGCACTGTCCCTGGCTTCTTTTTGCTCAAGGCTAGCACTCTACCACTTGAGCCACAGCGCCACTTCCAGATTTTGCTGTGTATGTGATGCTGAGGAATCAAATCCAAGACTTCATGTATTCTGGGGAAGCATTCTACCACTAGGCTACATTCTCAGACCCCAGTCTCTCACTTATATATACTCCCAAACTCTCACATACTCACAGATATACAATGACAACCACCCCAGGTGACTCTCTGTTTAGGTTCTTCCTCGTGTCTAAAGTGTGTCTGGGCGTCCTGGGGAACTGTCCTCTTTGTGCTCTATGCCTACACCTCTGTGAGCCGGCCCCAGCTCCGCAAGCCCATCAACGTGGTTTTCATGCATCTGGCCTTCGTCAATGCCTTAACCATCATGTGTCAGTCCATGCCCTACATAATCGCTTCTTATGGAGTCTCGTGTTTCTGGGACGACACCACATGTAAGGTGGTGCTGTATCTGTCCAGGGTCACCAGGGGCCTGACCATCTGCACCACCACCTTCCTGAGTGCCTACCAGGCCCTCACCATCAGCCCCGCTCATGTCCGGTGGGCTTGGCTGAAAAGCCTAGCTGCTGCCTGCATCCGTCCCTCTCTGCTCTCCTTCTGGGTCTTCAATTCTGTGATCTATTTGTACATCATCGATAATATGAAATCCAATTGCAATTCCACTGTCACCGGCCTGGGATTTTCTCATCCTTACTGTCAATCGACCTCTGCAAATGTGAAGGACTTATCATTTATGGGTTCCATTGTGACTCGAGATATTCTCTTCTTGGTCTTCATGATCACTACGAGCCTCTACATGGTGATGCTCCTCTATTGACACCATCAGAGAGTCAGGCACCTCCACAGTCCCAGCCTTGCCTCCCAGCCAGAACCTGAAAACAAAGCCACCCACACCATCCTGACGTTGGTCAGTTGCTTCGTGTTCTTCTATTTCTCCAACAACATTGTGACCGTCTATTCCTTGTGCACATCTGAGAAAATGAGCAGATCCAAGGGTGCAACTGTGATTCTGTCTTCCAGCTACCCCATCCTCTGCCCATTCTTGCTCATGAGAAATAATAGAATGGTTTCATGATGGATCACTTTTATTTCACTAAGAATTACCCATTGTAAGAGAGTGTGATGACCACACTAGCGATGAACTCTGCCCACCTCATCCTTGCTGTTTGTAGGACAGTAGAAAGCCACAGAAACCAAGAGCCAGTGCCATATACCTATAATCCTAGCACTCAGGAGTCTGAAGACTGAGGATCACTGTGTTACAATGCCCATGAAACTCTTACCTCCAATTAACAATCCAAAAGCTGGAAGCAGAGCTATGGCTCAAGTGCTTGGGCTCCAGACTTAAATTGAAAAGTACGGGGACAGCATCTAGGCCCTGAGATCAAGCCGCAGGACTAGATCACTAAAAAAAAAAGAGACAGAAGAGAAAAAGAGAGAAGGAAATAAAGCAAAAAGGAAGGAAGGAAGGAAGGAAAGTGGAAAGAAGAGAGAGAGAGAGAGAGAGAGAGAGAGAAAGAAAGAAAGAAGGAATCTGCCATTGCAGAATTGTAAGTTATCTTATTGTGGAAACCAAGGAAAAGTGTAGCCCCCTGAGCTCCTAGAAACAGTAGGGCTTATACAATTTCACTGTCTTACAGTTTAATCTTAGCTTCCAAAACTCTGTTTTAGTGACTCCATGATAGAGGACTGCATCCCTACCCATGAGACTAGTTCCTTATAGTTTGACATTTAAAAATATATGTAACCCTTATTCCTCTCTGTATCTAGATAGCAACCATAGACATGGATTGTAAAAAGGATCATAGTAATGGATTATAGAAATAACCATAGTAATAGTTATAGAAATGCCATGGCGACTGTCAGGTTGGTTCACTTATGATTGTGTACTGCATTGTTTTAGCCCGCTCATGATTGTTTAGTTGATATTAGGATAACAATTGTTAAAATAAATTTGATAGGAGGTCATCCTGACTGCAAAATTCTGCTTCTGTAAACTGCTTCCTTAACCCATTTGTGACTTGTTCTATGCTCTGTGTCTGTGCTATGTGATCACCTGTTGTAGAATGCATAGCTTCTACCTTTAAAAACCCTGCCCTGCAGAGGCTCATTGCTGTTCTTTACCATCCCCATGGTGGAGAGCAGACTCTGTGCACAGCTAAAGACTCCTGGCCAAATTGACTGAATGCTGATGACTTTCTTGTTGTGGGTGCGGGGTCCTAGGTGGCCAGGATATTGAACTTAGGTTGTCATTTTTAAAAAGCCCTCAGTGTGTCCACACTTGCTTTGAATCAATGTGCATTCATATTATGAACTTTTCCGGAGGATTCTGTATATGGACTGTAGGGTCTGCATTTACAAGCGTGTGGTTTAAATATTGTAATCCAGCTTTCGTCTCTGCTCGATTGTGTTTATCCTTTACAAAAAATAAAACGAATGTGATCTTATAGCCCGGTGTGAACACGTGTGTGCAGATCTCCACCCTGTGCTGGTGTCAGGACTGTGCTTCCTCCTTCGACCTCAGCTGTGCAGCAAGCACACTGCGGGTTCCGGGCGGTGCAGGCCTGGCATCTGCTGTGAGGACCGAGGCCGGTGCAGAGGCTGGCCGCGTGGGAAACGTGCGGGCAGAGAAAGGGGCAGGAAAGCGGGGTGAGGAGGGGAGTGGGGAGCTCGCAAGCTCGGCCCTGGCTGTGCAGGGAGACAGACATGAGCCAGTCTGAAGAAGAGGCACGGCTTTGTCCTCGTGTCAAGACTGGGCACGCGGGACCCCTATTTAAGTCAGGCTCTGTATGCGTTTCTATGTTATTCCAGGAGTTGATGGAGCACCAACCATGGAGTGGGCAAAAGAGCCAGGAACCCACTTCTAGTCCTGATCTAAATAGATATTTATAGGCAGACGGACAGACAGACAGACAGACAGACAGACAGATAGATAGATAGATAGATACATAGATAGATACATAGATACATAGATAGATACATAGATAGATACATCGATAGACAGACAGATAGATGGAAATTCATGGGTCCTGATCACTTCAGCGTTGAGGTGACTTGGGGCTGTGGGCTCCCTCCAGGCTCACACCACACCCGAGCCTGAGGCCGCAACACTCTGAGAAAGTTCTCTGACCTGAGCAGGAAGCCTTCTCTGCCGTCCCCATCTGCTCTCTTGGTTGGCTCCTCCAGGATATGGTAAGAACCTGAGGGGCGGAAGTCCCGCCCCACGTCGGTGTCGCTGCCACGCCCACTGCGGTGGGTAAAAGGGGATCCTGGGCAGACATTCCCTGCACTGCAGGCGGTGGGATGTAAGAGGGTGGGATTTCCGGATAAGGGAGACCTGTGGAGACAGCAAGAGGCCTGGAGATTCCTCATGAAGCTGTGCAGTGCCCGCGTTCTCTCCAGACCTGGGGGAAGAAGTGCCCCGGACCTGCGGACAGAAGAGCCCTGGGCCCCAGGCCTGTGGTGAGGAAAGTTCCAAGGTTGGGTCTGCAGACAGGGGAAGCCCGAATCGACTGAATCGCGCAGGGATGCCGGAGTTGGGGCCGACTGAGAAAGGAGCCCGGAGCAGCCCAACTCTGGGCCAGAGGAAAGGAGCCAAGGCCTGCTGATAGCTGAGGCCTGAGGAGAGCTAGAGCCCAGCGGAGAGCAGAGGCATGAGGAGAAACACAGGATGGAGGAGAGAGAGAGCAGAGCAAAGCTGAGCTGAGTCTGCCTGCCAGAGGAGCTGAGGCAGGCCTGAGGAGGAACCCGGAGCCTGGGCCTGTGCAGGAGCCTAGAGCCTGAGACCTGTGGGGATGTCCCAAGCCTGAGGCCTGTGCAGGAGCCTGAGGCTTGTGGAGAGGTTTGAAGCCTGAGGTCTGAGGAGCGGCCTGAGGCCTAAGGCCTGCGGAGAAGCCTAAGGCCTGTGGGGAGGCTTAAGGCTTAGGTCCTGAGTAAAGTGAGGCCTGCAGTTAGGAGGCTTGCTCCACTGCAGTTTTGGGGGGTTGGAGGTGAAGTGGTTGGAGGATAAGGAATGGAGGTTCCAAAGCCAGGTCTGGTCTGGGTTCTGGGTTCTAGTTAATTAGCCCAGGACACAGCAGTTGCAGGCCAGCATTTGGAGGTGGAGGGCTGTTTTGGTTCAGAGTTTTACGTTGTACATAAAGTTCCTTTGTAAATAAAACCTCTTCTCACTTTAACTTGTGCCTGGGTGGATTATTCTGGCTGGAAAATATAATATTCTGGGCCAGGCACCAGTACCCCTTCTATTTGATTGGGCCTTGTTTTGAATTTGCAGCACCTCATTTTGCATTGCCCCCTCTCCTGACAGTGCTTTTTCTTTTTTCTTTTATACCTCTTGCAGAAGCGGGGAGCATCAGATATTGTTCTTCCCTGGAGCCTGCTTGGACCCAGCTCACCATACTCCACACTCACTGTGGAACTTCAGGTTTAGCTGCAGTATGACTGCAGGGTCTTTGTGAACTGCAGAAGGCTGGGGCTGCCTCTCACTGTGCCTGCCCTGGTAAAGTAGTCCTTTACCCTGAGGAGCTTCCCACTCCAGGGCCTGGCAACCTTCCCTGGGCAGAGATGACTCTCACTGCTCAGATGCCTTTCCCCTGTTGAAAAATGGCACTGCAGTAGACCCTTCTCTGGCGCCTATTATCTGCTGGCTGCTCTGGCAGGTTCTATGCCAGTACCAAAGATGGCATTCCTGACAGTTATGGGGGGAGGACTACTTTCCAGAAGATGTTCTATGAGAAGGAGTGAGGATGTCTGCTGTGGGGTACTCATACTTCCCCAGGTTTTTCAGACCATCTGCAATCTGGGTCCACCTGTGGCCAGCAGGATGTGGATTTCTGCCCCAACTACTCCAGTTTGTGCTGGAGGTGAGGGAAAAGCCGTGCACCCTCTGTCTAGTGCCTTTGTCCCACCTCTATCTGGCCACCACCACTGCTGCTACTACCAGCATTTACTCAAATCTGTCTTTTAAGCAGGCTGCCTGACTTTTTCCCTCTATACTCTATATCTCTGTACTGTTAGCCTCACATGGTGTGACTCTCTAGCTACCGGCTGAGTGCTGGGATGCTAAAACTGGTTTATGGGAGAGAGCTCAGTTAGACCCCAGCACCACGAGCCCTCCACAGTCTTATTCAGTCTCTCCAGGATAGGTTTTGAAAGTAGTCCTTAATCTTTTGGATTTCTAGGACATTCAGGGTGTAGGTAATGGCAAAGCAAGCTACAGTCCGCAAGGCAGCCGAAAGCAGGCAATGGGAAAGGAGGCAGCCAATGACAAATCAGGACACAGTCCAGGAGGAACTGGGATGGAGGAAATAACCAAGTAGGATGTAGCAAATGAGGAAGGATACAGGAAATGAAAAGAAGATTCAGCCAATGACACTGGAGATTGCAGTCAGCAACAAAAGATACAGGATTATCATAAAGCCTATCATGAGGCAGGATTAAGCCCATGATAAAACAGGATACAGGCATGGCACATATTCTTAGCTCTTCCAACCTCCATGACTTTTCTCTGGGACAAGCAGCATGGCTAAGAGACTCAAGGGAGAAGATCAGTGTGTTTTGGATCAAAGCTGGCACTGTACCACTTGAGCCACAGCTCTTCTGCTAGTTTGCTGATTTGCTGGAGATAATCAACGCACAGAGGTTTCTGCTCAGGCTGGCTTTCAACTGTCACCCTCAAATCACAGCCTTCCAGGTAGCTAGAATCAGAGGGTTTGCCACTGCTGTCCAACCTCTATAAATATTGGGTACATTATAGCATCTTCCAAACGTGAACACAGAGGATATGCACCATTTACACAGAGCTGTCATGTGCAAGAGGATTGAAGTAGTAATAAGTCTCCCCAAAATGGAGGGGAAAGGCAGCAGTGGTACTCAAAAGACACTGGGTGCAATGTGAAAGACACTACTTTTGGAGATGGGGAGAGGGGCTGACAGTCTTCGAAGGGGTGAAATTGTCCAAAAAGAGCTGTACTGATTTCCTGACAGATGAAACACTGCCCCTCTCTACATGACCTCTATGGTGACAATTTTAATATAGTCACCTACAAATAAAAGAAAAAATACTCTCTGCCAAAATAAATATCATAACCTGACACATACAGTCCTGAAGACTGTCAGGGCTTTCAGAAGGAACAAATACTAATGCTTCTCCACTCACAAGGGGACCATCTCCACAAATATGGTGTGACAAATGGAGAAGAAAGATAGCAGTGGCATTGATGAAGACTCATCGTATTCTTATACAATGTTATGGAAAGGCCACTCCTCTGCTCAAATACTTCAACATAAATAATAAAACTTAGATGAAATAAAACAAGTCAGTAATACAGGACCTTAAAAGCAAGGTCTTAGTTCAAAATCAAACAATAACTGCACCTGTCAAAAACATTAAATGAGGACAGAATTTGTGTTTTGCCTAGACGGTGAGATAGGGTTCTGAGAGTCAACAAAACCAAGCTGAATTCCTCTTTTGTTTCTTGATCCAATCTATTGATGTTCATTTTTGGCTGGAGATTTGAACCCAGTGATAGTTAATATCAGTATGAACAATATGTCATGTTTTCTGAAATGCTATTGTTTTCCTGTAGTGTCCTTCTTTCCTCTACTTGTATTTAACGGTTTCTATGGATTTTTATTCAAAGTTGAGCTTGCTTCATTTTCATTGTGGGGTTTTATTATTACTATTATTACTATTATTATTACTACCAGAATCTAGTCTCTCCCTTACTATGCTGACTAGTAGTGGTTTAGTGTCCTTGGGCCCTGAGAAGATGACCCTTGTGCTGTGGAGGGCTGAAATACTCCACCTCGGGCCCACCAGGCATTGTGCTCTGCAGACCCAAGGCACATGGTCAGCCATGCTGCCAGGCCCACAGGGAGGAAGGCAGAGAGGGCTCTGCATCCCACCCACAATGCAGGATGTGTCCAGGGCAGAGAGAACCAACTTTTAGTTACCAGCTGTGACCTGAAGTTTACTTTCTGATGAGAGTGACTTGGGGCAAACACACATGTTGAAATGGTAATTCTGTTCTTCTAATTAATAGACGTACCAGGTTCTCTAAGAGCTTCCTATGCCGCCTGGGAGAGCTGTTGGCATCACCTATGGGGACATCAGACTGTTCCAGTTAACAAGGCCATCCCGACAGCAGTGACAGTGACTGATGTCCCCTAGGAGAAACCCCATGGTGCTGGGCTTGCTATACATTCGCGGCTGGACAGAGGCAGCCTATCCAGGATGCCAGGAAGTCTCAGGGAAGCTGCTCCCCGTGAGCGAGGACTGTGAAACTCTCAGCCTTGAGAAGCACATGAGGTAGGAAGAGGTTGTAGGACTTCACTATCCTCTTACCCCAGATTTACATTATTTCCTGCTACACATGTTGTGATTTGAACTGGAGTTGCAAGGATGCATTCCTCAGGGAACAGAGAAAGCCAAACACTTAATAGAATAACTTTATCTGCAGTAACCCTAGAGAACTCTGAACAGTTTTTACTGATAATATAAATAGTGATCTACAGTCTTTTATTTATGTATGTATTTTTGCTGGTCCTGAGGAGTTGTCAACTTGCATTCTGCCGTTTTGGTCACACTATATTGATTTCATATCAAGGCCTTGCTAAAGTAATAACGGGCTAAATACAGTGCTTAATCGAGTTCGTAGAAAGTTTAGGAAAACATTTTCACATCAGGTGTATTTGGCACACTCCTCCTTTGAAGCTTATTTTGATTCTCTACCCAGTAATTCCATCCACATTGGAATTTCTTCCCAGGGAGCATTGCACCTTGAAAGCCTCTTGTTGCTAAGATAATCCATTTTGGTCCTGGGGTTTGAACAAAGGGCTTGTCTCTTAAGTTTCTCATGTAATACTGATAAGCAGTATTTGAAATTAGAGGTTGTAGCTGGGTACTATTGGCTCATGCCTGTAATCCTAGCTACTCAGGATGTTGAGATCTTACTATCATGATTAAGAGCCAGCCCAGGAAAGATAGTCTGTGAGTCTTTATGAGTCTTATCTCAAAGAAAGGAGCATAAAGGGTGAAGTATAAAGGGTAGTGTTTCACCTGGTGGTAGGATGACTTTTAAGTTCACTTGCATTAATTGTGCTATTCATTATATTGTTGCAGAAAACATAGTGCCTTAAAACCACTAAAACAGTATCACTTTTTTAAGAAGCCTTTATGGTTAAGAATTTCCAGCAATAAGACCAAACCCAGTAGTTGTTAGATACTTTGTGGCTTTTTATATTTTAGGTGATAGAGCTGATTATATAGAATTCTGACATTATTTATGGCTATTGGATACCACAGGGATGTGAATAAAACAGAAGCTTTAGTCACTAATACTACTGAAGAGCACTTTAAGACTTTACTTCCATTAACTAAGCATGTTTTCTTTGTGGTAGGGCCTACCTTCTGCCTTTTGGGAAAGGATGAATTTACAGCACTGGACAAGCCTGTTTCAAGTATTTTGTTGTTTGTTTGCTTATTTTTGTTTTCTTCAGCCTAAAATAAGAATTTCAATACAACTTTAGTTCTCACAGGATATTATCTTAATTTTGTACTAAGTCACATGAGGAAGAGGCTTAGCTTAAATTGAGGGTTCTTAGTACCATCTTATTAAAGAAAGGATGCCAACTTTGGAAGAGGTATTAAGCTAGACTTTCTTTTTTTTTTGGCCAGTCCTGGGCCTTGGACTCAGGGCCTGAGCACTGTCCCTGGCCTCTTCCCGCTCAAGGCTAGCACTTTGCCACTTGAGCCACAGCGCCGCCTCTGGCCGTTTTCTGTATATGTGGTGCTGGGGAATCGAACCTAGGGCCTCGTGTATCCGAGGCAGGCACTCTTGCCACTAAGTTATGTGTTCAGTTTTTTTGAAAGGAGAAAAGTAAGTTTCATTTCCTTTGGATCTGAACCTCAGCCTGTGCTTTATTCTAACTCTGAGTTGTTCAGCATGAGTGTCATTTACCAAGGCTCTCTTCACTATGAATTCAAATGGGTAGTACTGTTTTCTGACATCCCTAACAGATGTGTTAAAGAATATTATTATGAATTATTTCTGAATATTATTAAAACTGTAAAATGTGTGTCTCTTCTTACCACAAGTATGATAGTCAGGATTTGACTAGGCTTTGATCATTTAACTGGAAAGTGAAGTGGACCTGTTTTGCAACAGGCCAGGCAGCATTCCTTTACATTTTCATGAGACTTTTATTTTATGAGAAAAGATGGATGTGTCAACTATTTGAGAAAGTCCAGGGATTTTTTTTCCTAGGTTTTAAGATGAGTGTATTGTAGTAAATACTATAGAGATCATGGGAATTCAAATGGGTTGATGTCATTCTGTCTGACTTACAGAGCCACATTTAAAATACCTCAGTCTAATTACTGTTAGTTTGGGGAGGTGAACTTTTTCATGTCATTTCATCTTATTTTGACAACAGAGAATTGCAGTGTAATTAGAAGAGGGTCTAGATTTCCTGATTTTAAAAATTGAGTTCTTTTTTTTTAAAAATAAGAGAATTCTTCTGAAAAATTTTGTATTAAGGTCTTAGAATGTAAAGACATTTGTATAGTGCTATCCATACCTCTTCCTCAGATTGTAACTAGTGGAAATTTAACCAATTACAATACATGTTTCTTTCTCCTTATTTTCAAAATGATTTGATTGCTTTTATTTGACAGTCTTGGCTGATATGTTTTGTTACTGTAGTTCATCTAAGCACAGAGTTATTCTGAACATTGAAACTCAAAATCTGAAGATAGAGTCCCATTTTTAATGTATGCACAGAAATAACAAAATCATAACTTTTCATCCATTAGGTAATAGCTATTGCCATAGTGAAGAAGCAGATTACAGTTCATGTTGTTACGTGCTGGGGATGCGTTTGGCAGAAGAATTTTCTTTATAAAGTTTCAAGGGGTGTCAGAGTTCATTTATGCCAGTTCTTCAGTTCCAAAATGGTTCTACTCCATACTAGAAATTGGAAATATAAATTTGAATTCCTTAATAAAACTTTGATTTAATTCTATTTTGTAAAAAAAAGATTGAGGTATAGTTGTGGTTTTTAACAACCACAAAATAAACCCATGGGGATAGCATTCATCCTGGAAATTTGACACAGGCAAAAGCACCGACACACACACACACACACACTCACACACAATACAATCAGAGAATCAATAAAAACTCCTTATAATGTGCAAATTTGTGTGTCTCACAGGCTCACCATTCTCCTAGCTACAGCTGTAGGAACCATGGTGTGAGCAGGGGATTCCCTCCTACAGTCTCAGCCATTTCTGTCCTCCAAGATCCTCACCAACCTTGGGATGCCAGTCCAGAAGTCCCAACCCTGCATCTGAAACTGAATTTCATCTTCCTCAGATTATTCCAGAATCTCCATTTAGAATGGATTCATAATCCAGTGGTCTGATTTTTCTTTCCTCTATCAACTGGCTGGCTGCTCTGTACAGCAAAACTCACAAAGGCTATTAACAATGTTTTCAGGTGGATCAATATGGCGGTGTTTCCTCCTAGGCCAGCTGTGTGTCGGTGTCACGGGGAACTCCCTGCTCTCTGTGCTCTATCTCTACACGTTTTTATTCCACCATCATCTGAAGAAGCCCATCGATGCCATCTTCATGCACCTGACTGTGGTCAACATATTCAACCTCATCTTCACACTATTGCCGAGTATCATGGCATCCTTTGCAGTTCAGCGATTTCTGGATGATGTGAGCTGCAAGGCTGTGGTGTACCTCTTCAGAGTCACCCGGGGGCTTTCCATCTGTACCACCTCGCTCCTCAGTGCATTTCAGGCCATCACCATCAGCTCCATCCAAGTACAGTGGGCGTGGCTTAAATCCAAGTCTTCAGTGTGGATTTTCCCTTCTTTCCTCTTCTTTTGGTTTCTCAATATGCTCATCTATTTCCCAGTCATTAAGGCTGTGAAAGCCAAAAGCAATTTCACTTTTCTTGGTTCTGGTTTTTCCAATCCGTATTGTCATACTCAGCAGATTGAGGACAATAGATCATGGTATTATGTCTCTATCTTACTGTTTCGAGATCTTGTGTTTGTAATCCTCATGATCACCACCAGCCTGTACATGGTGACGCTCCTGTACCGACACCACCGTAGAACTCGGCACCTCCATAGTCTCAGCCTGGCCTCCTGGCGAGCACCTGAGAGCAAGGCCACCCACACCATCCTGCTGCTGGTCAGCTGCTATGTCTTTTTCTATTGCTCAAACAACGTTGTGAGCTTTTATCACTTTTACACAGAATTGAAAATTCCAACCCTGGAAGTGATCATTTGTATTTTATCAGCCTGCTACCCAACCATTACTCCTTTATTCCTCATGAGGAATAATAAAGTCTTTTCCCAATGCACCCTCTCCCTTTCATTGATGAGAATCACTAGTTGTCAGAAAGCATTCAGCCAAAACTTTTGTTCAAAAGCAATGTAATGTACATGGGGGAAAAAAAACTGTTTGTATTGAGCACTTGATGTTTTGTGCGAGATTTTGTTGTAATTCTTAAGCAGCGAGATACATAAGTTTGCGTGTGTGTGTGTGTGTTTGCACAAAGTTTTATGTTGCTTAGGTGCTTAAAAGATTATTGGTGGGATAAAAGAAATACATTTTCTGTACACTGTTCAAATTAAAAATATTTCTGTTTTTATAAAGACAGCTGCTAGACAGTCCATTTCTTCCTTGTGTGCCCTTCCTACTAATAGTACTGTTTATTACATGGAATTTTATTAGATCACCTTATGAATGCAGGCCATCCAATGACAAAGCAGCATCTAGGCTGGGGATATGGCCTAGTGGCAAGAGTGCTTGCCTTGTATACATGAGGCCCTGGGCTCGATTCCCCAGCACCACATATACAGAAAACGGCCAGAAGTGGCGCTGTGGCTCAAGTGGCAGAGTGCTAGCCTTGAGCAAAAAAAGAAGCCAGGGACAGTGCTCAGGCCCTGAGTCCAAGCCCCAGGAGTGGAAAAAAAAAAAAAAAGCAGCATCTAGTTAATGAGGAAGCAGGATGTAGCCAATGACAAGAGATACAGCCAGAGGCAGGCACCGGTGGCTTATGCCTGTCATCCTAACTACTCAGGAGGCTGAGTTGGAAGATCACGGTTCTCTGGCACCCTTTTCATAAAAGGCAGTGAGGGGGTTGGGAATCTGACCGGCCTGGTGGTAGAAGTGTTTGCCTGCTATACATGAAGCCCTAGGTTTGATTCCTCAGTACCGCATACATAGAGAAAGCCAGAAGTGGCACTCTGGTTCAAGTGATAGAGTGCTAGCCTTGAGCAAAAAGAAACCAGGGACAGTCTTTAGGCCCTGAGTTGAAGACCCAGAACTGGCAAAAAAAAATTCAGTGAGATTCTTACTTATTCAATTATTCACAGGAAAAGCCAGAAGTGGTGCTTTGGCTCAAGTGGTAGAGTGCTTTCCTTGAGGAAAAGAAGCTCAGTGACAGTGGCCAGGTCCAGAGTTTAAGACCCAGAACAGACAAAATAAGAAACAAAAGAAAAACAAAACAATAACAAAAAGAAAACCAAGGGATATAACCTGTGACAGGCAGGATACAGTGAATAAAGAAGGGGTATGCAGCCAATGACAAAGGATTCAGCCAATGACAAAGCAAGGTGCAACCAATGACAAATCAGGTTGCAGTCGATGACAGAGAAGGATACATGCAATGACACATACTCTTGCATCTTCCTATCTCCATGATTCTACTCTGTGACAAGCAGTGTGGCAAAGGCACAAGAACAAAATTCAACATCTCTTCCTAATACACGCCCTAAAGAAACTAGAGAGATAGGGGCAGGCCGCAACATCGCAAAGGCTCTATGTGATAAATGTTCAGTTCACCCTGTCCTAAATGGGGAAATGGAAAGCAGGTGTGAATAAGGAAGGGCGGAGTCCAGGGTAACTTTGTTCTAGACTCTCTGATGCTATTTAATTAATGTGTAGACTTCAGCCAGACCAATGACAAGTATCCAAAGGGACCAAAATAGGCTGGAAAGAGAAATTTCCACACGTTATGATCCTGTACATAAAATACGGAAAACTCACATTGAATGATTCTTATGTGAAACATGAACTCTTGTGGCAAAGCAGCAGGAAACAAGGTAAACGTACACACATCAGATCTTTTCCATGCACAAAGAACAAACTGTCTGAGTGACAGTGATTATAACAATCGCATTGCAACAAGTCTCCAGTCTGACAAGCAAAATCAAGGAATCACGAGTGCCAATGGCTCATGCCTGTTATCCTAGCTCCTCAGGAGGTAAAATCCGAGGATGGAGGATCCAAGCTTATAGAAAATAAACCATCCAACAAATAGAATTAGAGGTGTAGCTCAAGTGATAGAATTGTAGCCTTGAGCACATAAGCTCAGATGCTGCACCCAAACCCTGAATTCAAGCCAGAGGACTGGTAAACATACACATACACACACACACACACACACACACACACATACACACACAAACACACTAATTATATGTGGATTATGTGTACATGTATGTTAAATTCATATCTCTTTAAGACATCTTCAGTTGATGAATTCACACTTCCCACAATTCTACCTTGTTCCCATTCTTTCTATGATTTTACACTCTGAAGGATTCGTGGCAGTCAACATGCTCCAACTTGGATGATCAGTCACTGGAACACAACCATGTGGCTCAGTGAGCTGCCCTGAGTGTTGGAGGATCAGTTCTCCCCAGTGAAACCACAGTGCTCCCTAGACTCTTCCCCACAGTGCTCAGGTCATTTCCCATCAGCACCATGAGAAGTAACTTTTAATGAGCTCTCAGCGTCTCCTCTTTACTTTTTGACACCCCTGGACCTGGGAGCAGAGACCTTCACCAGGAGACCTTATTTAGGATCAAAGCATCATATTTGATTAGGGAGAAACTACATAAATAGACAATAAAATGATATACAAAAAAGGAAATCTAAAAAGAACAACAAATATTCATGAGATATTTTCCTTTCCAGTCTCAGTCTGCCTTTACAATTGCCACATGTGCCCACTGGGGTTTCTCGTGCATGTGCTACTTGTGTAACAGGTATACAAACTATAGACTTCACATAGAGAGCAACCAGCTGGATGAATGGGCTGGCCATGCTTACTGTATTTCCCTCCCCCACCTGAGCACCCCAGAAACAGCAGGAAGTGACAGGCAGTGATCTTCCTCACATCCCCACCCATCAAAGTGGCAAGGAATTCCACCCATTTCTAATACATGTCTCCCCCAGGTCTTCTCCAGTCCCCAGACCTCAGCTTCAAGGCCTGAAGTACTGACGTCGGGTCCTGTCAGCACTTCCAACCCCACTGAACTGACAGATGAAATATTCTGCCCAGACTCCATTAAGAAGGGGTCTACAGGCTGGGAGCCAATGTCTAATGCCTGTAATCTCACTACTAAGGAGGAGGATATATGAGGATCACTGTTCAAAGTCAGCCCTGACAAGGAAGTCCTGGAGACGCTAATCTCTAATGACCTAACAAAAAGCCCCAATGGGAACAGTGGCTTCAGTGACAGAGTGCCAGCTTTGAGGGAAAAAGCCCAAGCACCATGCACAGGCACTGAGTTCCAGTCTCAGGATGGTCATTCTCCACTAAACCAATTTAGAATAACTGTGTGCTATTATCTCTCTCTGCATTCATTGCAAGCCTGGCTTATCTAATCAAGAAATTAAACACCTTGGAGATCCATGCCTGAAGATCTCCCGGTGTTGTGTAGTGCTTTCTCATCTGCCCTGGAGGATGGCACCATTGCTTTGACTCCCATTAACACACACACTTACACACACACACACACAAGCACCCATACACACTAACACACTCATACAATCACACAAAGCACACACACATTTACACATACTTATATACTCTCTCACCTTTTCTTTGTCAATCCTGGTGTTGGAACTCATGGCCTGAGCACTGTCCCTGGCTTCTTTTTGCTCAAGGCTAGCACTCTACCACTTGAGCCACAGCGCCACTTCCAGATTTTGCTGTGTATGTGATGCTGAGGAATCAAATCCAAGACTTCATGTATTCTGGGGAAGCATTCTACCACTAGGCTACATTCTCAGACCCCAGTCTCTCACTTATATATACTCCCAAACTCTCACATACTCACAGATATACAATGACAACCACCCCAGGTGACTCTCTGTTTAGGTTCTTCCTCGTGTCTAAAGTGTGTCTGGGCGTCCTGGGGAACTGTCCTCTTTGTGCTCTATGCCTACACCTCTGTGAGCCGGCCCCAGCTCCGCAAGCCCATCAACGTGGTTTTCATGCATCTGGCCTTCGTCAATGCCTTAACCATCATGTGTCAGTCCATGCCCTACATAATCGCTTCTTATGGAGTCTCGTGTTTCTGGGACGACACCACATGTAAGGTGGTGCTGTATCTGTCCAGGGTCACCAGGGGCCTGACCATCTGCACCACCACCTTCCTGAGTGCCTACCAGGCCCTCACCATCAGCCCCGCTCATGTCCGGTGGGCTTGGCTGAAAAGCCTAGCTGCTGCCTGCATCCGTCCCTCTCTGCTCTCCTTCTGGGTCTTCAATTCTGTGATCTATTTGTACATCATCGATAATATGAAATCCAATTGCAATTCCACTGTCACCGGCCTGGGATTTTCTCATCCTTACTGTCAATCGACCTCTGCAAATGTGAAGGACTTATCATTTATGGGTTCCATTGTGACTCGAGATATTCTCTTCTTGGTCTTCATGATCACTACGAGCCTCTACATGGTGATGCTCCTCTATTGACACCATCAGAGAGTCAGGCACCTCCACAGTCCCAGCCTTGCCTCCCAGCCAGAACCTGAAAACAAAGCCACCCACACCATCCTGACGTTGGTCAGTTGCTTCGTGTTCTTCTATTTCTCCAACAACATTGTGACCGTCTATTCCTTGTGCACATCTGAGAAAATGAGCAGATCCAAGGGTGCAACTGTGATTCTGTCTTCCAGCTACCCCATCCTCTGCCCATTCTTGCTCATGAGAAATAATAGAATGGTTTCATGATGGATCACTTTTATTTCACTAAGAATTACCCATTGTAAGAGAGTGTGATGACCACACTAGCGATGAACTCTGCCCACCTCATCCTTGCTGTTTGTAGGACAGTAGAAAGCCACAGAAACCAAAAGCCAGTGCCATATACCTATAATCCTAGCACTCAGGAGTCTGAAGACTGAGGATCACTGTGTTACAATGCCCATGAAACTCTTACCTCCAATTAACAATCCAAAAGCTGGAAGCAGAGCTATGGCTCAAGTGCTTGGGCTCCAGACTTAAATTGAAAAGTACGGGGACAGCATCTAGGCCCTGAGATCAAGCCGCAGGACTAGATCACTAAAAAAAAAAGAGACAGAAGAGAAAAAGAGAGAAGGAAATAAAGCAAAAAGGAAGGAAGGAAGGAAGGAAAGTGGAAAGAAGAGAGAGAGAGAGAGAGAGAGAGAGAGAGAGAGAGAGAGAGAGAGAGAGAAAGAAGGAATCTGCCATTGCAGAATTGTAAGTTATCTTATTGTGGAAACCAAGGAAAAGTGTAGCCCCCTGAGCTCCTAGAAACAGTAGGGCTTATACAATTTCACTGTCTTACAGTTTAATCTTAGCTTCCAAAACTCTGTTTTAGTGACTCCATGATAGAGGACTGCATCCCTACCCATGAGACTAGTTCCTTATAGTTTGACATTTAAAAATATATGTAACCCTTATTCCTCTCTGTATCTAGATAGCAACCATAGACATGGATTGTAAAAAGGATCATAGTAATGGATTATAGAAATAACCATAGTAATAGTTATAGAAATGCCATGGCAACTGTCAGGTTGGTTCACTTATGATTGTGTACTGCATTGTTTTAGCCCGCTCATGATTGTTTAGTTGATATTAGGATAACAATTGTTAAAATAAATTTGATAGGAGGTCATCCTGACTGCAAAATTCTGCTTCTGTAAACTGCTTCCTTAACCCATTTGTGACTTGTTCTATGCTCTGTGTCTGTGCTATGTGATCACCTGTTGTAGAATGCATAGCTTCTACCTTTAAAAACCCTGCCCTGCAGAGGCTCATTGCTTTTCTTTACCATCCCCATGGTGGAGAGCAGACTCTGTGCACAGCTAAAGACTCCTGGCCAAATTGACTGAATGCTGATGACTTTCTTGTTGTGGGTGCGGGGTCCTAGGTGGCCAGGATATTGAACTTAGGTTGTCATTTTTAAAAAGCCCTCAGTGTGTCCACACTTGGTTTGAATCAATGTGCATTCATATCATGAACTTTTCCGGAGGATTCTGTGTATAGACTATTCTGTCTGCATTTACAAAAGTGTAGTTTAAATATTGTTATCAAGCTTTTGTCTCTGCTGGCTTGTGTTTTTCTTTTACGAAAAATAAACCTAACAAGAAATGTACCCACTGCCTTAAGTATGAAACTATAACCCCTCTGTACATCACTTTGACAATAAATAAGTAATTATTCAGGAAAATACATAAATAAAACAAATATGATCTTATAGCCCGGTGTGAACACGTGTGTGCAGATCTCCACCCTGTGCTGGTGTCAGGACTGTGCTTCCTCCTTCGACCTCAGCTGTGCAGCAAGCACACTGCGGGTTCCGGGCGGTACAGGCCCAGCGTCTGCTGTGAGGACCGAGGCCAGTGCAGAGGCTGGCCACGTGGGAAACGTGCGGGCAGAGAAAGGGGCAGGAAAGCAGGGTGAGGAGGGGAGTGGGGAGCTCGCAAGCTCGGCCCTGGCTGTGCAGGGAGACAGACATGAGCCAGTCTGAAGAAGAGGCACGGCTTTGTCCTCGTGTGAAGACTGGGCACCCGGGACCCCTATTTAAGTCAGGCTCTGTATGTGTTTCTATGTTATTCCAGGAGTTGATGGAGCACCAACCATGGAGTGGGCAAAAGAGCCAGGAACCCACTTCCAGTCCTGATCTAGATAGATGATAGATAGATGGATGGATAGATATACAGGCAGACAGACAGATAGACAGATAGATAGATAGATAGATAGATAGATAGATAGATAGATAGATAGATAGATAGATAGATAGATAGATAGACAGATAGACAGACAGATAGATGGAAACTCATCGGTCCTGATCACTTCAGCGTTGAGGTGACTTGGGGCTGTGGGCTCCCTCCAGGCTCACACCACACCCCTGCTGGAGGCTGCAACACTCTGAGAAAGCTCTCTGCCCTGAGCAGGAAGCCTTCTCTGCCCTCTGCATCTGCTCTCTTGGTTGGCTCCTCCTGGATATGGTAAGGAGGGGGGCGGGGGAACCCCCCCTCCCACGTCAGCTTCATTGCCACACCCCACAGCAGAGTGTTTAAGGGGATCTAGCCCCACTCTCTGGGGGACCAGAACCCCACCTCTTGACTGCAGGCAGGGGGCGGGGGGAATAGCAGAGGGCGGGATTTCCGGAAAAAGGGACACATGGGGAGATAGCAAGAGGCCAGGAGATCCCCCGGAAGCTGAGAGTTCCCTTCAGGCCTGAGGGGAGCCTGGGTGCCCGGGTCTATGGTGCAGAATGGTCTGAGCCCCGGCCTGAGGACAGGAGAGGCCTGCAGAGCCAAGGCCGAAGAGAGCTGGAGGCCAGCAGAGAGCAGAGGCCTGTGGAGAGCCATGAGGTCCAAGGAGAGGAAGGCCTGCGGAGAGTGAAGGCACGAGGGGAGTCAGAGGCTCCAGGAGAGACAGACAGTAGCATGAAACAGAGCTAAGCCCAGCCCAGCCAGCCTGCCAGAAGAACTGAGGCGACCTGTGGAGAAGCCCCGAGCCTGGGGCCTATGGAGATGTCCGAAGCGTGAGGCCTGTGCAGGAGCCTGAGGCTTGTGGAGAGGTTTGAAGCCTGAGGTCTGAGAGGCCTAAGGCCTGCAGAGAAGCCTGAGGCCTGTGGGGAGGCTTAAGGCTTAGGGCCTGAGGAAAGGTGAGGCCTGCAGTAAGGAAGCTTGCTCCACTGCAGGTTTGGGGTTGGAGGTGAAGTGGTTGGAGGTTAAGGAATAGAGGTTCCTAGGCCATGTCAGGTCTGGGTTCTGGGTTCTAGTTAATTAGCCCAGGACACAGCAGTTGCAGGCCAGCATTTGGAGGTGGAGGGCTGTTTTGGTTCAGAGTTTTACGTTGTACATAAAGTTCCTTTGTAAATAAAATCCCTTTCCACCTTAAGTTGTGCCTTGATAGGTTATCCTCCCTCGGGAAATACAATATTCTGGGCCAGTCACCAGTACCCCTCTATTAGATTTGGCCTTGTTTTGAACTTCCATTGCCCCCTCTCCTTACTGTGCATTTTTATAGCTCTTGCAGAAGCGGGGAGCATCAGACATTGTTCTTCCCTTGAGCCTGCTTGGACCCAGCCTCACCAAACTCCACACTCACTGTGGAACTTCAGGTTTAGCTGCAGTATGACTGCAGGGTCTTTGTGAACTGCAGAAGGCTGGGGCTGCCTCTCACTGAGCCTGCCCTGGTAAAGTAGTCCTTTACCCTGAGGAGCTTCCCACTCCAGGGCCTGGCAACCTTCCCTGGGCAGAAATGACTCTCATTGCTCAGATGCCTTTCCCCTGTTGAAAAATGGCACTTCAGTAGCCCCTTCTCTGGCGCCTATTATCTGCTGGCAGCTCTGGCAGGCTCTATGCCAGTACCAAAGATGGCATTCCTGACAATTATGGGGGGGAGGGCTACTTTCCAGAAGATGTTCTATGGGAAGGAGTGAGGATGTCTGCTGTGGGGTACTCACACTTCCCCAGGTTTTTCAGACCGTCTGCAATGTGGGTCCAGCTGTGGCCAGCAGGGTGTGGATTTCTGCTCCAACCACTCCGGTTTGAGCTGGACAAGATATATGTCTAAGGGACTCAAGGGAGAAAATTAGTGTGTTTTGGATCAAGGCTGGCACTCAACCACTTGAGTCACACCTGAACCTCTGGCTAGTCTGCTGGTTAGTTGGAGATAATCAATGCACAGAGGTTTCTGCTCAGGCTGCTTTTCAACTGTGATCCTGAAATCACAGCCTTTCCAGCAGCTAGGATCAGAGGGTTTGCCACTCATGTCCAGCACCTGTAAATATTGGATACCTTATAACATCTTCCAAACGGGAATACGGAAGATAGGAACCATTTACACGGAGCTGTCATGTGCAAGAGGATTGAAGTAGTAATAATCTCGCCAAAATGGAGGGCAAAGGGTGTTAACGACAGCAATGGTACTTAATAGACACCGTGTGCAATGTAAATGACACTACTTATGGGTGGAGACGGGAGGGGAAAACTGAGGGAGTCTGGGTGACATTGTCCAAAAAGAACTGTATTGATTTCCTGACAGATGACACACTAAGCCCTCTCTACATGACCTCTATGATGATAATTTTAATGGTTACATAAAAATAAAGGGAAGATGGAATCTCAATGTTGTTTTGATTTGCATTTCTTTTATGGCCAGTGATGTAGAGCATTTTTTCATATGTCTCCTGGCCATTCTCATTTCCTCATCAGAGAAGTCTCTTTGTAAGTCTTTAGCCCACTTGATGAGGGGGCTATTGGTTCTTTGAAGTTTTGTTTTGGAAGAGGGTAATTTTTTTAGTTCTGCATATATTTTAGATATGAGGCCTTTGTCCGTTGAATGGCCAGTAAAGATCTTCTCCCAGTCTGTGGGCTGTCTGTTTATCTTGCGAGCTATGTCCTCTGCCGTGCAGAAGCTCTGCAGTTTGATGCAGTCCCATTTGTCCAACCTTTCTTTGATTTGTAGCCTTTCTGGGTCTTTGTTAAGGAAGTTCCGTCCTGTGCCAAGGAGCCCAAGTGTTTCTCCTACTCCTTCCTTTAGTGTTTTCAGGGTGTCTGTTTTGATTTCGAGGTCTTTAATCCATTTGGAATTGATTTTGGTGCAGGGTGATATATAAGGATCTAGTTTTAGTTTGTTGCATGTGTTGAGCCAGTTTTGCCAGCACCATTTGTTAAAGAGGCTATCTTTCTTCCATACTATTGTTTTAGCTCCTTTATCAAAGATTAAGTAGGCTTAGTTCTGTGGGTTCATTTCTGGATCTTCAATTCTGTTCCATTGGTCTTCAGGCCTGTTCCGGTGCCAATACCAAGCTGTTTTTATTACTATAGCTTTATAATACAGCTTGAAGTTGGGTATTGTAATTCCTCCAGCACTGTTCTTTCTGCTTAGGATTGTTTTTGCTATTCTAGGTCTTTTATTGTTCCATATGAATTTCTGGATTGCTTCCTCTATTTCATTAAAAAATGGTGTTGGGATATTAATGGGTATTGCATTGAATTTGTAGATAGCCTTAGGCAATATTGCCATTTTGATTATATTAATCCTCCCAATCCAGGAGCATGGGAGGTTTTTCCATTTCCTTAGTTCTGACTTAATTTCGTTTTTCAAGCTTTTAAAGTTCTCATCAAAGAGGTCATATATCAAGAAAACTAACAATAACAATTGTTGGAGGGGATGTGGCCAAAAAGGAACCCTACTTCATTGTTGGTGGGAATGTAATCTGGTTCAGCCACTCTGGTAAGCAGTATGGAGATTCCTCAGAAGGCTAAATATAGAACTCCCCTGTGACCCAGCAGCCCCACTTTTGGGTATCTATCCAAAAGACCACAAACAAAATCACAGTAATGCCACCAGCACAACAATGTTCATCGCAGCACAATTTGTCATAGTGAGAATCTGGAACCAACCCAGATGCCCCTCAGTAGACGAATGGATCAGGAAAATGTGTTACATATACACAATGGAATTTTATGCCGCTATCAGAAAGAATGACATTGTCCCATTTGTAAGGAAATGGAAAGACTTGGAAAAAATTATACTAAGTGAAGTGAGCCAGACCCAAAGAAACATGGACTCTATGCTCTCCCTTATTGGAAATAATTAGTACAGGTTTAGGCAAGTCATAGCAGAGCATCACAAGGCCCAATAGCTATACCCTTATGAACACCTAAGATGATGCTAAGTGAAATGAACTCCATGTTATGGAGACAATTGTTATATCACAGTTGTAACTACTTTCAACGTCCCATGTGTATCTGTAGCTTCTATTATTGATAATGTTCTTGTATCACCTTCCTGTGGTTGTACCTACACTATCTTTGTAATCTTATCTGAGTATATTGGAAACCATGTATACCGGTATTGGAACTAGGAAATTGAAAGGGAATACCAAAATTGAGAGACACAGGGTAAAAAAAGACAAACAACTACAAAAGCAATACTTGCAAAACTGTTTGGTGTAAGTGAACTGAACACCTCAGGGGGGGGAAAGGGTAAGGGGGAGGGGGGAGGGGGGTATGAGGGACAAGGTAACAAACAGTACAAGAAATGTATCCAATGCCTAACGTATGAAACTGTAACCTCTCTGTACATCAGGTTGATAATAAAAATTTGAAAAAAAAATAAAGGGAAAAAATACTCTCTGCCAAAATAACACCAAGACCAGACACATACAGTGCTGAAGACTGTCAGAGCTTCAGAAGGAACAAACAAAAATGCTTCTCCAATTACAAATGGCAACCAACTCCCCAAATTATGTGTGACCCATGGGGAACAGAGATGATAGCAGTGGCGCTGGCCAAGACTCTTCTGGTTCTGACACTACTTTATGGAAAGGCAACTCCTCTGCCCAACTACTTTAAGATAATTTAAATGAAATAAAACAAGTATACACAAATCAGTAATACAGGCCCTGAAGAGCAAGGTCTGTGATCAGAATCTAACATTAAACGCATCTGGCCACAAACATTAATAGAGGACAGAATTTGTGTTTTTCCTAGACTGTGAGATGGGGGTCTGGGAGACAACAAAAGCCAGGTGCGTTTTGGGGTTCTGGTTTTTTTATCCAATCCATTGTATTACTAATTTTCTAGTGATTTTTATTCAATGCTATGTTTCCTTCATTTTCATTATGGGGTTTTATTTTTTTTATTATTATTATTATTATTATTATTATTATTGTTATTATTATATTCTAGTCTTCCCCTTACTATGCTGAGTAGTAGTGGTTTAGTGTCCATGGACTCTTAGAGGATGACCCTTGTGCTGTGGAGGGCTGGAGTCCTCCACCTCGGGCCCACCAGGCATTGTGCTCTGCACTTGGTCAGCCATGCTGCCAGGCCCCCGGGGAGTAAGGCAGAAAGGACTCTGGGTCCCACCCACAATGCAGGATGTGTCCAGGGCAGGGAGAACCAACATTTACTTACCAGCTGTGACCTGAAGTTTACTTTCTGATGAGAGTGACTTGGGGCAAACACACATGTTGAAATGGTAATTCTGTTCTTGTAATTAATAGACGTACCAGGTTCTCTAAGAGCTTCCTATGCTGCCTTGGAGAGCGGTTGGCATCACCTATGGGGACATCAGACTGTTCAGTAAACAAGACCATCCTGACAGCAGTGACAGTGACTGATGTCCCCTAGGAGAAACCCCATGGTGCTGGGCCTGCTATACATTCATGGCTGGACAGAGGCAGCCTATCCAGGATGCCAGGAAGTCTCAGGGAAGCTGCTCCCCGTGAGAGAGGACTGTGACACTCTCAGCCTTGAGAAGCATCTGAGGTAGGAAGAGGTCATAGGACTTCACTATCCTCTTACCCCAGCTTTACATTATTTCCTGCTACACATGTTGTGATTTGAACTGGAGTTGCAAGGATGCATTCCTCAAAGAACAGAGAAACCACTGTACCCTTTTTGCACAACACCTTGTCAAAAAATTTGTGTTTAATTAATAAATAAATTACAAAAAAAATTAAAAAAAAAAAAGAACAGAGAAACCCAAGGGTTTTCTAGAATTACTTTATCCACAGTTACCCTGGAGAACGCCTAATTTTTTTTACTGATAATATAAATAGTGATATACAGATGTCTTTTATTTCTGTATGTATTTTTTGCTGGTCCTGTGGCTTGAATCAGGGCCTGGGAGTTGTCCCTTAGCATTTGTGCTCAAGGTTAGGCCTCTACCTCCTGAGCCGAACTCTGCTTCGATGTTTTTTGTGGTTTATGAGAGACAAGAGTCTCACAGACTTTCCTTCTCAGGTTGTACTCAAACCCCAATCATGATTGGGGCCAACCTACAGGTGTCTTTCTTATATTGTCTCAATACTATGAATGACAGGTGTTCATGTTACAGTCTTCCCAGGGTATTCATTTTGTCATTATTATTTATTGTTGAAATGATAAAGGTGATGTAGACAGGGGTTACCATTTCCCAAGTTTGGTCATGTGTACAGTTTTTCTCTGTCAGTTGTGAGACGTGAACTCAAGGCCTATGTTCTTTCCCTGAACTTTGGGGATCAAGGGAAGCACGTCACCAGTTTGAGCCACAGCACCATTTCCTTTAGTGCAGTTCTTTTGGGATGACGCCACCCCTTCCTTCTGTCCTTCCCAGTTTTCCCATACTGCTGCCACCCATAGGTTTTACATTTCCTTGCCACAGGGTGTTTACTGAGTACCAGAGCTGCATTGGTCCATCCCTTGATGGTCATACCTGACAACCAAATGGTCTGAGTGGCAGGGTAGTGTTTCAGCCAGAGCTAGCATAACTTTGAAATTCACTTGTACTAATTGTGCCTTTATTTTATGCTGCAGAAAATACAGTGCCTCAATACTAATAAAACAGTATCCTTAAAATAAAAAAAAAACCCTTGTGGTTAAGAATTTCCAGTAATTCGACCAAAACTAGTAGTTGTTAGATTCTTCATGGATTTTTATATTTTAAGTGATAGAGTTAATTATAAAAAATTCTGACATAATATATATGGCTATTGGATAGCACAGGGATGTGAATAAAACATAGAAGCTTTAGTCACTAATACTATTGAAGAGCACTTTTAAATTTTACTTCCATTAACTAAGCATGTTTTCTTTGTGGTAGGGCCTACCTTCTGCCTCCCTGGAAAGGATGAATTTACAGCATTTGACAAACATGTTTCAAGTTTTTTGTTGTTTGCTTATTTTTGTTTTCTTCAACCTAAAATAAAAATGTCAAATAAAACTTTAGTTCTCACAGGATAATGTCTTAACTTTGTATGAATTCATGTCAGGAACAGAGGCTTAGCTTAAATTGAGGGTTCTTAGTACTATCTTATTAAAGAAAGGATGCCAACTTTGGAAGAGGTATTAAGCTAGTGTTTAAAAAGAAAGTCTTAAGTTATGTGCTCAGTGTTTTTCTTTTCTTTGGTTCCCTGACCAGGAACTGAATGTTCAGTGTTTTTAAAAGGAAAAAAGTAAGTTTCATTTCCTGTGGATCAGAACCTCAGCCTCTGGTTTATTCTGACTGAATGCTTCAGTATGAGTGTCATTTAGAAAAAAAAAAAAATGAGTGTCATTTAGCAGTGCTTCTCTTTACTATATATTAACATGGGTAGTACAGATGTGTTAAAGCATATTAAGTTAAATTTTATGAATTATATCTGAATATCATTAGAAACTGAAAAATGTGTGCCTCTTCTTACCACAAGTATGATAGTCAGGATTTTGCTAAGTTTGATCATTTAACTGGAAAATGAAGCAAACCTGTTTGGGATAAGGCCAGCAGCTTTCCTTTACATGTTCATGTGGCTTTTATTTTACAAAGAAATGGATGGGTCACCTATTTCAGAAAGTCCAGGGATTTTTTTTTCCCTACGTATTTTAGATGTCTGTATTGTAGTAAATTCTACAGAGATCATGAGAATACAAAATGGGTTGTTGTCATTGTGTCTGACTTACAGAGCCACGTTTAAAATACCTCAGTCTGATTACTGATAGTTTGGGGAGGTGAACTTTTTCATTTCATTTTATTTTATGTTGACAACAGAGAATTGCAATGTAATTAGAAGAGGGTCTAGATTTCCTCTTAAAAAATTGAGTTCTTTTTTTAAAAAAATAAGAACATCCTTCTGAGAAATTTTGTATTAAGGTCTTAGAATGTAAGCACATTTGTATAATGCTATTCATACCTGTTCTTCAGATTGTAACTAGTGGAAATTTAACCAATTACAATAGGTGTTTCTTTCTCTTTATTTTCAAAATGATTCGATTGCTTTTATTAGACAGTTTAGCTGATATATTTTGTAATTGTGGTTCATCTAAACACAGCTTTATTCTGAACATTAAAATATGCAATCTGAACATAGAATCCCATTTCTAATGTACTCACAGAAGTAACAAAATTATTACTTTTCAATCCCTTTAGGAAATTGCCACTGCCAAAGTTAAGAAGTAGATTACAATTCATGTTGTTATATGATAGGGATGCGTTTAGCAGAAAAATTGTTCTCTTTATAAAGTTTCAAGGGATGTGAGAGTTCATTTATGCCACTTTTTCAGTTCCAAAATGGTTCCATTCCATGCTAGAAATTTGAGATATGCCATTTGAAATCCTTAGTAAAACTTGGATTTAATTTTAGTTTAGAGAAAAGATTGACGGATAACTGTTTGTCTTGAACAACAACAAACTCTCAGGGATAGTTTTCAGGACCTGAAGCTTAGGGACTTCACACACACCCAAACATGGACGGACACACACACACACACACACACACACACACACACACACACTACAATCTGAGAATCAATGAAAACTCCTTACAATGTGCAAATTTGTGTGTCACACAGGCTCACCATTCTCCTAGCTACGGCTGTAGGAACCATGGTGTGAGCAGGGATTCCCTCCTACAATCTAAGCCTATGTCCTCCAAGATCCTCACGAAACCTTGGGATCCCAGTCCAGAAGTGCAACCCCAGCTCCTAAATCTGAATTTCATCTTCCTCAGATTCTCCGGAAGCTCAATTTAGAATGGATTCATAATCCTGTGCTCTGATTTTTCTTTTCTCTATCAACTGGCTGGCTGCTCTATACAGCAAAACTCACAAAGGCCATTAATGATGTTTCCACGTGGATCAATATGGGGGTGTTTCCTCCTAGGCCAGCTGTGTGTCGGTGTCATGGGGAACTCCCTGCTCTCCGTGCTCTATCTCTACACGTTTTTATTCCAACATCATCTGAAGAAGCCAATTGACGCCATCTTCATGCACCTGACTGTGGTCAATACGCTGAACCTCATCTTCACACTAGTGCCGAATATCATGGCGTCCATTGGAGTTCAGCGTTTTCTGGATGATGTGAGCTGCAAGGCCATGGTGTTCCTCCTCAGAGTCACCCAGGGGCTTTCCATCTGTACCACCTCGCCCCTCAGTGCTTTTCAGGCCATCACCATCAGCTCCATCCAAGTACAGTGGGTGTGGCTTAAATCCAAGTCTTCAGTGTGGATTTTCCCTTCTTTCCTCTTCTTCTGGGTTGTCAATATGGCCATCTACTTCCCAATCCTTGAAGGTGTGAAGTTCAAAAGCAATTTCACTCTTGTGGGTCCTAGGTTTTCCAATGCATATTGTCATACCCTAAAGACTGATCTCAGGAGATCATGGTATTACATGAATATTTTATTATTGCAAGATCTTATGTTTGTAATCCTCATGATCATCACCAGCCTCAGCATGGTGAAGCTTCTCTACCAACATCACAAGAGTGTTCAGCACCTACACAATCCCAGCCTGGCCTCCCGGCGGGCACCCAAGAGCAGGGCCACCCAGACCATCCTGCTGCTGGTCAGCTGCTTTGTCTTTTTCTATTGCTCCATCAACATTGCAAACTTTCTTGACTTTTACAGGGTGGTGAACATCCCAACAATGGAGGTAATAGTTTTTATTTTATCAGCATGCTACCCAACCACATCTCCTTTCCTCCTCATGAAGAATAATAAAATCGGGGCTGGGAATATGGCCTAGTGGCAAGAGTGCTTGCCTTGTATACATGAGGCCCTGGGTTCGATTCCTCAGCACCACATACACAGAAAATGGCCAGAAGTGGCGCTGTGGCTCAAGTGGCAGTGTGCTAGCCTTGAGCAAAAAAGAAGCCAGGGACAGTGTTCAGGCCCTGAGTTCACGGCCTAGGACTGGTCAAAAAAAAAAGAAGAAGAAAATCCTTTCCACGTGGACCCTCTCCTTTTCATTGATGAGAATTACCAGTTGTCAGAAAGCATTCAGTGGCTGATTGGACAGCCATAATTTTTGCTCAAAACCAGAGAACATTCCAGTTGTATGCATGGAAAAAAAGTGTGGGTATTGAGTACTTAAAGTGTTGTTCCAATTCAGGTATGCTGCAGTTATTAAACATTGAGGAACATGTTGGGGGGAGGCACAGAAGTTTTATATTATCCTGTGTCTTAAATTTTTTAAATGTTTTATTGGTTTTATTAAGATGATGTACAGAGGAGTTACATTACATAAGTCAGGTAACGAATACATTTATTTTCTTTTCTTTTTTCTTGTCCGTTGTGGGGCTTGAACTTTGGGCCTTGGTGTTGTCCCTGAGCTCTTCAGCTCAAGGCTAGAACTCTACCACTTGAGTCAGAGCACCACTTCATATCTTAAAGTATTTTTGGTGGCATAAAATGAATCCATTTTCTCTACTCTATTAAAAGTAAAAACTTACTTCTTCTTGCATACAACAGCTGATAGTTCATTTCTTCCTTGCATTCTAATTCTACTAGCAGTGCTGTTTGTTACAAGGAATTTCATCCTATCAATGCTGGTTAATCAACCGTGAAACAGAATCCAGCCAATGAGAGAGAATAACACAGCCAATGACAAAGCAGGATGTAGCCAATGAGAAAGCATACAGCCACAGCCAAGCATAGGGGGCTCATTCTAGCAATCCTAGCTACTCAGGAGTCTGAGATCTGAGCATAAGGGTTCTAAGCCACCCTGGGCAGGAAAGTCAGTAAGACTCTTATGTCAATTAATCACAGAAAAAGCCACTACTGGTTATGTGACTCAAGTGGTAGAGTACTAGCCTTGATGAGAAGGAGCTCAGGGACAGTGAACAGGCCCAGAGCTCAAGACCAAGAACCAGCAAAAGAAAAGACAAAAAACAAAAAAAAAACAATGGATACAGCCAGTGACAAAGCAGGATACAGTCCATAAGGAAAGTGCATGCAGCCAATGACAAAGACAGATGTTGGCAATGACAAAGCAGGATGAAGTCAATGACAGAAACGGATAAGTTAAACAATGATGCATATTTGTACATCTTCCAATCTCCATGATTGGAGATCTTGGATTTTGTGACAAGCAGTGTGGCAAAGGCACAATGCAGATCAGTCTTCCTGAATCAGACAACAAACTGGACCTTCCAGGATAAGCACTGTGGAGAGAGTAAGTCCCTGCAGGTCCAGCTTTAGCCACTGGATTTTCTGCAGGTTATTTCCACAATCTTATTAGGTTTTGTCAGCCTGTCTCAGTGATTTATATCTTCTTGCTTCAGATTGGGCAGTTTCTATACATTTCAATTCGCTTTTTCCATCTTACTTGAGTACAGGTTTTGAAAGCAGTCCTTCATAATCTTTTGAATTTCTTGTATGTTCATGAATATAGTCAGTGGAGAAGCTGGATACATCCAATGAGAAAGTAGGATGTAGCCAATAATGAATGATACAGCCAATGACAGACAGGATGCAGCCAATGACCAAGCAAGATGCAGTCAGTGACATAGATACAGCCGATCATAAAGCAGGATTCAGCCAATGACAAAGCAGGATAGAGGCAATGACACATATTCTTAGGTCCTCCAACCTGCATGACTCCACTCTGTGACAAGCAGCATGGCAAAGGGACGGGAGAACAGTGTTCCCACTTCAGAATATGATGTGAGGCTTTAGGATAGCACTGTGGAGAGAATAAGCTGGTGCATGTCCGGCTATCACCGTACATTCTGGAATGGTGTCCTGACCAGCAGTGCCCTATCTGTCTACTCTGGAGGTTACTGCACATTAAGAAATTTCTTTGCAAATGAAAATCAAATCAAAACAACATTGAGATTCCACCTCACCCCAGTAAGAATGTCCATTATCAGGAAAATTAACAATAACAAATGCTGGAGGGGATGTGGCCAAAAGTGAACCCTACTTTATTGTTGGTGGGAATGTAAACTTGTTCAACCACTCTGGAAAGCAGTATGGAGATTCCTCAGAAGGCTAAACATAGAGCTCCCCTATGACCCAGCAGCCCCACTTTTGGGCATCTACCCAAAAGACTACAAACAAGAACACACTAAAGCCACCAGCAAAACAATGTTCATCACACCACAATTTGTCATTGCCAAAATATGGAATCAACCCAGATGCTCCTCAGTAGATGAATGGATCAGGAAAAGTGGTACATATACACAGTGGAATTTTATGCCTCTATCAAAAAGAATGACATTGCCCCATTTGGAAATGAAAGGACTTGGAAAAAAATTATACTAAGTGAGGTGAGCCAGACCCAAAGAAACATGGACTCTATGATTTCCCTTATAGGGAATAATTAGCACAGGTTTAAGCTAGTCACAGCAGAGGATGACAAGAAGCCAATAGCTTTGCCCTTATGAACATATAAGATGATGCTTTGTGAAATGAGCTCCATGTTATGCAAACGAGTGTTATATGACTATTGTAATTACTTTCAACATGCCATGTGAAACTGTAGCTTTTTGTTGTTGTTGTTATTGATGTTCCTCTTGTATCCCCCTCCTGTGGTTGTCCCCACGCTATCACTGTATTTCATCTGAGTACCTTGGATACTGTATATACTGATATTAGAACTAGGGAAGGAAAAAAGAATATCAAAATTGAGAGACAAAGGATAAAAGGACAAATGACTCCAAAAGCAATACTTACAAAACCATTTGGTGTAAACCAAGTGAACAACTCGTGGGGGAAGAAGGATAAGAGGAGGGTGAGGGGGAAAATGAGGGAAGAGGTAATAAATTGTACAAGAAATGTACCCACTGCCTTACTATGAAACTGTAACCCCTCTGTACATCACTTTGACAATAAATAAGTAATTACTTTTAAAAAGAAGAAGCTTCTTTGCTGATCTTTGGATGGGTTGACGGATGCTTTGGTGAGATTGGGATGTTAAAGTCTTCCACTATTATTGCGTTGGGATCTATCATGTTCTATAAGGCTAATATTAGTTTAATATACTGATGTCATCCGTGATTGGTTCATAAATATTCACCACTGTGATTTCCTCTTTGTGTATCATTTCCTTTATTAGTATGTAATGGACTTCCTTGTATTCTTGTACTGATTTTAATATGAAGTGTACTTGTTATCTGATACAGATAACAAGATGGCTACTCCCATCTTCTTGCAAAATCCAATTGCATGAAAATTCACTCCGATTTTGTGTTCTGCTTTGACTGTGAAATGAATTTCTGGGAGGCAACAAATTGGTCCAATTTTCCTTTTGGATCCATCTGCTGCTCTATGTGTTTTGGTTGGGTATTTGAGCTCACTGATATTTGATATTGTAGAGAAAAAATATTTTGTGATTCTTGAAATTTTGTTGTTTTGCTGTAGTGTGCTTCTTTCTTCTTCATTTAGTAAACTAATCTTCTGGTGATTTTTATTCAACGTTATGTTTCCTTGAGTTTGAATTTTTTAAGATTGTATTCTTCCCTTTTAGTATCCTTTCTATTGTTGGCTTCATGTTCATAGATTCCCTTTGTTTTTGTTTGTCATGTAATGTTTAATTTCACCATCAATTGTGAACATTAGCTTTGCTGGGTACCCAGTTTGGGTTGGCAACTGTCATCTTTAAGAGCTTATATTATATCACTCCAGACTCTCCTTGTATTCAGAGTTTGTGTGGAGAAATCTGCAGTAATTCTGATCTTCTTTCTGTCATAATAAAATTCCTTCTTTGATTTTGCTGCATTTAAAATTAATTCCTTGTAAAGCCCAAAATGTTCACTTTGATGTATGTGGAGGTATTTCTTCTGGGATCCTCTCTATTATCAGTGCTATATGTCTATGTCAGGTGGGTGAGATTCGCTCAGCTGAATCTCACTTTGGGGAACACTGTTGCTCTTATTTTGTTCACAGAGTGTCAATATGTGGACAGAGATTTTGAAATGAGAAAACATTCTCCTAGCACACTGTTCACCTTAGAACTATCACTGACCCCTGTACTGTGGGGTCTGGAGTCCCTCCCTACTGGCCCACCAGAGGCTATGCCCTGCAAAACCAAGAAACGGGATCACCCTTGGTGCTAGGCCACAGTGGAGAAGGCAGAGAGCACTCTGGGTCCCATTCACATCTAAGAAGTATCCAGGGCTCTGCGAACCAAATTTTAATAACCAACTACATCCTGAAGTTCACTTTCTGAAGAGCTTCACTTGGAAAAAACACACATCTTCAAAAGGTAAATCTCTTCTTATTATTAATAAACATAGTATGCTCTTCTTGACACCTGGGAGAGTGGTTTTCGGCTCCTGTGGAGGGGTCAGAGGGATGCCCAGTAAACAAGGCCGTCCAGGAAGCAGCTGACACTGATCGAGACACTGATCGACATCTGCTGGGAGAGGCCTTGTCATCCCAGGCCTGCTCTTCAGTCGTGCCTGGGCCGCTGTAGCCTTTCCAGGATGCCAGGCTGCCTCTGGGAAACTGGGCCCCATGAGCCCGAATGGTGCAGCTCTCCACCCTGAGAAGACCATGAGACAGGAAGAAGTCAGAAGACTTTTCATTATCCCATTTAACAAAGTAGCCAAAAGAAAAATAAATAAGGGGGGAGGGAAAGGGGGGGAGGGAGGGGGCATGAGGGACAAGGCAACAAACAGTACAAGAAATGTATCCAATGCCCAACGTATGATACTGTAACCTCTCTGTACATCAGTTTGATAATAAAAATTTGAGAAAAAATAAAAAAATAAAAAATAAAGAAAAAAAAGAAAAAGAAATAAATAAATAAAAACCCGCTTTCATCATGGAAAGCTAAATGGGGCTGAGTTTATCCACAGTAACCCAATAAAGCCCTAAAAATATTTGACTCATAATTTAGAGAGTGACCTATAGATGTCAATTATCTGTTTGCTTGTTTATGCCGGTCCTGGGACTTGAAGACAGCCCCAGGGCACTGTCCCTGTGCTTCTGTTCCAGGCTTGGACTCTACAACATGAGCCCCTGTCAGGGACCGAGACCCTGACTTGAGCCTCTGGCTGGAAGCCACCATAGAAAACATGCTAAGAAACCAACCATTGAGTCAGCACCACCTTGGTTGCACTAGATGGCCCAGTTCATAGAGCAATAATAATAGATAATTCTTGAGAATAAACCTACCAGAACGTCCTACCAGAACGTCAAGTCTCTTAGCAACCCAGGTAGGACCCAGTGTATAGGAACATTTTGTGGTCAGGTCACTTAGCAACTCTCCCCTATAGCATGACCAGTAACCTTTTCACCCTGCCAACGTCCTGCTACCCCAAGCCAACTTCCTACAGGTGCTGAAGAACTGCCCCCTCCTGCTCCAAGATTGCCCCCTCCTGCTTTAAGAGTATATAAGTGTGTGAAAAATCAAAATAAATTGGCAGCTTGAACAGACTCCCATTTGTCTTGCTGTCCTCTTTGCGTCTCCCTTTCCCTTCATTCTCTCTCGTAGGTGGTTTCCCCTGTTGATGTCCTGCGGGTCGGGACAACTGGCGCCCAACGTGGGGCACGACCTTCCCTCACGAGAGGAGAACGTCCCTGTCGGAAGATCCAAGCGCTTGGTGGTCATCATTCTCTTTGGGAACACCCGGCCCAACCACAAGAGAAACCTATTAAGGTGAGAAACGGTGACAGGGACGCAGTTCGGCTTAGGCAGATCACCGAACCATGGGACAGGGCATTTCAGCCCATGACCAGTTTGTCAGGGGCATCAAGGAGGCACTCAAGACGCGAGGAGTGAGGGTTCGTAAAAAAGATTTAAAAGTTTTCTTTAATCGCTTAGATGATTGTTGTCCGTGGTTTCCACAGGAAGGAACAATAGATGTAAAAAGATGGGCTCGTGTGGGGGATTGTCTCAAAGACTATTATCGATCCTTCGGCCCAGAAAAGGTGCCTGTGATTACATTTTCTTATTGGAACTTAATTAATGACATTTTAAAAGTCCACTCCCACACCCCTGCCCCCGATATTCAGTCAGTTATTTCCCAAGGAGAGGAGGTTATGAAACAGAGTAGACCCCCCTCCAGAGCTTCCTCTCAGGGCCCACCCTCAGTGGTAGAATTGTCAGATATGGAACAGGGGACAGTGCCTTCCGCGCCTAAACAAATTTATCCCTCCTTAGCAGACTTTGAGGGCCCCAAACCCCTTGACCCTGGCGAAGCCGCCATTTTAGAGGAGGAGGCTGCTCATTATCATAACCCTGATAGCCTCGGAGAGGACCCAAGTCCCCAATTTTCCCAGCCGCCACCATACAAATTCCCCCAAAAACACCCATTCTGCGGCCCGCTCCTTGATGGGCACCATGGCTCTCTTCCTCTCGCCATACCGGTCCCTTTAAACCTCCCTGACAGCATCCGCCAGTTGCGGGCCACTCTGGAGGCGCGCCGCGAGCACCTGAGTCTCTTAAAGGAACTTCGGTCCCTAGACCAGGAACTCTCTGACCTGGCACTGCAAAATAAACAACCTAAAACCATTCCACTTAAGACAAAAGCTCAGACCCGCCTGGCATTCCCGGTCACCCGCAGTCAGACTCAATGTCCCTCTCAGTCTGAGGAAGAAGATTCCCCGCCGCCCCTAGAAAGGGAGGAGGAAAACCCAGCTGAGGGCGGGGAGGACGATCCTGATACAGGAACGGGTGAAGAGCCCACTACTGGCCACGGCCAGCGCTACAAAAGGCTAGACCTTCGGTTTCTTGAACGTCTCAAAGCCGCCTGCAGTCAATACGGACCCACGGCTCCGTTTACATTGGCCTTGATTGAAAACCAGAGTGAGACATGGTTCACTCCTAATGATTGGCATTTTATTGCCCGTGCCACCCTCTCTGGGGGAGATTTCGTTCTGTGGAAGACTGATTATTCTGAACAGGCTCGGGAACTAGCCCGCCGTAACAGCGAGAGCCCTACTTCCCAAAACTGGACAGTTGGCAAATTTCTAGGCACGGCGCCTTATGATAAAAATGAAACTCAGGCGGCCTTTCCGCCGGGACTCTTAACACAAATTCAAATGGCGGGCCTTAAGGCCTGGAAGCGGCTCCCTCAAAAGGGCTCCGCCACCACTTCCTTGGCAAAAGTCCGGCAAGGACCAGACGAGCCCTATAGTGATTTTATCTCCCGCCTTAATGATGCGGCAGAGAGGCTGCTCGGCTCCGGGGAAAACGAAAGTACCTTCGTTAAACACCTTGCTTTCGAAAATGCCAACCCGGCTTGCCAAGAGGCCCTTCGCCCCCATCGGGAGAGAGCCACCCTTTCTGATTATGTCCGCCTCTGCGCGGGGGTCGGTTCCGCCCATGCTATTGGATTGGCCATTGGGGCAGCCCTTAAGGCAGCCAATTTTCGCCCCTCTGGTGGCATTTCACAAAATCGCCTTTGCTTTGCCTGTAAACAGCCTGGTTATTTTTCCAGAGTGCCCTCAAAAACAATCTCCCCGGGGAACTGCAGCCCTTCCAACCATGCCCTCCCCAGGTGTTACTCCACGCCCTTTGCCCAATTCTCTCTGCCCCCGATGCGGACGAGGATTTCATTGGGCAAATGAGTGCCGTTCCAAGACTGATAGTCAGGGGCGTCAGCTTCTCCCTCGGAAGTCGGGAAACTTCCCTCGGGGCCAGCCCCTGGCCCCCACACCTCCGGGAGCGCCCCAGGGGGCCTTGCAGGCTGCTCCCCAACCAAGCCAGGTATTCAATCCCTCCAGCGCGCCACCCCTGGCAGCGCAGGCCTGGACCTCTGTTCCACCACCAACACAGTACTAGACCCCCTCAAAGGCACTCAAATAATTCCTACCGGAGTTTGGGGGCCTCCCCCTCCCGGCACTCATGCCCTCATTCTTGGCCGCGCCTCTTCAGCTTTAAAAGGTATTCAAATCCACCCAGGAATACTCGACAGTGACTATTCTGGAGAAATTCAACTTTTGGTCTCGTCCACAGGTGGCAACAAGCACCTGAGTCCCGATTAACACTCTCCCAGGTTACGGGACAGGGCAGATGCCTGATCACTGCTGGAGCCAAAACCTCATCCTACCTGCAGCCTTTCTGTAACACCACTGATTTTCTCCACAGCACAGACACCTCCGGATACATCCTTCCCACCAACGACACCTGGTGGGCCTGCACCGATGGCCTAACTCCTTGCATTTCCCTAGAGCTTAACACGGCTGCTTCCCCGCTGTTCTGTATTCTAGTTCAAGTTATTCCTCGCCTAACATATTACTCCCAGGAACAGTTTTCTGCCCTGTGGGAAGGTGTACCAGCCCAAGAGATGTCCCTCCCTAGACAAAAACGAGAGCCTATCTCAACCATCACCTTAGCTGTTCTGTTAGGATTAGGAACCGCAGGGGCAGGGACAGGCATAGCGTCCATGGTTTTAACCAATAAACATTATTCTGAACTTAGGGCCTCCATAGATGAGGATATAGAACAACTAGAGAAAGGCATTTCCGCCCTGGAAACATCTCTCACGTCCCTTTCTGAGGTTGTCCTACAAAACCGCCGAGGGTTAGATTTGCTGTTCCTCCAGCAAGGAGGCCTGTGTGCGGCCCTCAAGGAAGAATGTTGTTTTTATACTGATCACACCGGGGTCGCTAGAGATAGCATGGCCAAAGTAAGAGAAGGATTAGAAAAGCGTAAGCGAGAAAGAGAAAAGGAGCTTGGTTGGTTTCAAACATGGTTTTCCACCTCTCCATGGCTCACCACCTTGCTTCCCTCCCTCCTTGGACCACTGGTCGGCCTAATTATCATCTTAACCTTTGGACCATGGGCCTTCTCGCGACTAAAGCGGTTTGTTCAAACACAGCTCAGAGAAAGCTCGGAGAAGCGCATTCAGGTCCATTATCATCGGCTAGACCTAGAGGACAGGGGCATCGCCCCTAGCCCCCCTGCACATTCCCCAAATCTCAGGCGGGGATGCTAATGTGCTTGGGACATGGGCTCAAGTGTTGAGGAGCAAAGAGGGCACAGCCAGGACTGTGCGAGGTAAGGACTCGGTGGAGTCCTCCGATAAGCCTGAGTACCCCGGCGGCATACTCCATTGCATGGCGGTTGCGCAGAAATCCCTTTCCGCCCCCACTCAAAACTGCGCCTTTCCAGTAAGCTCAGGGGCCGAGGGGACGCCCACGGTTCCTGATGCCGCCTCCAGGAAAATGTCCTTGTGGGATGGAGCCCCTGTCGCCCCTCTAAGTCTCCTCAGCTCTTGCTTGGTCCTAAATAAAAGTAAAGGGAGGAGATGTCAGGGACCGAGACCCTGACTTGAGCCTCTGGCTGGAAGCCACCATAGAAAACATGCTAAGAAACCAACCATTGAGTCAGCACCACCTTGGTTGCACTAGATGGCCCAGTTCATAGAGCAATAATAATAGATAATTCTTGAGAATAAACCTACCAGAACGTCCTACCAGAACGTCAAGTCTCTTAGCAACCCAGGTAGGACCCAGTGTATAGGAACATTTTGTGGTCAGGTCACTTAGCAACTCTCCCCTATAGCATGACCAGTAACCTTTTCACCCTGCCAACGTCCTGCTACCCCAAGCCAACTTCCTACAGGTGCTGAAGAACTGCCCCCTCCTGCTCCAAGATTGCCCCCTCCTGCTTTAAGAGTATATAAGTGTGTGAAAAATCAAAATAAATTGGCAGCTTGAACAGACTCCCATTTGTCTTGCTGTCCTCTTTGCGTCTCCCTTTCCCTTCATTCTCTCTCGTAGGTGGTTTCCCCTGTTGATGTCCTGCGGGTCGGGACAAGCCCCAGTTTTACTTCCAGCTTTTGTCATAGTTTGTTGGAGACAAGAGCCGCAGAGTCTTACAGCTTCCAACCTCGATCCTCAGATCTCAGCCTCCTGAGTAGCTAGGATTACAGGTGTGAACCACTGGCACCCAGCTACATTTCAGATGTCTTTCTTTTATCTTCCAGATTCTGTGAAAGGATAGAAGGTAGTATTGCATTCTTCCCAATTTTTATCATTTTAATTGTCATTATTTTTATTGTTATTGAACTGTGATATACAGACAGTTACCATTTCATAAGTCAGGTAATCAGTACATTTCTTTTGGGAAAATGTTATCCCTTCATTCTGTCCCTCCCACTTTTTTATCCCATCCCCATCCACAAGTTGAATCGTTCATTTTCCATAGACTCAACTGAGTACCACTCTTGCATTTGTGCACACTTTCATGGTCATAATTGACAATCAAACTGTTGTACCCATCCAACCACAATGGAAAATTTTCAATACTTACCCTGACATAGTTACCCAGGGATATACCCATAGTGATTTTTTATCATAGTAACAATAACCTTACCATTTCTGCATGATAAAAAATGTTCATCACTTACCTATACTGAACCTATTGTGTGGTAGATTTTCTAGATCTATTGAGGTACTCTTGTATTTTCCTCACTTTGATTCCTGTCATCACTGCATAGAGAAAATGGGTGATGTCAAGCCTGGTTTGAATGTAACCTCATCTTCTGGTGCCTCGGTGGCTTATCATACTGTAAGATTCACTTGTACAGTTACTTTGTGTAGATTTAGTTTTTGTCATTTACCTATAGAAATACACACATATCCCATCATTTTAGTCATATTTTGATTGCATTTTATATCAAGGCCCTGCAAAAATAAAAGCAGAGTTGATACAAGGCTTTATTGAGTTTTTCAGAAATGCACGAAGCCATTTCTACCTCTGGTATATTTGGCACGCTCCTCATTTAAGGCATATTTTCACGCCTTACCCAGTAATTTTCCCCACTTTGGAATTTCATTACAGGAATCACTGCACTTTGAAAGTTTCTTAGGGTGCTATAAATTTTCTTCTAGTCATGGAGCTTGAACTCAGGGCCTGGTCCTTAGCTTCATCCTGTATTAATGACAAGATGTGCTTTTAAATGAGAGGCTCTGTGGGGCAGGCCCGCCTGGATGCCTTGCATTATTAGGAGGCAATTAGTTGGCCCTGCCTGTTTTCCCAGCCCTGGGGCCACGTGGCTGTTGCATGGAACTGGAGGGGCGGTTCTAGCTGGCCCCGCCTCCCAGCCTTGGGACCACATGTAGCCAAGATGGTGCCTGGTGGTGAACCCGGAGGCAGTCCTGTGGGCTGTGACGTAGAAGGTCGCCTCTTAGGATTGGTCCCTTGGCTCTCCACCCTTGATGGACAGCTCAGGCGTCCCTTCGCGGCCCCTATGTGGGTGCACCTATCCCACCCCTTCCGCCGCTCTCTGACCTGTTTAAGAGCGGCTCCCTTCCCCCATTAAAGTGAGTCTTAGCACTGACTTGGCTCCCGGACTGTCTGTTTGTCCTCCGATGAAAGGGGGGCTGGGTGTGGGCAGTCTGTCTGCCCTTTCGTCTTCTTGGCTCATCCGGTTGGGGCATGTTTTCCTGTCTCTCCCACAGGTCAGGAGAGTGCGGGAGGCTAAAAACCCGACAGCTGGCGCCCAAACGTGGGGCTTGGGGAAGCATAGGTTTAGAAACTATCAGGAGGGCCAAGCCAATCAAGTTCCGAGGTAAGGGTACCCCCGAAAAGATGGGGCAGGCTCAAACTCAGTATGATGATCGGGCATTCAAAGCACCGAGATTCATGCTAATAAACATAGGTTTAGAGATCTCAAACCCCCAAGCTGAAAAGGCCTGGGAGGCTTTGACGTGAGCTGCGCTCTGGCTGGTGGCTGCCGGCCTTTTCAGCCTGGCTACTTGGGGTGGAGTAGGACAAGTGGTGAAGTGGAGGGAAGTTAGCTTGGAAGAGGAGCTCCCTCACAAAGCCTTCCCAATCCTCTGGGCCCTTAAGGCTTGCATTTCCCCAGGCCCCCTAAGGAGGAGCATCTGGGCCCAGGAAGGATCTGCGGGGGAACGTCTTGGATGGGAGGGAAACAGCCTTCCCTCTGCCCAGGAGGAGAGGGGCTCAACACATCCCTCTGATGAGCCCATAGACGAGCCTTGGCCTGATCCCCCGGATCCCGGGCCAAGCACCTCGGCCCCGGGATGCATGGCGGCCGAGCGAGGTGGGGGGGACAGACTATGCTGCCTCGTCACCTCTCCTCCACCGGAGACTTCCCACCATCTTGCACGACCCGGGAGATGATCGCCCTGGGGACAGTAAAGGCCCTTTTAAGAAGAACCTGGGAAGCATTTGACACAACTCCTCACACTCACGGCTTGCCGCTGTTTCCTGTGATGGAACCCCAAGTACCACAGGAAAAGACAGCCAGTGATTGTCCTTCCTAATACTCTGACCCAGAGCAGTGGCCTTGATTCCCCTCCTGTTTCTTTCCCGGGCCCTTTCCAGTCTCCACTACCTGGATTCAAAGGTCACGGCACACTTATGTCCAAAATACCGAGGTTGGGCACTTCCAACCCTACTGAACTGACAGATGGAATATTCTTCCCAGACTCCACTTAAAACAAGTGTACAGGCTGGGCCCAGTGGCTCATGCCTGAAATCCCAGCTGTTAAGAAGGGTGAGATCTGAGGATCCAGGTTCAAAGCCAGCCCAGGCATGGAAGTCCTTGAGACTCTGATCTCCAGTGATTCCCCAAAAACCTTGAGCTGTAGCTCAACTGGTAGAACACCAGCTTTGAGTGAGAAAGCTCAGGGACAGTGGTCAGGCCCTGAGTTCTAACTTCAGAAGGGGTATCCACAACTCCTCAAAAGAAACTACTTAAAATAATTGCTTAATATTATATCTCTCTGCATTCATTGTAAGCCTGGATTACCTAATCAAGAAATTTACCACCACAGAGTGTCCTGCCTGTGTGTTCATGGTATTGTCTAATGCTTTCTTACCTGCCTAGGAGGACAGCAGCTTTGCTTTGATTCTCAGCAACACACACTCTCTCTTTCTCTGTATCTCTTTCTCTCTCACACACACACACATCTACACAATCAACATATTGAAACACATTTATACACTCTTATAGACACTCTCACAATTGAACTCACACTCTCACTCACACACACACACACAATGACAGTCACCCCAGGCAACATGATGTTCAGGATCTTCCTTCTGTCTAGGTGTGTCTCGGCGTCCTGGGGAACTGTGTGCTCTTCCTGGTGTACACGTACAGCTCTGTGTACCAGCCCCAGCTCCAGAAGCCCATCCAGGTAGTTTTCATGCACCTGACCCTGGTCAACGCCCTGACCATCATGTTTGAGTCCACGCCCTTCCTGATCTCCTCATTTGAAGTCACATGTTTCTGGGATGATACCACGTGTATGGTGGTGCTGTACCTGTTCAGGGTCACGCGGGGAATGTCCATCTGCACCACCACCTTCCTGAGCACCTTCCAGGCCCTCACCATCAGCCCTGCACATGCCCGGTGGGCATGGCTGAAAAGCCGGTCTGCAACCTGCATCCACCCCTCTCTGCTCTCCTTCCGGTTCTTGAATTTTGTGATCTATTGCCACATCATCCATTCTGTGCAATCCAATTGCAATTCCACTGTCACCAGCCTGGGATTTTCTCATCCCTACTGTCAAGTGAGGCTTGGAAGTAGCAAGCTAAAACCATTTGTGGGTTCCATCATAATCCTAGACGTTCTCTTCTTGGTCCTAATATCACCACCAGCCGCTACATGATGACTCTCCTCTATCAACACCACCAGAGAGCCAGGCACCTCCACAGTAGCAGCCTGGCCCCCAAGCAGGCACCTGAGAACAGAGCCACCCACACCATCCTGCTGCTTGTCAGCTGCTTCATGCTCTTCTATTGCTACAGCAATGTCGTGACCCTGTATTCCTTGTACACACCTGAGAAATTGAACAAATTCTGGGGTGTAACTGTGATGCTCTTCCCTAACTACCCCACCCTCTGCCCATTCTATCTCATGAAGAATAACAGAATGACTTCACCAAGGACCGCTCATCTTTTACCAGGAATTATCTATCCATTGTAAAAGGAAATGATGACTGGACTGTGGTGGCAATCCAATTTTGTTAAAGCATCCTATGAATGCTTGTGAACCAATGGGGAAGCAGGATCCAGTCAATGACAAAGCAGAATGTAGCCAATTAGGAAGCAAGATAAAGCCAATTACAAAGCAGGATGTAGACAATGACATAGCGAGATGCAGCCCAATGACAGAGCAGGATACAGCCAATGAGGAAGCAGGATACAGCCAATGACAATGTAGGATGCAGTCCATGACAAGGAATATGGACAAGGACAAAGCAGGAAATGACACATATTCTTAGGTCCTCCAACCTCCATCACTCTGCACTGTGACAAACAGTGTAGCACAGGTTCTCCATTCACACAACAAATTGGACTTTCCAGGATAGCACTGTGGAATGACTAAGCCTTTGGGTATCCCGCTGTCACTACTGGACCTGCCGGAAATATGTCCTGAGTAGCAGGAATTTGGCCTAGTGGCAGAGTGCTTGCCTTGGTACAGCATACACAGGAAAAGCTGGAAGTGTTGCTATGGCTCCAGTGGTGGAGTGCTAGCCTTGAGCAAAAAGAGCTCAAGGACAGTGCCCAGGGCCCTGAGTTCAAGCCCCAGGACTGGCAAAAAAAAAAAGGAATAAAAAAAATCTGTCCATAAAATTAAAACCCAAAGACCAGACACAGTGAGTGCTGGAGACTGCCAAGTCTTTAAAAAGGAACAAACGCCAATGCTCCCTAAACTACTACATGAAATCCAAAGGGAGGAACTCACAAACAGTTGATGACACTTGGGGGGAGAATGATGACAGGAGATATTGAGCAAGGCTCATTGTATTCAGATACAGTTTTATTGAAGGACAATTCCTCTGTGTAACTACTTAAAGATAAAAATAAAATTAAGATAAAACAATTATTCCCCAATCAATAATACAGTGTCTGAAAAGACAAAGTCTGAGATTAAACCCAAACATTAACTTCACACCTCACAAATATTTTTCAGGACTAGGAATATGGCTGAGTGGTAGAGTGCTTGCCTAGCCTACACAAAGGCCTGGGTTTGAATCCTCACTACCACATAAACAGACAAAACCAAAGTGGCACTGTGGCTCAAGTGGTAGAGTGCTAGCCTTGAGCAAAAAGAAGCCAGAGTTAAGTGGGGACAGTGCTCAAGTCCTGAGTTCAAGCTACAGGACTAGCATTGCATTTTTCTGTTCTTCTAAGGGTACAAACCACTCTACCCAACTTAGCAACCTCTGGTACAATGGGGACTAAAATAATAAGTGTGTGTGTGCATGTGTGTGCACATGCCAATCCCAGAGCTTGAAGTCAAGGCCTTATGCTTGTGGCTCAGATTTCTTGGTCATTGCTGATGCTCTACCACTTGAACCTCATCTCTAGTCCAACGTTTTGCTGCACCGTTGGAGAGGGAATCTCAATTATGCTTCTGTTTCAGCTTCTGTTTATGCTTCTGTTTTGTTCAACCGTGATCCTCCAGGTCTCAGCCTCCAGAGGAGCTAGGATTACAGGTGTGAGCCACCAGCGCCTGAATCAAAGATTCTTATAACTCAAGTTATAGCAAGAAAACTCGGTTTACGGGGGAGAAAAGTCCCATTGAACAGAAAATTCATAAGGAGCTCCACATGGCCAACAGGGTGAGTGACATCCTTAGCCACTGGGAAGTGCCACACACCAGCAATATGGTGGTGAACTGAAGACACACTAAAATGCTCACACACTGAAAGGTGGGATAAATATACAGTCCAGAGCCACTGCACAATCTCTCCTATCTCAGCATATACCAGGCCTGTTAGCACAGCTGAGGCCTACAGCACAGCTCACGTGGTAGAGAGGCTGCCTCACAAGGGTGAAACATTCAGTTCCCACCCCAGTGCTGACCAAAAAGAGTGTTGTTGGAAATATGGATGAGGTGGATGGTGAATGGACTGATGGATAGATACATGGATGTAGGATGGATGGATGGATGGATGCTACATGGATGGGTAAATGAAATATGGATGGATGGACAAACTGGTGGATGGAGGATAGCTAAATAATGAATGAATGGACAATGGATAGATGATGGACAGAAGAATAATAGATGGATGCCCAGATGGACGGATGGATGATGGAGGATGGATGGATGGACAGACGAACAGGTGGATAGAGGGTGATGAATGAATGATAGCTGATGGATGGATGTTGGGTGGATGATGGATGGTTAGACAGGTGGACACCAGATGGCCACACAAATGCCTGGATATGGGATGGACTGAGAAGCAAGTGCGCAGACAGTCCTCAAGTACACCGGAGTGGCCAATATCCGTCAAACACCACCCTTCAAGGTCCCGGAATTATGTCTCCAGTTAAAGGGGGTCTGCGTGCAACTTGTCCATGCATCACCGCAGGGTGGTGCGCCGCTGTTCCTGCAGCTGCTGCCGGTTCTCCACTTTGGCACGATTAACACCAGGGCCTCCTTCTCCTTCAACTAAGGGTGGGTGGGGTGGGTGGGCCCAGGGGGCCTGAATGCACCACCGGATCTGGGAAATTGGAGCTGGAGGGGCAGGAAGGAGAGGGGCACAGGGTGCAGCGAGGGGGACAAGAGGACAGCAGGCCTTGCCCACCTCCTCGATCTCTTCTTGAATCTTCTCCAGCTCCGAGTTCCGCTGGTTAATGAAGTCACATTCCTCCTCTGGAGGAGTCAGGGCAGGCAGGGCCCAAAAATGGAGAAAGAAGATCGTGAGAGCCCCAAAGGGCCAGGGAGGTGTTCAGAAAGACCCACGGCGACCCAGACAGAGAAACAACTCGAGGGACCGAGGAATGGGGGCGGGGGAGGGGGGGAAGAAGCACAGCCACAGAGACACCATGGGCAACGAGGGAGCCAGGGACCTTAGAAACAGAGAGGAAGGGGTGAGGGTCAAGATGGAAGGGAATCTGAGGCCCAGGGGGAGGGAGGCCAGAGGGGAAGGAGGGTAGAAGGAGAAGAGGGCAGAAGGGGAGGAGGGTGGAGGGGGGGGAAAGCGAAGGGGGAGGGCAGAGGGGGAGGAGGGCGGAAGGGGAGGGTGAGTGGAGGGGTAGGGAGGGCAGCTGCATATCCGAGGACCAGGACCCTAGACAGGACCCTGGGATGCGGACCGTGGGATACAGGGGGACCACAGAGACCGTGGGAACAGGCCACAGGGGGCGATTCCCCTTCCCGGCAGGTGGAAGGATCCACAGGACGGTCTGGCGGAGGCCCCGGTCCGAGCCCCTGGCCCTCGCCAGGCCGCTTCCCCCTCGCCCTCCTGATCACTCACTGAAACCAACAGGCCCAGTTTATTAGGGCCGTCCTCCAAGCACACGCAGCACCGGCTTCTCCTGGAGGTCTTCCTCAGTGCTACCGCCACTTCTCAGGCTCTGGAGGACCCACCTGGAGCCCCGCGGCCCACCTCCCTCGGGGCGCCCTGCCCTGCCTGCCTCCTGCGGCTCAACAGCTCACTCTGCACCGCCTATGGAGGCCTCAGGCTCCCTATGGCTGGCTCCACCCCCCGGACTAGGCCCCGCCCTCTTCCGTCCTGCCCCGCCCTCCCCTGCCAGGCTGGTTCCTTCCCCTAGTCAGGCCACACCCACTCGAGGCCCCATCCCCTTCTGGCTCCACCCACCAGCCAGGCTTTGCCCTCCCCTGCCTGGCTCTTAACTTCCCCTATTCAGGCCACGCCCATTAGAGGCTCCGCCCCTCTGCCTGGCTTGCTCCCTCCCCTCCCTCCGCCAGCCAGGCCAGGCTTTGCCCTCCCCTGACTGGCTTCGCCATTCCCTCTAACGACTTAGGCCCTGCCCCCTTCCAGGCTCTTCCCTCTCCTGTCCTGCTCTGCCCTTCCCTCCCACGAGGTTTTCCCTGCCCCATCAGGCTCCGCCCCCTGCCCAGGCTCCGCCCTCCACTCCAAGCTCCTCTCTCCCCTGTCCAGCCCAGCCCTTCCCTCTTGCAAGTTAACTCCTGCTGCCCCTAGCTCCGCCCTCCAAGCTAGGCTCCGCCTTCTCCTGACATACTAGGTCCTCTCCTTCCAGGTTGTACCCCTTTCCCTCCTTCATGGGAAGCCTTGCCCCCAGAGAGCCCTGCTGTCTTCCACCCAGCTCTGGCCTGTCAACCAAGCTCAGGCCTGTGCCACTGGCTCGCCCCCAGGCCCCAGGCTCTGCCCCTGCCCCTGGGCTCTGCCACGACCCCCCCACCCCCACCCCCCGAGATAGGAGAGAAGTCTCACAGACTCGAGGCTTCAAGTAGTGATCCTCAATCTCAACCTCCTGAGGAGCCAGGGTTACAGGAGGGAGCCATCAGCACCGGCTTTGATTTTCTTAATTGTTATTATGAAGCTGAGGGAAACAGTTATGAAAGTCAGGTAAGGATGCATTCTTTTAGGGATAATGTCACACTGCCCTTCCTCCCTCCCAATGACCACAGGCATTTAGGCATTGTGCCTTTCTGTTCCTCTCCTAAAAGTGTCCTCCTTTGGTCTCATTGGGTGGCAATGCCTAGAGACCTATGTAATTTATTATGTCCTGGTGTATTTACATGTGGCTTCCTCATACGACAGAAAACATGTTTCCTGTGTCTCTTAGAGCTTAACACAGATAGGCCAAAGTCCAGCCATTTCCCCACAATGACATAATATTATTCTTTCTAATGGCTGAGTAAAATTCCATTATGTATAGGATTAGGATCTGCTTATCTACTCTTATGCATCTGGGCTGTTTCCATATCTTGGCTATTATCGACAGTGCAGCAATGAACATGGATGTGCAGGTGTCTTCATCATGTCCTAGCTTGTGATGTTCTTGAGATGCCCAGGAGTTGTATGGCAGGATCTTAAGGAAGACCTACGTTCATTTTATTGTCAGTCCTGGGACTTGAACTCAGAACCTGGGCAATATCCCTGATCATTTTCATTCAAAGCTATCACTCTACCAGTTTGAGCTCCAGTGCTACATCCAGGTTCTCGGCGGGCGGGGGTTGGGGGGAGTTGGGGGAGAGTTGGACTGGTTAATTGGACATAAAAGTCTAACGGAGATTTTTATACCTGGGCTAGCTTTGAACTACAATCCTCAGATCTGAGCCTCCTGAGTAGCTAGGATTACAGGTGTGAGCCACCAGTGCCCAGCCTATGTTAACTTTTTGAGGAACCTCCAAACTGCTCTCCAGAGTGGCTGTACCAGTTTACATTCCCACCAACAGTTCAACAGGGTTCCATTACAGCACATCCCCACCAACATGCTTGTTGTATGTCAACATACAAAATACAACAATGTGGGCCAATCTAACTGGGGTGAGACACAATCTCAGATTTGTGTACGTTTTCATTTCCTTTATGGCCAGGGATCACAAGCATTTCCTCGTGTGTTTCTTTGCCATTCTTTCCTCTTCTTCTGAGAAGTCTTTCTTACCTCCCTTGCCCATTTAGTAATTGCTTTATTACCTTTCAAAGACAGTTAGTTTCTTGAGCTCCTTGTATATTTTGATATTAGGTCTTTGATGGGTTCCCGGTAATCGACTTTAGTAACTGTGTCCTTTGCTGTACATACAGAAACGTTTTAGTTTAATGCAATCCCATTTGTCAAATCTCTCTCCGAGCTGCTGTGCCCCTGACACTCTTCAAAAAGTTTCTGCCTCTGCCTGTGAGTTCTAGTGTTTCTCCTACTCCCTCTTGTGGTAATTTCACAGTTTCAGGTCTGATGGTGAGGTTTTTGGTCACTTTGAGTTGATATTAGTACATAGTAACAAACGGGTCTACTTTGGGTTTTCTACCTACGGAAGCCCAATTTTCCCAACACCAGTTATTGAAGAGGCTATCTTGATTCCACTGTATATCTTTGGCTCCCTCCTCAAAATCAGAGAACTGTTTGTATATGGTTTAACTTTGGGGTCTTCTACTCTGTGCCATGCTCTGTGCTATTGGTTATTTTTGTGCCAGTACCAAGCTCTATTTGTGATTATAGCCTTGTAGTGGAGCTTGAGGACTGGGCTTATGATACCAACAGCATTCTTTTTTTGACCTAGAATTGCTTTGGCTTTTTGATGTGTTTCATTTTTCCATATGAATTTTTGGATTGTTTCTTTCTTTTGTTGTTGCTCTGGGTTTGGTTAGTTGTCTTTGTGCTGGTCTTGAGGCTTGAACTTGGGACCTGGGTGCTGTCCTTAAGCTTATTTTGGTCGAAGTGAACATGGTACCTCGGGAGCCACAGCTCCACTTCTGGCTGTTTTGCTATTTAATTGGAGATAAGAGTCTCACAGAGTTTCCTGCCCAGCATGGCATTGAACTGTGATCCTCAGATCATAGCCTTTGGAGTAGCTAGGATGACAGGCGAGAACCACTGGTGCCCAGCTCTGACAAATTGTAGAAACAACATAGAATCTACTCAAAATGAACAATGAGCATACAAGCCATTTCTGCATAGCTGCAATGTGCAAGGAGATGGAAGTAGTAACCCCCAAATGGAGAACAAAGGGTTAATCGGGGCACCACTGCCATTCACTAGACTCTATAAAAATAGAAGGTAAAAACAGAGAGAGACGGAAGATGCATGGCAATCCATGTGCACCAACTTTGGATGATTACTCCCCAGAGCTTGACAGGAACAACATGCAGCTCAGTGAGCTGCCCTGAGTGCTGGAGGCTCAGTTCTCCCCAGTGAAACCACAGTGCTCCCTAGACTCTGCCCCACAGTGCTCAGGTCATTTCCCATCAGCACCATGAGAAGTAACTTTTAATGAGCTCTCAGCGTCTCCTCTTTACTTTTTGACACCCCTGGCCCTGGGAGCAGAGACCTTCGCCAGGAGAGGGCTGTGCAGGTGGGACAGAGCTCCTGGCTGCCCTGGGTCATCACTGACAGGAAGTAAACAAGGTGTGGTGACAGCAGCCGGGGAAGGAGGGGGGGCCGGCCGCCGGGACCCCATCCTGCCCTGGATGATATGGGCAGGATGACCCAGGCAGGCTTCCACAGATGCAGCGCCTGTCTGGGGTGCAAAGGATTTTGCAGCTCTGAGCTCTGCTGCAGAGTCAGGGGCAGCCTGAGGTCCCACAACTGCCTCTTCAGGATGGGCCTTGTCATTGGGGCTTGAAGACTCACTTCTCTCTCCCTCTCTCTTTTGTAGTGTCAGTTCTGTGGATGGAGCCAGAGTCTGTGAGCTACATCTGAGGTGTTTGGGGTTGTTTTTTGTTTGTTTTGCTTTGTTTTTGTTTTTTGTCAAAACTAGTATTCTGCCAACTTGTGACACAGCTCCAACTGTGTTGCTTTTATTTGTTGGTTTGTGAGATAAGAGTCTCAAGGACTTTCCTGCTTTGAGTAGCTTTGAAACCCAATCCTCAGATATCCTGGTAAGTCACCAGCCCCGACTTCACAGCTTTCACTTGTTTTAGGGTTCAATATGCTTCTTTCTTCTTTTTCTTGAGGCCACCCTTCTCTTTCAGATATTACTGCTTTTTATTCTTTCATGTATGCAGAGCTCAGCCCCAGTGAAAAAACAGTGCTCAGTTCCCTCCAGAGGAGACCTGCACACCTGTGACTTTGTACAGCTCCAAACACACTTGTGGTAAGTTCAGTCTCCTAGGAATATCAAGAATACTTTCAAATGTATTTACAAGAGGAGTGTCAAAGTCATCTTTTCACTGTGTGAGTGCGTGACCGTGTGTGCATGTGTGTGTGCTTGTGTTTGCCTCTGTGTATGTGTGTGTGTGTGTGTGTGTGTGTGTGTGTGTGTGTGTGTGTCCCGGGACATCAAGAAAGGGCCTGGGTGTTACCACTGAAATTTTTGCTCAAATCTAGCTCTGTACCACTTACACTGCAGCCCCACTGCCAGCTCTTTGGTGATTTGTAGATAAGAATCTCACAGACTTTCCTTGAGCTGCTTTCAACTGAGATCCTCAGATCTCACCTATTTGCTGAACTAGGCTTCTAGGTGAGAGCCACAAAATCATTCCTTAACAATTGCTGGTATTTCCTCTATTGCTGTCTCTAAAATGTTCATCATGATTTAGCATGCCCTCTTCTACCTCGGTATTGAATAACTCTGAAATAATTGGACAGTAAGTCAAGGTGCTGTTGGTGTGTTATGTGTGCACGGTTCAGAGGGAACTGGCTTGTGCCGTGTTTTGTCCCATTCCAGCTGTCTGCTCTCATTTTCCCAGAACGCAGTCCATAATGTTAGCACTCAGTTGAATATTCCTTTCTGACACTCTTCCCTTGTACCTCAGGTCTGAACTTTAGCTCTTTTGTTTCTGTTGCAGATATTTGACAGTGCATCTTCACAGTAGAAATTTCACAGCAGTTGTTTATCTTTGGAATGTATTCAGATATTTGTCTGAGGTAGTTATTATTTTGTTTCCAAATCACAATAATAGTGTTGAGAAACATTGTCCTAACAACACAACTGGACATCTCTCCTAGGAGCGTGTTTTGTATAGACTCAATTAGGATTTGTTTCACATGTGTCTGACAGGGAAAGGGGGAATTTTATTCTGTCATGGTGAAAGATGCCATTTTATAAAAACTGATTTGAACATTTTCATGGCAGTTTGGTCAAAGTATGAACTGCCTTAATCAGGGTTATTTATGTAATCTTCATTTGGTTTTCTCCCTTATTTTGATTATTATTAGAGTCTATGTTTAAAATAGTGAGTTGCAATGGTGGGTTCTAGTCAAATGAGTACTTAAATTACAGACTGGGTGTTAGGATAAAAAATAAACACACTGCCTTATGCAAAATACACTGCCCAAGTCAGTTCCTTGTGAGCAAGACACATTTAACATTTCCACCTCACACTGCTTTTCTGTCCAATAAGAAAGGAATATAGAAGAAGAGAATATATGTATGTATATATATATATATATACACATATAAAGAACTAGAGATCATGCTAATGAAGTTAAAAGTTTAGAGATAGCAATGGATAAAATGCAAGCAATTGTTCAAAGATGATTTTGTAGTTAAGGCCTGTGAGCCTAGATTCTCAGGGGTCTGAGATCTGAGGCTCATAGTTCAAAGCCATCCTGGGCAAGAAAGTCCCTGAAACACTCATCTCCAATTAAGCACTAAAAAGAGGGGATTGAATTTGTGCTTCAACTCACAGACATCCAGCATTGAGAAAAAAAAAAAAAAGCCCAGAGACAGAGCCAAGAATCTGAGTTCAAGCCCTACAATCAGCACACACATATAGACACATAAAAACAAACACAATAAAACCCAGAAGATGATCATGATTACATAGGACAGATTACATGTATTTAGAAACATGAAAATATTATGAACATTTGTCCACCATAACCAATATTATGAATTCCAGCAATTGAAATTCCTAAAATTAAACTGTCTCTGAAGGCACAACAGATGCTGAAGAAGGCAATGAATAGAGTTGTGTGTGCTCAACAGCATTTTGGCTGTTTCTCCTGCCCAGGAAACAAGGAGAACACTACATTTTGGTAACCATGAGGGGCAAAGGACAACTTTGAGATGAACGAGAGAATTCTGGTGAATGAGTTGAGAATATGCATATAGGCTTTGTCAGGCAACATGGGAACTTTATTTAATTCGGTGTGAGCTTGTTTAGGAACAAAGGATTATATGTGACATAAGAGAAACCACATGAATAGCAAGGAGTAGACAAGAGATTGATTCAGGGAAAAAAAAAAAACCTCAAAAGCACAGCAAATAGTCAGGGGATGATTTCCTTTCCAGAGTCTCAGTCTGCCATTACAAGCCATATTATAGCCGTCCCCACTGGGGTTTTACATGCGTGTGATAGTTGTGTAACAGGGTACACAGTGAGCATTTCACACAGTAAGCAGCCAGCTGGATGAATGGGTTGGCCATGCTTGCTGTGTCTCCCATCCCCACCACCTTGAACACCCCAGGAACAGAAGGAAGTGACAGGCAGTAATATTCCTTCCTCATACACCCACCCATCCGGGTGGCAAGGAATTCCCTCCCATTTCCAATACATGTCTCCCCCAAGGCTTCTCCAGCCCCAGAACTCGGCTTCAAGGTCACAGCGCATTCCTGCCTGAAATACTGTCAGCACTTCCAACGGGTCCTGTCAGCACTTCCAACCCCACTGAACTGACCAATGAAATATTCTTCCCAGACTCCATTTAGAAGGAATGTATAAGCTGGAAGCCAGTGTCTCTTGCCTGTAACCTCACTACACAGGAGAGGAAATAGGAGGATCAAAGTTCAAAGTCAGCCCTGAGGAGGATGTCCTAAAGACTTTAATCTCTAATGAGCCAACAAAAAGCCACAAAAGAAACAGTGGCTCAAGTGATATAACAGCAGCTTTGAGTGAAAAAGCTCAAGCACCATGCACAAACTGAGTTCAAGTCTCAGGATGGTCATCCTCCACTATAACTATTTTAAATAACTTGGATTATTATCTCTCTCTGCATTCATTGTAAGCCTGGCTTATCTAATCAAGAAATAATCACCATGGAGATCCATGCCTGTAGATCTCCTGGTGTTGTGTAGTGCTTTCTCATCTGCCCTGGAGGATGGCACCATTGCTTTGACTCCCGTTAATACACACACACTTACACATTCATACACAATCACACTTATACACATGCACATTTACACATATTCATATACTCTCACATTTATATATACTCATACTCTCATACATTCACACACATACAATGACAACCACCCCAGGTGACACAGTGTTTAGGTTCTTCCTTGTGTCTAAAGTGTGTCTTGGCATCCTGGGGAACTCTGTCCTCTTTGTGCTCTATGCCTACTCCTCTGTGAGCCGGCCCCAGCTCCGCAAGCCCATCAACGTGGTTTTCATGCATCTGGCCTTCGTCAATGCCTTAACCATCATGTTTCAGTCGATGCCCTACATAATCTCCTCTTATGGAGTCTCGTGTTTCTGGGATGACACTACATGTAAGGTGGTGCTGTATCTGTCCAGGGTCACCAGGGGCCTGACCATCTGCACCACCACCTTCCTGAGCGCCTTCCAGGCCCTCACCATCAGCCCTGCGCATGCCCGGTGGGCTTGGCTGAAAAGCCGAGCTGCTGCCTGCACCCATCCCTCTCTGCTCTCCTTCTGGGTCTTCAATTCTGTGATCTATTTGTACATCATCGATAATCTGAAATCCAATTGCAATTCCACTGTCACCGGCCTGGGATTTTCTCATCCTTACTGTAAAACGAACTCTGCAATGGTGAAGGCATCATTGTTTATTGGTTACATTGTGATTGGAGATGTTCTCTTCCTGGTCCTCATGATCATCACGAGCCTCTACATGGCGATCATCCTCTATCGACACCATCAGAGAACCAGGCACCTCCACAGTCCCAGCCTTGTTTCCCAGCTGGCACCCACAAACAAAGCCACCCACACCATTCTGATGTTGGTCAGCTGCTTCGTGTTCTTCTATTGCTCTGACAACATTGTGACCATCTATTCCTTCTACACACCTGAGAAAATGAGCAAGTCCAAGTGTGCAACTGTAATTCTATCTTCCAGCTACCCCACCCTCTGCCCATTCTTGCTCATGAAAAATAATAGAATAGTTTCACTTTTATTTCACTAAGAAATACCCATTGTAAAATAATGTGATGACCACAGTGGGGATCAACTCTGCTCACCTCATCCTTGCTGTTTGTAGGATGGTAGAAAAGCCACAGAGACCAGGAGCCTATAATCCTAGCAATCAGGAGACTGAGATCTAAGGAACACAGCTCAAAGTGAGTCCAGGCTGGGAAGTCCATGAAAGTCTTATCTCCTATTAATAATCCAAAAGCTGAAAGCAGTGCTATGGCTCAAGTGTAATACTTAAATTATAAAGGCACACAGATGGCATATGCCCTGAGATCAAGCCACAGGACTGGATTTTTACAAAAGAGAGATTGGGAGAAGAAAAGAAAGATAAAAGGAAGGGAAGAAGGGGGGAGGGAGGGAGAGAGAGAGGGAGGTAGGGAGGGAGAAAGGAAGGAAGGAAGGAAGGGAAGGAAGGAGAGAAGGAAGGGAGGAAGGAAGGAAGGAAGGAAGGAAAGAAGGAAGGAAGGAAGGAAGGAAGGAAGGAAGGAAGGAAGGAAGGAAAGAAGAAAGGAAGGAAGGAAGGAAGGAAGGAAAGAAGAAAGGAAGGAAGGAAGGAAGGAAGGAAGGAAGGAAAGAAGGAAGGATGGAAGGAAGGAAGGATGGAAGGAAGGAAAGAAGGGAAGGAAGGAGGGAGGGGAGGAAGGAAGGAAGGAAGGAAGGAAGGAAGGAAGGAAGGAAGGAAGGAAGGAAGGAAGGAAGGAAGGAAGGAAGGAAGGAAAGAAAGGAAGGAAAGAAAGATAGAAAGAAATAGGGGCTGGGAATACAGCCTAGTGATAAGAGTGCTTGACTTGTATACATGAAGCCCTGGATTCAATTCCTCAGCACCACATATATAGAAAAGGCCAGAAGTGGGGCTGTGGCTCAAGTTGGCAGAATGCTAGTTATGAGCAAAAAGAAGCCAGGGACAGTGCTCAGGCCCTGATTCCAAGCCCCAGGACTGGCCAAAAAAAGAAAGAAAGAAACTTCACTCCAATGGTGAAAATGTAATTAATCATATGTTGTCATTTTTAAAAAGCCCTCAGCTTCTGGACACTTGCTTTGAATCCATGTGAATTCATATAACGATCGTTTCCAGAGGATTCTGTGTATGGACCATTGTGTCTGCATTTGCAGAAGTGTGGTTTAAATATTGTAATCAAGCTCTCTTCTCTGCTGGCTTGTGATTTTCTTTTACAAAAAATAAAACGAGGGGCTGGGGATATGGCCTAGTGGCAAGAGTGCTTGCCTTGTATACATGAGGCCCTGGGTTCGATTCCCCAGCACCACATATACAGAAAACGGCCAGAAGTGGCACTGTGGCTCAAGTGGCAGAGTGCTAGCCTTGAGCAAAAAAAGAAGCCAGGGACAGTGCTCAGGCCCTGAGTTCAAGGCCCAGGACTGGCCAAAAAATAAATAAATAAATAAATAAATAAAACCAATATGATCTTATAGCCCGGTGTGAACACGTGTGTGCAGATCTCTACCCTGTGCTGGTGTCAGGACTGTGCTTCCTCCTTCGACCTCAGCTGTGTAGCAAGCACACTGCGGGTTCCAGGCGGTGCAGGCCCGGCGTCTGCTGTGAGGACCGAGGCCAGTGCAGAGGCTGACCGCGTGGGAAACCAGAGAAAGGGACAGGAAAGCGGGGTAAGGAGGGGAGTGGGGAGCTCGCAAGCTCGGCCCTGGCTGTGCAGGGAGACAGACATGAGCCTGTCTGAAGAAGAGGCACGGCTTAGTTGTCCATCATGTCAAGATGGGTACAGGAGACCCCTGTTTAGGTCAGGCTCTGTATGCATTTCTATGTTAATTTCAGTTGTTGGTAGAGCACCAACGAAGTTATGGGCAAAAAAGTCAGGAACCGAGTTCCAAGCCTGATCTAAAAAAGTAAATAAATAAAATAGAATTTCAGTCGGACATGAAGAAGGGAGGAATCCAGTGCAACCTCATTCTCCACTCACTGACGCTATTTAACTGGTGCCTAGATATTAACTGGAGCAAAAACAAATCAAAGGGACAAAAAAAGCCTAGAAAGAGATATTATTCCTATTTGCACATGTTATGATCCTGTACATAAACACGGAAAACTCACATTGAACACCGCTTATTTGTTACATGAACTTTGATGGCAAAGCAGCAGGAAACAAGGTAAACATACACACATCAAATCTTTTCCATGCACAAAGAACAAACTGAGTAGCAGTGATTATAACAATCCCATTGCAACAAGTCTCCAGGCTGACATGTAGATTCAAGGAATCACAATCATCAGCTGGGTGCCCGTGACTAACACCTGTTATCCTAACTCCTCAGGAGGCAAGATCCGAGGATGGAGGATCCAAGCCACACTGGGCAAGCATACAGAAATAAACAATCACACAGAATTACAGTACTTGCTAATGTGGAAGAATTCCACGCTTGAGGACAAAAGCTGATGGACTGCACCATGTGGCTGAGTTCAATCACAGCCTGTCAAACATACATACGCATATATGTTAACACACACACACACACACACACACACAAATGGAGGTTGTATATAAGTACATGGTAAACTCATATCTCCTTAAAGAAGGCATCCTCATTGATTAGTTCACATTTAACACAATTCTACTTCATTCTCATTTTTTCTAAATGGCAGTACTTTTACACTATGAAGCATAAATGGCAATCAACGTGCTCCAACCTTGGATGATCAGTCACTGGAACACAACCAGATACCATGCAGCTAAGTGAGCTGCCCTGAGTGCTGGAGGCTCAGTTCTCCCCAGTGAAACCACAGTGCTCCCTAGACTCTGCCCCACAGTACTCAGGTCATTTCCCATCAGCACCATGAGAAGTAACTTTTAATGAGCTCTCAGCATCTCCTCTTTACTTTTTGACACCCCTGGACGTGGGAGCAGAGACCTTCGCCAGGAGACGGCTGTGCAGGTGGGACAGAGCTCCCTAGGTCATCACTGGAAGAAGTAAACAAGGTGTGGTGACAGCAGCCAGGGATGGAGGAGGCCCGGCCGCTGGGACCCCATCCTGCCCTGGGTGATACAGGCAGGATGACCCAGGCAGGCTTCCACAGACACTGCATGTGTCTGGGGTGCAGAAGGATTATGCAGCTCTGAGCTGCTGCAGAGTCAGGGGCAGCCTGAGGTCCCACAACTGCCTCTTCAGGATGGGCCTTGTCATCTGGGGCGTGAAGACTCACTTCTCTCTCCCTCTCTCTTTTGTAGTGTCAGTTCTGTGGATGGAGCCAGAGTCTGTGAGCTACATCTGAGGTGTTTGGGGTTGTTTTTTATTTGTTTTGCTTTGTTTTTGTTTTTTGTCAAAACCAGTATTCTGCCAACTTGTGACACAGCTCCAATTGTGGTGCTTTTATTTGTTGATTTTGTTGAGATAAGAGTCTCAAGGACTTTCCTGCTTTGAGTAGCCTTGAACCCCAATCCTCAGATGTCCTGAGCAGCTAGGATTACAGATGTGAGTCACCAGCCCCAACTTCATGGCTCTCACTTGTTTTATGGTTCAATATGCTTCTTTCTTCTTTTTCTTGATGCCACCCTTCTATTTCAGATATTACTGCTTTTTATTCTTTCATGTATGCAGAGCTCAGCCCCAGTGAAAAAGCAGTGCTTAGTTCGCTCCAGAGGAGACCTTCACCCCTGTGACTTTCTACACTTCCAAACACACTTCTGGTAAGTTCATTATTTTAGTAATCACGAATACTTTCAAATGTATTTACAAGAGGAGTGGCAAAGTCATCTTTTGTGTGTGTGTGTGTGTGTGTGTGTGTGTGTGTGTGTGTGTGTGTGTGTCTGAGTTTCTGGGGCTTGAACTCAGGGCCTGGGCTCAGTATATGAATAATTTTTTTTCAAATCTAGCTCTGTCCCATTTAAAGTGCAGCTCCACTGCCAGCTCTTTCGGGACTCAGAAATAAGAATCTCACAGACTTTCCTTGAGCTGGCTTTCAATGGAGATCCTCAGATCTCAAATATTCGCTAACCTAGGATTCTGGGTGAGATCCACAAAATCATCGCTTAAGAAATGCTGGCATTTTCTCTATTGCTGTCTTTAAAATGTTTATATAATTTAGCATGCCCTCTTCTATCTCAATATTGAATAAGGTTGAGTAATTCCAAAATAAGTGGACAGTAAATCATGGTGCTGTTGGTGTGTTAAGTGTGCACTGTTCAGAGGGAACTGGCTTGTGCTGTGTTTTGTCCCATTCTGGCTGTCTGCTCTCATTTTCTCCAGACCCAATCTGTAATGTTAGGACTTGGGTCAATGTTCCTTTCTGACACTGTTCCCTTGAACTTTAGGTCTTTTGTTTCTGCTGCAGATATTTCACAGTAGAAATTTTCACAGCAGTTGTTTATCTTTGCAATGTGTTGAGATATCGTTTTTCTGAGGTAGTTATTATTCTACTTAAAATCACAATAATGGTGCTGAGAAACTATTTTCTTGCAACACACTTCCACAGCTTTGTGGCTTCTCACGCCAGTGTGTTTTGTATGGACACAATTGGGATTTGCTTCACAAGTGTCTAAGAAGGAAAAAAATGGAATTTATTCTGACTGGGTGAAAAATGGCATTTTATGAAGACTGATTTGAAGTTTTCATGGCACTTTGATCAAGACTATGAACTTGATCCAGGGTTATTTATGTATTTCCCACCAGTATTTCTCAGTGGCTTTATAATTACTAGAGTCTGTAGTTAAAATAGTGCTTTACGATGGCTGATTCTACTTAAATGGGTACTAAACTTACAGAGTGGGTGTTGGGATAAGCAAAATACACACACTGCCTTAAGCAAAATACACTGCCCAAGTCAGCTCCTTGTGAGCAAGACACATTTAGCACTCCCACCTCACAGTGTTCTTCCGTTCAATAAGAAGGGAATATATAATATAACACATTTTGATAAACAGTAACAGAGGTCGTGCTAATTAGATAGCAATAGAGAAATGCAAGCACTTGTCCAAAGATGAATTTGTACCTAATGCTATAATCCTACCTTCTCAGGAGGCTGAGTTCTGAGGATCACAGTTCAAAGTCAGCCTGGGCAAGAAAGTGCCTCCTTGAAACACATATCTCCAATTAAGCACTAAAGAGTGGGCATTGGTGTTGTGGCTCAAGTCATAGAGTGCCAGCCTTATGCAAAAAAGCTCAGGAACAGAGTCCAGAATCTTAGTTCAAGCCCCACAATGGACACACACACACACACTAAAATCTGGGAGATGATCACGATTATATAGGAAAGACTACATATATTTATGAATATAAAAATACTGTGAACATTTTCAATGATAATGTGTACCATAAGTTCCGGGAATCCAAATTAAGAAAGTTTAACTGTCTCTGGAATGTACAACCAATACTGAGGAGGGCAATGCATAGAGTTATGCATGCTCAAGAACAATCTGGCTGTTTCTCCTGCCCAGAAAACAAAGAGAATATACTTTTCATTAACTATGAGGGCCAGAGTAAATCTTTGTGCCCAAAGTGATTATTCAGGTGAATAAATTCAGGATGCTCTTAAGAGATTATGTGAGGACAACTAAAAACCCTTATTAATTCAATGTGAGCTTATTTACATTCAAAGAATCATATTTGACTGGAGACTTACTACATTAACAATTAGGCAATAAAATGATATACAAGAACGGAAATCTCAGAAGAACAACAAATATTCATTAGACATTTTCCTTTCCAGAGTCTCAGTCTGCCTTTACAATTGCCACATGTGCCCAATGGGGCTTTACACGCATGTGCTACTTGTGTAACAGGTTTACAAACTATAGACTTCAAACATAGCAGCCAGCTGGATGAATGGGCTGGCCATGCTTGCTGTATCTCCCACCCCCACCTGAGCACCCCAGGAACAGAAGTGACAGGCAGTGATCTTCCTTCCTCACACTCCTGCCCATCCAGGTGGCAAAGAATTCTCTCCCATTTCTTTCTTTTGTTTTTTGTGGGTTTTTTTGTTGTTGTTTTGTTTTTTGTTTTTTGGTTTGTGTTTTTGTTTGTTTGCTGGTTTTTTGCAATTCTAGGGCTTAAACTCAGGGCCTGAGCACAGTCCCTGGCTTCTTTTTGCTCAAGGCTAGCACTTGGCCACTTCAGCCACAGTGCCACTTCCGGCCGTTTTCTATATACATGGTGCTGGGGAATCGAACCCAGGGCTTCATGTATATAAGGGAGGAACTCTTGCCACTAGGCCATATCCCCAGCCCTCTCCCATTTCTAATACAGGCCTCCCCAGGTCTTCTTCAGTCCCCAGAACTCGGCTTCAAGGTCACAGCACACTCCTGTCTGAAATACTGAGGTTGGGTCCTGTCAGCACTTCCAACCCCACTGAACTGACAGATGAAATATTCTTCCCAGACTCTGTTAAGAAGGGGTCTATAGGCTGGGAGCCATTGTCTAATGCCTGTAATCTCACTACTAAGGAGGAGGATATATGAGGATCACTGTTCAAAGTCATCCCTGACAAGGAAGTCCTGGAGACGCTAATCTCTAATGACCTAACAAAAAGCCCCAATGGGAACAATGGCTTGAGTAACTTTGAGGGAAAAAGCCCAAGCACCATGCACAGGCACTGAGTTCCAGTCTCAGGATGGTCATTCTCCACTAAACCAATTTAGAATAACTGTGTGTTATTATCTCTCTCTGCATTCATTGCAAGCCTGGCTTATCTAATCAAGAAATTAAACACCTTGGAGATCCATGCCTGCAGATCTCCCGGTGTTGTGTAGTGCTTTCTCATCTGCCCTGGAGGATGGCACCATTGCTTTGACTCCCATTAACACACACACTTACACACACACACAAGCACCCATACACACTAACACACTCATACAATCACACAAAGCACACACACATTTACACATACTTATACACTCTCTCACCTTTTCTTTGTCGATTCTGGCGTTGGAACTCATGGCCTGAGCACTGTCCCTGGCATCGTTTTGCTCAAAGCTAGCACTCTACCACTTGAGCCACAGCACCACTTCAGATTTTTCTGTGTATGTGATGCTGTGGCATCAAATCCAGGACTTCATGTATGCTGGGCAAGCATTCTACCACTAGGCTACATTCTCAGCCCCCACTCTTTCACACTTATACATACTCCCAAACTCTCACATACAGATATACAATGACAACTACCCCAGGTGACACAGTGTTTAGGTTCTTCCTCATATCTAAGGTGTGTCTGGGCGTCCTGGGGAACTCTGTCCTCTTTGTGCTCTATGCCTACACCTCTGTGAGCCAGCCCCAGCTCCGCAAGCCCATCGACATGGTTTTCATGCATCTGGCCTTGGTCAATGCATTAACCATCATGTTTCAGTCGATGCCCTACATAATCTCCTCTTATGGAGTCTCGTGTTTCTGGGACGACACCACATGTAAGGTGGTGCTGTACCTGTTCAGGGTCACCAGGGGCCTGACCATCTGCACCACCACCTTCCTGAGTGCCTACCAGGCCCTCACCATCAGCCCCGCGCATGCCCAGTGGGCTTGGCTGAAAGGCCGAGCTGTTGCCTGCATCCTCTCCTCTCTGGTCTCCTTCTGGGTCTTCAATTCTGTGATCTATTTGTACGTCATCGATAATCTGAAATCCAATTGCAATTCCACTGTCACCGGCCTGGGATTTTCTCATCCTTACTGTGAAACCAACTCTGCAATGGTGAAGGCTTCATCGTTTATCTGTTCCATTGTAATTGGAGATGTTCTCTTCCTGGTCCTCATGATCACCACGAGCCTCTACATGGTGATCCTCCTCTATCAACACCATCAGAGAACCAGGCACCTCCACAGTCCCAGCCTTGTCTCCCAGCCGGCACCCACAAACAAAGCCACCCACACTATTCTGATGTTGGTCAGCTGCTTCGTGTTCTTCTATTGCTCCAACAACATTGTGACCATCTATTCCTTGTACACACCTGAGAAAATGAGCAAGTCCAAGGGTTCAACTGTGATTCTGTCTTCCAGCTACCCCACCCTCTGCCCATACTTGCTCATGAAAAATAATAGAATAGTTTCACGGTGGATCAATATTATTTCACTAAAAATTACACGTTGTAAGAGTGTGTGATGACCACAGTGGGGATCAACTCTGCTCACCTCATCCGTGCTGTTTGTAGGATGGTAGAAAAGCCACAGAGACCAAGAGCCTATAATCCTAGCAATCAGGAGACTGGGATCTAAGGATCACAGCTCAAAGTGAGTCCAGGCTGGGAAGTCCATGAAAGTCTTATCTTCTGTTAATCCAAAAGCTGAAAGCAGTGCTATGGCTCAAGTGTTCGAGCTCCAGACTCATATCATAAAAGCACAGAGATGGCATGTAGGCCCTGAGATCAAGTCACAGGACTGGATTTTTACAAAAGAAAGATTGGGAGAAAGAGAATAGGAAGGGAGCAAGGGAGGGAGGGAGGGAGGGAGGGAGAGAGGGAGGGAGGAAAGAAGGGGGGAAGGAAGGAAAAAGAAAGGAATGTAGGAAAGCAGGGAGAAAGAAGGAATGAAAGAGAAAGAAGGACAGAAGAAAGGAAACAAAGAGAAAAAGAAAGGAAAGAAGAGAGGAAGAAGGAAGGAAACAAAGAAAAAGGAAGGAAGGAAGGAAGGAAGGAAAAAAAGAAGTTTCATTTCCATGTTGAAATTGTAAGTTCTCATAAGGCGTCATTTTTAAAAGCCCTCAGTGTGTCCACACTTGCTTTGAATCAATGTGCATTCATATCATGAACTTTTCCAGAGAATTCTGTGTATGGACTACTGTGTCTGCATTTACAAGAGTGTGGTTTAATATTGTAATCAAGCTTTTGTCTCTACTGGCTTGTGTTTTTCTTTTACAAAAAATAAAACGAATGTGATCTTATAGCCCGGTGTGAACACGTGTGTGCAGATCTCCACCCTGTGCTGGTGTCAGGACTGTGCTTCCTCCTTCGACCTCAGCTGTGCAGCAAGCACACTGCGGGTTCCGGGCGGTGCAGGCCTGGCGTCTGCTGTGAGGACCGAGGCCGGTGCAGAGGCTGGCCGCGTGGGAAACGTGCGGGCAGAGAAAGGGGGAGGAAAGCGGGGTGAGGAGGGGAGTGGGGAGCTCGCAAGCTCGGCCCTGGCTGTGCAGGGAGACAGACATGAGCCAGTCTGAAGAAGAGGCACGGCTTTGTCCTCGTGTGAAGACTGGGCACGCGGGACCCCTATTTAAGTCAGGCTCTGTATGCGTTTCTATGTTAATTCCAGGAGTTGATGGAGCACCAACCATGGAGTGGGCAAAAGAGCCAGGAACCCACTTCCAGTCCTGATCTAAATAGATGACAGACAGACAGACAGACAGACAGACAGACAGACAGACAGATAGATAGATAGATAGATAGATAGATAGATAGATAGACAGACAGACAGACAGACAGATAGATGGAAACTCATCGGTCCTGATCACTTCAGCGTTGAGGCGACTTGGGGCTGTGGGCTCCCTCCAGGCTCACACCACACCCGTGCTGGAGGCTGCAACACTCTGAGAAAGTTCTCTGCCCTGAGCAGGAAGCCTTCTCTGCCCTCCGAAGTCCCGCCCCACGTCGGTGTCGCTGCCACGCCCACTGACATGGGTAAAAGGGGATCCGGGTGGTGGGATGTAAGAGGGCGGGATTTCCGGATAAGGGGAGATGCCAAGAAAGCAAGGGGCCAGGAGATTTCTCAGGAAGCCGAGTCGTGCTTGGGTTCCTTCAGACCTGACGGGAGCCTGCGCCTGGGGACAGAAGAGCCTGGAACCCTGGTCTGTGGCAAGGAAAGACCCGAGCACACACGAGGGGCATAGGGAGGCCCCAGTCCGGGCCTACAGAGAAAGGAGGCCGGAGCTGCCGAACTCTGGCCAGCAGAAAGGAGAGGCCAGTGAAGAGGCCTCCTACTACCTAGTCTGAGGAGAGCTGAAGGCCAGCGGCAGTCTCCTGGCAGGCCCCAGGAGACTGGAGGCCTGTTGAGAGCGAAGGCACCAAGAGAGACACAGAGCAGAGATGAACCCAGCCGGCCTACCGGAGGACTGAGCCGGGCCAGAGGAGGAGCCCGAAGCCTGAGGCGTTTGGGGAAGTCTGAAGCCTGAGGCCTGTGGAGGAGCCCGGAGCCTGAGGCCTGTGAGACCAGAGCCAGAGGCAGAGTGGAAATAGAGAGCGGAGCAGATCAGAGACAGAGCCTGCGGCCTGTGGGTGAGCCTGAGGCTTGTGGAGAGGTTTGAAGTCTGAGGAGAGGCCTGAGGCCCACGGCTTGTGGAGAAGCCTAAGGTCTGTGGGGAGGCGAGTCCTGCCTTAAGGAAGCTTGCTCCACTGCAGCTTTTGGGGGTTGGAGTTAACGTGGTTGGAAGTAAAGGAATGGAGGTTCCGAAACCAGGTCAGGTCTGGGTTCTGGGTTCTAGGCAATTTAGCCCAGGACACAGCAGTTGCAGGTCAGCATTTGGAGGTGGACGGCTGTTTTGGTTCTGGGTTTTACGTTGTAAATAAAGTTCCTTTGTAAATAAAATCCCTTCCCACCTTAAGTTGTGCCTTGATAGGTTATTCTCCTTCAGGAAATACAACAATATTCTGGGCCAGGCATCAGTACCCCTTCTATTTGGTTGGGCCTTGTTTTGAATTTGCAGCACCTCATTTTCCATTGCCACCTCTCCCTACTGTGCATTTTTATAGCTCTTGCAGAAGCGGGGAGCATCAGATATTGTTCTTTCCTGGAGCCTGCTTCGACCCAGCCTCACCAAACTCCACACTCACTGTGGAACTTCAGGTTTAGCTGCAGTATGACTGCAGGGTCTTTGTGAACTGCAGAAGGCTGGGGCTGCCTCTCACTGAGCCTGCCCTGGTAAAGTAGTCCTTTTCCCTGAGGAGCTTCCCACTCCAGGGCCTGGCAACCTTCCTCTGGGCAGAGATGACTCTCACTGCTCAGATGCCTTTCCCCTGTTGAAAATGACACTTCACTAGCTGCTTCTCTGGCACCTATTATCTGCTGGCAGCTCTGGCAGATTCTATGTCAGTACCAAAGATGGCATTCCTGACAATTATGGGGGGGAGGGCTACTTTCCAGAAGATGTTCTATGGGAAGGAGTGAGGATGTCTGCTGTGGGGTACTCACACTTTCCCAGGTTTTTCAGACTGTCTACAGTCTGGGTCCAGCTGTGGCCAGCAGGATGTGGATTTCTGCTCCGGTTTGAGCTGGACAAGATATAGGAATAAGGGAGAAAATCAGTGTGTTTAGGATCAAGGCTGGCACTCAACCACTTGAGTCACACCTGAACCTCTGGCTAGTTTGCTGATTAGTTGGAGATAAATGACTCAGAGTTTTCCTCTCAGGTTGCCTTTCAACTGTGATCCTGAAATCACAGCCTTTCCAGCAGCTAGGATCAGAGGGTTTGCCACTCATGTCCAGCACCTGTAAATATTGGGTACCTTATAACATCTTCCAAACGGGAACACGGAAGATAGGAACCATTTACACGGAGCTGTCATGTGCAAGAGGATTGAAGTAGTAATAGTCTTGCCAAAATGGAGGCCGAAGGGTGGAAAAGACAGCAGTGGTACTCAGTAGACATGGTGTGCAATGTAAACGACACTACTTGTGGGTGGAGATGGGAGGGGAATACTGGGAGAGTCTAGGAAGGGGTGACATTGTCCAAAAGAACTGTACTGATTTCCTGACAGATGACACACTAAGCCCTCTCTACATGACCTCTATGGTGACAATTTTAATGGTTACATAAAAATAAAGGGAAAAATTACTCTGTGCCAAAATAACAGCAAGACCAGACACAAACAGTACTGAAGATTGTTCGGGATTTTAGAAGGAACAAACAAAAATGGTTCTCCAATTACAAATGGCAACCAACTCCCCAAATGGTGAGACCCATGGGGAACAGAGATGATAGTGGCACTGGCCAAGACTCTTCTGGTTCTGACACTACTTTATGGAAAGACAACTCCTCTGCCCAACTACTTTAAGATAAATAACAAAACTTAAATGAAATAAAAACAAGTATACACAAATCAGTAATACAGGACCTAAAGGGCAAGGTCTGTGATGGCAATCTAACATTAACCGCACCTGTCAAAAACATTAAAAGAGGACAGAATTGTTTTCCTAGACTGTGAGATGGGGGTCTGGGAGAGAACAAAAGCCAGATGAGTTCCTGGGTTTTGGTTTTTTGATCCAGTCAATTTTATCTACTAGTTATCTAGTGATTTTTATTGAATGCTGTCTTTGCTTGGTTTTCATAGTTTGTTGTTTTTTTTTTTCAGATTCTAATCTTCCCCTTACTATGCTGAGTAGTAGTGGTTTAGTGTCCATGGACTCTTAGAGGATGACCCTTGTGCTGTGGAGGGCTGGAGTCCTCCACCTCGGGCCCACCAGGCATTGTGCTCTGCAGACCCAGGGCACATGGTCAGCCATGCTGCCACGCCCACAGGGAGGAAGGCAGAGAGGGCTCTGCGTCCCACCCAAAATGCAGGATGTGTCCAGGGCAGGGAGAATCAACTTTTAGTTACCAGCTGTTACTGAAGTTTACTTTCTGATGAGTGTGATTTAGAACAAACACATATGTTGAAATGGTAATTCTGTTCTTGTAATTAATAGAAGTAGCAGGTTCTCTAAGAGCTTCCTATGCCGCCTGGGAGAGCTGTTGACATCACCTATGGGGACATCAGACTGTTCAGTAAACAAAGCCATCCTGACAGCAGTGACAGTGACTGATGTCCCCTAGGAGAAGCCCCATGGTGCTGGGCCTGCTATACATTCGTGGCTGGACAGAGGCAGCCTATCCAGGGTACCAGGAAGCCTCAGGGAAACTGCTTCCCGTGAGCGAGGACTGTGAAGCTCTCAGCCTTGAGAAGCACCTGAGGTAGGAAGAGGTTGTAGGACTTCACTATCCTCTTACCCCAGCTTTACATTATTTCCTGCTACACATGTTGTGATTTGAACTGGAGTTGCAAGGATGCATTCCTCAGGGAACAGAGAAACCCAACTGCTTTCTAGAATGACTTTATCCACAGTTACCCTGGATAACTCCTAACAATTTTTACCAATTATGTAGTGATCTACAGATGTCCTTTATTTAAGTATGTATTTTTGTTGGTCCTGTGGCTTGAATTAGAACCTGGGAGTTGTCCCTTAGCATTTGTGCTCAAAGTTAGGCCTCTACCTCATGAGCCAAGCTCTGCTTCAGTGTTTTTTGTAGTTTATGAGAGAGAGGGGGTCTCACGGACTTTCCTTCTTAGGTTGTATTTGAACAACAATTATGAACGGGGCCAACCTACAGATGTCTTTCTTATATTGTCTCAATACTATGAAAGGTGTTCCTGTTGCAGTCTTCCCAGGGTTATCATTGTCATTATCATTATTATTTATTGTTGAAATGATGAATGTGATGTAGACAGGGGTTACCATTTCCTAAGTTTGGTATGTGTACAGTTTTTCTCTGTCAATTATGAGGCTTGAACTCAAGGCCTATGTTCTCTCCCTGAACTTTGGGGATCAAGGGTAGCGCTTCACCAATTTGAGCCACAGCACCATTTCCTTCAGTACAGTTCTTTTGGGATGACGCCACCCCTTCCTTCTGTCCTTCCCAGTTTTCCCATCCTGCTGCCACCCGTAGGTTGTACATTTCCCTGCCACAGGTGTCTACTGAGTACCATAGCTGCATTTATCCATCCCTTTATGGTCATACCTCACAACCAAACTGTCTGAGTGGCAGGGTAGTGTTTCACCTGGTGGTAGAATTAGTTTTAATTTCACTCGCACTAATTATGCTCTGTATTTTATTGTTGCAGAAAATACAGTGCCTCAATACTATTAAAACAGTATCATTTAAAAGAAAATCCTTGTGGTTAAGAATTTACAGTAATAAGACCAAAACTAGTATTTATTAGATTCTTCATGGATTTTTGTATTTTTTGGTGATAGAGTTAATTATAAAGAATTCTAACTCCTAATATATATGGCTATTGGATACCACGGGGAAGTGAATAAACCAAAAGCTTTAGTCACTAATACTATTGAAGAGTACTTTTCAACTTTACCTCCATCAACTAACCATTTTTTCTTTGTGGTAAGGCCTATCTTCTGCCTTCCTGCAAAAGATCAATTTACAGCATTTCACAAGCTTGTTTTAAGTTTTTTCTTATTTGATTATTTTTGTTTTCTTCAGCCTAAAATAAAAATGTCAATACAATGTTAATTCTCACAGGATTTGTCTTAATTTTGTATGAATTCATGTGAGGAACAGAGGCTCAGCTTAAATTGAGGGTTCTTAGGGCCATCTTATTAAAGAAAGGGTGCCAACTTTGGAAGAGGTATTAAGCTAGTGTTTAAAGAGAAAGTCTTCAGTTATGTCTTCAGTTTTTTTGAAAGGAAAAAAGCGAGTTTCATTTCCTTTGGATCAGATCGTCAGCCTGTGCTTTATTCTGACTTTAAGTGCTTCAGTATGAGTGTCATTTACCAGTGCTTCCCTTTACTATGTATTAAAATAAGTGGTACTGTTTTCTGAACTCACAGATGTGTCAAAGCATATTAAGTTAAATCTTATAAATTTTCTCTGAATATCATTAAAAACTGAAAAATCTGTGTCTCTTCTTACCACAAGTATGATAGTCAGGATTTTACTAGGCTTTTATCATTTAACTGGAAAATAAAGTGGACCTGTTTTGCAACAGGCCAGGCAGCATTCCTTTACATGGTCATGTGGCTTTTATTTTACAAAAAAAGGATGAAATGGGTCAACTATTTCAGAAAGTCCAAGGATTTTTTCCCTAGGTATTTTAGATGACTGTATTGTAGTAAACGCTACAGAGATCATGGGAATCCAAAATGAGTTGGTGTCATTCTGTCTGAGTTACAGAGCCACATTTAAAATACCTCAGCCTAATTACTGTTAATTTGGGGAGGTGAACTTTTTCATTTCTTTTTGACAACAGAGAATTGCAATGTAATTAGAAGAGGGTCTAGATTTCCTCTTTAAAAAATGAGTTCTTTTTTAAAAAAGATAAGAGTATTCTTCTGAGAAATTTTGTGTTAAGGTCTTAGAATGTAAGCACATTTGTATAGTGCTATCCATACATCTTCCTCAGATTGTAACTAGTGGAAATTTAACCAATTATAATAGATTTTTCTCTCTATTTTCAAAATGATTTGATTGCTTTTATTAGACAGTCTTGGCTGATAGGTTTTGTAATTATAGTTTATCTAAACACAGTTTTACTCTGAACATTAAAATATGCAATCTGAAGATAGAATCCCACTTTTAATGTACTTATAGACGTAACAAAATCACTACTTTTCATCCAATTAGGAAATTGCCACTGCCAAAGTGAAGAAGTAGATTACAATTCATGTTGTTATATGATGGGGATGTGTTTAGAGGAAGAATTGTTCTCTTTATAAAGTTTCAAGGGATGTGAGAGTTCATTTATGCCATTTCTTCAGTTCCAAAATGGTTCCATTCCATGCTAGAAACTTGAGATATGTCATTTGAAATCCTTAATAAAACTTGGATTTAATTTTCTTTTTTTTTAAGTTTTTATTATAAAACTGATGTACAGAGAGGTTACAGTTTCATACGTTATGGATTTAATTTTCTTTTAAAGAAAAGATTGATGGATAGCTGTTAGCCTTGAAGAATAACACACTCTCAGGGATAGCTTTTAGGACCTGAAATCAACCTTGAGGACTACACACACACACATACACACACACACACACACACACACACACACACATTGCAATCAGAGAATCAATAAAAACTCCTTATAATGTGCAATTTTGTGTCACACAGGCTCACCATTCTCCTAGCTTCGGCTGTAGGAGCCATGGTGTGAGCAGGGGATTCCCTCCCAAAGTCTCAGCCTCTGTCCTCCAAGATCCTCACAAAACCTTTGGATCCCAGTCTAGAAGTGCCTCCCCTGCGCCTGAAACTCAATTTCAACTTCCTCAGATTCTTCCAGAAGCTCCATTTAGAATGGATTGATATGGGCTGGGAATATGGCCTATTGGTAAAGTGCTTGTCTCAGAATGGATTGATAATCCAGTGCACTGATTTTACATTCCTATACTGACTGGCTGGCTTCTCTATACAGCAAAACTCACAAAGGCTATTAACGATGTTTTCAGGTGGATCAATATGGGGATGTTTACTCCTAACCCAGCTGTGTGTCGGTGTCACGGGGAACTCCCTGCTCTCTGTGCTCTATCTCTACACGTTTTTATTCCAGCGTCATCTGAAGAAGCCCATCGATGCCATCTTCATGCACCTGACTGTGGTCAACATATTCAACCTCATCTTCACACTATTGCCGAGTATCATGGCATCCTTCGCAGTTCAGCGATTTCTGGATGATGTGGGCTGCAAGGCTGTGGTGTACCTCTTCAGAGTCACCCGGGGGCTTTCCATCTGTACCACCTCACTCCTCAGTGCATTTCAGGCCATCACCATCAGCTCCATCCAAGTACAGTGGGTGTGGCTTAAATCCAAGTCTTCAGTGTGGATTTTCCCTTCTTTCCTCTTCTTTTGGTTTCTCAATATGCTCATCTATTTCCCAGTCATTAAGGCTGTGAAAGCCAAAAGCAATTTCACTTTTCTTGGTTCTGGTTTTTCCAATCCGTATTGTCATACTCAGCAGATTGAGGACAATAGATCATGGTATTATGTCTCTATCTTACTGTTTCGAGATCTTGTGTTTGTAATCCTCATGATCACCACCAGCCTGTACATGGTGACGCTCCTGTACCGACACCACCGTAGAACTCGGCACCTCCATAGTCTCAGCCTGGCCTCCTGGCGAGCACCTGAGAGCAAGGCCACCCACACCATCCTGCTGCTGGTCAGCTGCTATGTCTTTTTCTATTGCTCCAACAACATCACAAACTTTTATTACTTTTACACACCAGTGAAAATCCCAACATTGCAGATGATAGATTGTATTTTATCGGTGTGCTACCCAAACATGTCCCCTTTCCTCCTCATGAAGAATAATAAAACCCTTTGCCGATGGACCCTCTCCCTTTCCTTGATGAAAATCACCAATTGTCAGAAAGCATTCAGTGACTGATTGGACAACCAAAACGTTTGTACAAAGGCAATGAATGTACATGGGGGAAAAAACTGTTTATATTGAGACAGGGAAGATAGCGCTGCTACAGTAGGGAGGCACCCCAACTCGCTCCAACGGAATAGCAAGCTGGGAACTCCAGCACCCAACACCCCATCAAGAACCCAGCAAACCCAGCAGCCAGAAGCAACAGAGAAACTCAGGAAATGAAAAAGAATTTAAAAAAAAAAAAAAAAGAGCCTATAACCTGCACGGAGCTGGAAAATCTCCGGGGTACCCCCCCCCCCTACCGACCCTGGCCCAAACAGGGCCAGGCTAGGAAAGGGGACCCGGCGCCAACAAACCAAGTGCCGAAAAGTCACACCAGGAGCACAGAGTCCAGACAGCAAAGAGCTCCAAGGACCCCAGACTGAGTGCAGACCAACTGAGACAGTTGGCAGCAGCGAAGGACCGGAGGTGCGGGGACCGAATGGCTGGGATCAGACGTAAGCAGCAGGGGAACCTGAGGTGCAGACAGGGAGAGCCGGGGCCGCCACCACCAAACGACCAATTGCTACACCCCAGCACCACAGCCCCGAAAAATCCATAGCAGCGCGGGACACACACTCAACCCAGGACCAGTAAGTTCCCCATTACCCCCCCAAACGAGAGACCAGCTCTAGCAGAGACCCAAACCCTACAAAGAAGCTAGAGCTCCCTCCCTCCCCCTCCCTACCCCGAGGGAATAAAGCAGCTCCATAGCTGGCAGCACTAAGACCTCTGGGAGGACAGGATCCAGGAACTAAAGGTGGAGCAGCGCCAAGGCATCCCCCCACCCGCAAAGCCCCAGCGTAGCCACCTGAACCTGGCCACACCGGCCCCGCCCCCTCCAGCACCAGCACAATAGGGTCACCTGGGCCCGAACACACGCCCCCCCCCCACAGCAGAGACACAGAGAGTCTGCGGGCACCAACCTGCGCCCGGACACTTGATCCTGCAGGGGCCCACGCATACCGTCCCCCCACAACAAATTCGCAAGAGGACACAAGCACCCTCCAACAACTTGGGCAACTCATCCCCAAAGGAAGCACTAAAGTGCTCATGCACGCGCCCCCTGGAGGGCCAGCGTGGGGCAGCATGCTAGCCCCCCAGCAGGAGGACCTCTTGCCTAAACCCCTGTGGGAGCGCACAAGCGGGCACAAGTGAGGGTGACCACCTCAGCAACAATCGAGGAGGTCACGCTCACCCATTGGGCAGTAAGGTTCAACAGCCAAACTCAAACCCAGAGCCAGGACACAAACAAGTCTCCCCCTGACGGACCAGCGGGAACCAGCACAAAGCCAACCCAGGGAAGCCACCCACAGATCTCCAGATGCGCAAATCACAAAGAAATATAACAAATTTCATCAGAGGGCAAGCCAACTCGCCAGCTCCAAAAAGCAGCACGACTGAAGAGGAGATTGAGAATAAAAAAACAACTGAGGCTATGCTAGCAGAAATGATGGAAAGCCTCAGAAACAAAATCAGAAAAGAATTCCAGGAGTTCAGAGTGGAAGTCTCGAAGGACATCCAGGAAGCCAAGAAAGAAATGGAAGCAAAAATGGATAACAGTGCAAACCTCCAGTAAAGAAGACCTTAACATCCTGAGAAGTGAAATGCATGAAAAAATAGATTTAAAATACAACTCTTTAAAGGAAGAAATTTCCATGATAAGAGCTGATCTGGCAACCATAAATAGCTCCCTGACATCAATAAACTCCACACTTGAATCCACAGCACAAAGAATTGACCATATGGAAGCCAGAATCTCTCTCGGACGATGATGCAGCTGATAAGAACCAGAAAATGACCACACTCCAAGAAATGGTAAAGCTCCAGGGCAGACTAATCCAGGAGCTAGTGGACAAAGACAAGAGATATAATCTGTGTATAATTGGAATAGAAGAAGGAGCCGAATACCAGAGCAGAGGGCTTCAACATATTTTCAATAAAATAATTGCAGGGGCTGGGGATATAGCCTAGTGGCAAGAGTGCCTGCCTCGGATACACAAGGCCCTAGGTTCGATACCCCAGCACCACATATACAGAAAACGGCCAGAAGCGGCGCTGTGGCTCAAGTGGCAGAGTGCTAGCCTTGAGCGGGAAGAAGCCAGGGACAGTGCTCAGGCCCTGAGTCCAAGGCCCAGGACTGGCCAAAAAAAAATAATAATAATAAAATAAAATAAAATAAAATAATTGCATAAAACTTACCCAATCTCACAAGGGACCCCATCCAGATAACCGAAGCCTATAGGACACCTGGCAGACCAGATCCTAGAAAAGTCACACCAAGGCACATAATATTCAAGACTTCAGATCTCAAGAATAAAGAGCAAATTCTGAATGCAGCCAAAGCGAAGAAAGAAATTTATAACAGCAGACCTCTCCACACAAACCTACCACACGTGAAGAGAATGGAAGAACACCATCCAAGTCCTACAGGCCAACCACTGCCAACCTAGAATAAAATATCCAGCGAAGCTGGAGTTCATATTCGAGGGGAAAACCAGATCTTTTCCATAGCAAAGAGGATCTAAAGGAGTATGTGAATAAAAAACCAGCCCTACAGCGAATTCTAAGGGGGGAATCCTATCCAACAGAAATCGTACAGGACAAACAGACAGAAACAGAAAGAAACTACAATAGCCAGAGCTCAACAGAAAGAGCAGCTCACTAAAGACAAGAAAAAAAAAAGAGGAAAAATAGCCCAACAAGAAAATGGAAGGAGAAAAAACACTCTTATCCTTGATCTCTTTGAATATAAACGGTATAAACTCTCCGATAAAGAGGAGCAGACTGGCAGAATGGATCCGCAAACAAAAAGTTGCCATCTGTTGTCTACAAGAGACCCACCTTACAGCAAGGGATAAAAACAGGATCTGAATGAAAGCATGGAGCAAGATCTTCCAAGCAAACGCACCTACCAAAATGGCAGGAGTAGCCATCCTGATCTCAGACAAGCTGGACTTCTCATTAAAATCAACTCAAAAAAGACAAAGAAGGTCACTACATTTTAATAAGACATCACGGTGATAAATGTATACTCACCGAACAAAAGAGGCCCGACATATGTCAAGCAAATTCTCACAGAACTACAGAACAAGATAGACCCAAACACAATCATAGTGGGTGACTTTAATACCCCACTCTCTCCAAGAGACAGATCCAACACCCAGAGGATTAGCAAGGGAGCTGAGGACCTAAGTAAAACCATATTCCAAGTGGATCTAACAGATCTATACAGAATCTTCCACCCTACAGAGACCCAATACACCTTCTTCTCAGCAGCCCATGGATCATACTCCAAAATAGACCATGTCATAGCCCACACAAAGAATCTCAGCAAATACAAAAGGACTGGCGTCATCCCATGTATTATATCTGACCACAATGAATTAAAGGTAACCCTCAATAACAACAGTTACCACAGAGGCTATACATATTCTTGGAGGCTAAACCCCACACTGTTATCCAACACTTGGGCCACAGACCAAATTAAAGATGAAATTAATGAATTCATAAGCCACAATGACAATGAAAATACATCACAAAGAAACCTATGGGACACAGCTAAGGCAGTACTGAGGGACAAGATCATCTCCCTCAGCACTCACATTAAAAGAATGGAAATAGAGCAGGTGAATAACCTCACGATGAAACTAAAACAACTGGAGAAACAAGAAATGATCGAATCTAAAATGACTAGGAGGGGCTGGGGATGTGGCCTAGTGGCAAGAGCGCTTGCCTTGTATACATGAAGCCCTCGGTTCGATTCCCCAGCACCACATATACAGAAAATGGCCAGAAGTGGGGCTGCGGCTCAAGTGGCAGAGTGCTAGCCTTGAGCAAAAAGAAGCCAGGGACAGTGCTCAGGCCCTGTGTCCAAGCCCCAGGACTGGCAAATAAATAAATAAATAAATAAATAAAATGACTAGGAGGAGAGAGATCACAAAGATTAAAAAAGAGATAAATCTTGGGGGCTGGGGATATAGCCTAGTGGCAAGAGTGCCTGCCTCGGATACACGAGGCCCTAGGTTCGATTCCCCAGCACCACATATACAGAAAACGGCCAGAAGCGGCGCTGTGGCTCAAGTGGCAGAGTGCTAGCCTTGAGCGGGAAGAAGCCAGGGACAGTACTCAGGCCCTGAGTCCAAGGCCCAGGACTGGCCAAAAAAAAAAAGAGATAAATCTGATTGAAAATAGAAAGACCATTCAACAAATAAATAAGACTAAAAGCTGGTTCTTTGAAAAAATAAATAAAATTGACAGACCCCTCACAAGACTTACAAAAAAAAAAAAAAGAAGAGACTCATATACGTAAAATCATGGACTTCACCAGAAAAATAACAAGTACACACGATATTCAAACAATCATAAGGAACTATTCCCAGAACCTCTACTCACTAAAAACAATAATTTTACAGAAATGGATCAATTCTTAGAGAAGTATAAACTGCCCAAACTGAACCAAGAAGAAATAAATCAACTAAATAAACCAATAACTTACAGCGAGATACAGGGAGTAATCAAGAACCTCCCAACAAAGAAAAGCCCAGGCCCAGATGGATTCACCAACGAATTCTATAAAACCTTTAGTGAGGAGCTAATACCAATACTCCTCAAACTCTTCTGCGAAATAGAAACAGAGGGAGAAATCCCAAACTCATTCTATGAAGCTAATATCATACTCATTCCCAAACCAGGCAAAGACCCAACAAAAAAAGAGAACTACAGACCAATATCACTAATGAACACAGACAGCAGGCTCCTCAATAAAATATTAGCTAACAGGATCTAGAAACTGATCAAGAAAATTATACATCATGACCAAGTAGGCTTCATCCCACAGTCACAAGGATGGTTCAACATCCGTAAATCAATCAGTGTAATTCACCACATAAACAGAACTAAAATCAAGAATCACATTGTTATCTCAGTCGATGCCCAAAAAGCCTTTGACAAAATACAACATCCATACCTATTAAAAGCTTTGGAGAGAACAGGAATAGATGGAACATTCCTCAAAACAACAAAAGCCATATACAACAGACCAACTGCTAACATCATATTAAATGAAGAGAAACTTAAATCATTCCCCCTAAACTCAGGAACAAGACAAGGATGCCCACTCTCCCCACTTCTTTTCAACATAGTGCTGGAATCCCTAGCCATAGCAATAAGGCAAGAGGAGGACATCAAAGGGATCCACATCGGCAAGGAAGAAATCAAGCTATCCCTATTTGCAGACGACATGATCTTATATCTGAAGGACCCAAAAAACTCAGTCCCCAAACTCCTACACCTAATAAACCATTTTGGCAAAGTAGCAGGACACAAAATCAATCCACAAAAGTCAGCAGCTTTTCTGTACACCAGCAATGTAGAAGCAGAAAAGGAAACAATTCCATTTACAGTAGAAAAAAAATAAATAAATAAAGTACCTAGGGATCAACCTAACCAAGGACATGACAGACCTATTTAATGACAACTATAAAAATCTAATAAGGGAAATCAAAGAAGACACAAGGAGATGGAAAGACCTCCCATGCTCATGGGTAGGCAGAATCAATATAGTGAAAATGGCCATATTGCCCAAATTGTTATACAAATTCAAAGCAATCCCTATCAAAATCCCAGCCACATTCTTCACTGAAATAGAGAAAGCAATCCATAAATTCATATGGAACAGCAAAAGACCTAGAATAGCCAAAGCAATTCTAGGCAAAAAAAAGCAGTGCAGGAGGTATCACAATACCAGACTTCAAGCTCTACTACAAGGCCATCATAATAAAAACAGCCTGGTATTGATATAAAAACAGATCGGAAGACCAATGGATTAGAATTGAAGATCCAGAAATAAAACCACACTCTTACAGTCAGCTGATATTCGACAAAGGAGCTAAAGACATACAATGGAATAAACATAGCCTCTTCAACTACTGGTGCTGGGAGAACTGGGCAGCCATATGCAGAAAACTCAAAGTAGACCCAAGCCTATCACCATGCACCAAGATCAACTCAAAACGGATCAAGGACCTCAATATCAGACCTGAATCCTTGAAACTACTGAAGGACAGAGTAGGAAAGACGCTAGAACTTATAGGCACAGGAAGGAACTTCCTGAATAGAGTGCCAGGGGCACAACAAATAGGGGAGAGACTCGACAAATGGGACTACTACAAATTAAAAAGTTTCTGCACAGCTAAGGACATAGCCACCAAAATAGAAAGACAGCCAACCATATGGGAAAGGATCTTTACCAGCACAGCAACAGACAAAGGCCTGATATCTGTCATCTACAGAGAACTCAAAAAACTAAGCCCCTCCAAGCCCAGTAAACCAATTAGGAAATGGACAAAGGAGCTAAAGAGAGACTTCACAAGAGAAGAGATAAAAATGGCAAAGAAACATATGAGGAAATGTTCAACATCCCTGGTAGTAAAGGAAATGCAAATAAAAACAACCCTGAGATACCACCTCACTCCAGTTAGAATGGCCTGTACTCTGAACTCAGGCAACAACAAATGCTGGAGGGGGTGCGGGGAAAGAGGAACCCTTCTCCATTGTTAGTGGGAGTGCAAATTAGTACAACCACTTTGGAGATCAGTATGGAGGTTTCTCAAAAAGCTCAATATAGACCTACCCTATGACCCAGCCATACCACTCCTAGGCATCTATCCTGAACAGCAGGTCCCAATATATCAAAAAGACATTTGCACTTCCATGTTTATCGCTGCACAATTCACAATAGCCAAAATATGGAAACAACCCAGATGCCCCTGCACAGATGAATGGATCCAAAAACTATGGTACATATACAATGGTATATACACAATGGAATACTACATAGCGATTAGGAATAGTGAAATATTGTTATTAGCAGGGAAATGGTCAGAACTTGAACAAATAATGTTGAGCGAGGCAAGCCTAGAACACAGAAAACAAAGGGGCATGATCTCCTTGATATATAACTGTTAAGGTGGGGGGGGGGGAGACAGTAGAGACCAGGTCTGGGAAACCAAAAACTTCTTGTCAAATGGTATTTCCCACAGGATTGGGTCAGTGACCCAACATTATGTAACTAAAACCAAACAACTACTCAACATATAAAGGTCAAAAATTGACCTCTCAGTGGAATACAATAGCTCAAAAGCTATGTATGTACGTTCATATAAGACTACTGTTGACATATTGTCTAATGGCGACATTACATTTAAAGCCCTAGGCGAATTTTCTTCAGCATAGGCCACATGGCTACTGTATAAGTTCTTGGTACATTGTGTATTGTATATATGTCTACCTGACCTAGGGAAGGGAAACAAAAACAGGGTGTAAGATATCACAAGAAATGTACACACTGCCCTACTATGTAACTGTACCCTTTTTGCACAACACCTTGTCAAAAAAATTGTTTATTTAATAAATAAATTACAAAATAAAATAAAATACGGTTTCATCATTAAAAAAACTGTTTGTGTTGAGCACTTGATGTGTTCTTCAAGATTTTGTTGTAATTCTTAAACATTTAAATAACTTGTTGTGTGTGTGTTTGTTCAAAGTGTTCTGTTGCTTAGTTGCTTAAAAATTATTGATGGGATAAAAGAAATACATTTTCTGTACACTGTTCAGATTAAAAATATTTCTGTTTTTATAATTATTTATTTATTTATTTTTGGCCAGTCCTGGGGCTTGGACTCAGGGTCTGAGCACTGTCCCTGGCTTCTTTTTGCTCAAGGCTAGCACTCTGCCACTTGAGCCACAGCGCCACTTCTGGCTGTTTTCTATATATGTGGTGCTGGAGAATCGAACCCAGGGCTTCATGTATACGAGGCGAGCTCTCTTGCCACTAGGCCATATTCCCAGCCCCATATTTCTGTTTTTATAAAGACAGCTGCTAGACAGTCCATTTCTTGCTTGTGTGCTCTTCCTACTAATAGTACTGTTTATTACATGGAATTTTATTAGATCACCTCATGAATGCAGGCCATCCAATGACAAAGCAGCATCTAGTTAATGAGGAAGCAGGATGTAGCCAATGACAAAAGATACAGCCAGAGGCAGGCACCGGTGGCTCATGCCTGTCATCCTAACTACTCAGGAGGCTGAGTTGGAGGATCACGGTTCTCTGGCACCCTTTTCATAAAAATCATTGAGGGGGCTGGGAATATGGCCTAGTGATAGAAGTGCTTGCCTCATATACATGAAGCCCTCGGTTCAATTCCTCAGCACCACATATATAGAAAAAGCCAGAGATGGTGTTGTGATTCAAGTGGTAGAGTGCTGGCCTTGAGCAAAAAGAAGCCAGGGACAGTGCTCAGGCCCTGAGTCCAAGGCCCAGGACTGGCAAAAATAGTTATTGAGGGCTGGGGATATAGCCTAGTGGCAAGAGTGCCTGCCTCGGATACACGAGGCCCTAGGTTCGATTCCCTAGCACCACATATACAGAAAACGGCCAGAAGCGGCGCTGTGGCTCAAGTGGCAGAGTGCTAGCCTTGAGCTAGAAGAAGCCAGGGACAGTGCTCAGGCCCTGAGTCCAAGGCCCAGGACTGGCCAAAAAATAAAAATTAAAAAAAATAGTTATTGAGACTGTAACTTCAATTAATCACAGGAAAAGCCTTTAGTGGTGCTGTGGCTCAAGTGGTAGAGTGCTAGCCTTGAGGAAAAGAAGCTCAGTACCCAGGTCCAGAGTTTAAGACCCAGGACAGACAAAATAAGAAACAAAACAAGAGGAAAAAAAGGGATATAGCCAGGGACAAGGCAGGATACAGTCAATAAAGAAGGAAAATGCAACCAATGACAAAGGATTCAGCCAATGACAAAGCAAGGTGCAACCAATGACAAATCAGGTTTCAGTCGATGACAGAGAAGGATGCATGCAATGACACATACTCTTGCATCTTCCTATCTCCATGATTCTACTCTGTGACAAGCAGTGTGGCAAAGGCACAATAACAAAATTCAACATCACTTCCTAATACACGCCCTAAAGAAACTAGAGATAAAGGGGCAGGCCGCAACATTGCAAAGGCTCTATGTGATAAATGTTCAGTTCACCCTGTCCTAAATGGGGAAATAGAAAGCAGGTGTGAATAAGGAAGGGAAGAGTCCAGGGCAACCTTGTTCTAGACTCTGTGATGCTATTTAGTGTGTAGATTTCAGCCAGACCAATGACAAGAAACCAAAGGGACCAAAATAGGCTGGAAAGAGAAGTTATTCCTATTTCCACATGTTATGATCCTGTACATAAAACACGGGAAACTCACATTAAATAGTTCTTATGTGTTACATGAACTCTGATGGCAAAACAGCAGGAAACAATGTAAACATACACACATCAGATCTCTTCCATGCACAAAGAACAAACTTTCTGAGTAACTAATTACAACAATCTCATTGCAACAAGTCTCCAGTCTGACAAACAAAATCAAGGAATCACAATCATAAGCCTGGTGCCAATGGCTCATTACTGTTTTCCTAGCTCTTCAGGAGGTAAAATCCAAGGATGGAGGATCCAAGCCAGGCCGGGCACCCATATACACAATAAACAATCAAACAAATAGAATTAGAGGTGTTGCTCAAGTGACAGAATTGTGGCCTGGAGCACATAAACTCAGACGCTGCACCCAAACCCAAAATTCAAGCCAGAGGACTGGCAAACATACACACACACACACACACACACACACACACACACACACACACACACCACACACGGGTTCTGTATACATATATGTTCATCTCACATCTCTTTAAGTGAGGCATCTTCAGTTGATGAGTGAACACTTCACACAATTCTACTGCATTCTCATTCTTTCTAAATGGCAGTACTTTTACACTATGAAGGACGCATGGCAATCAACGTGCTCCAACCTTGGATGATCAGTCACTGGAACACAACCAGATACCATGCAGCTCAGTGAGCTGCCCTGAGTGCTGGAGGCTCAGTTCTCCCCAGTGAAACCACAGTGCTCCCTAGACTCTGCCCCACAGTGCTCAGGTCATTTCCCATCAGCATATCAGAAGTAACTTTTAATGAGCTCTCAGTGTCTCCTCTTTACTTTTTGACACCCCTGGACCGGGGAGCAGAGATCTTCGCCAGGAGACGGCTGTGCAGGTGGGACAGAGCTCCTGGCTGCTCTGGGTCATCATTTGAAGAAGTAAACAAGGTGTGGTGACAGCAGCAGCGGGGGATAGAGGGGGGCCAGCCGCTGGGACCCCATCCTGCCCTGGGTGATATGGGCAGGATGACCCAGGCAGGCTTCCAAAGACGCTGCGCAGCTCTGAGCCCTGGTGCAGAGTCAGGAGCAGCCTGAGGTCCCACAACTGCCTGTTTTCCACGTGGGTTTGCAGATTCATTTCCTCTCTCTCTCTCTCTCTCTCTCTCTCTCTCTCTCTCTCTCTCTCTCTCTCTCTCTCTCTCTCTCTCTCTCTCTCTCTCTCTCTCTGTCTGTCTCTGTCCCTGTGTCTCTCTCTCCTGTTGCTTGGAGCTAGGTGGTGAGCTCTGTCTCTGAGCTTTTTTGTTCAGGGCTAGTTGTCTACCATGGGAGCCATTGCTCTAATTCTGGCTGTGTTTAGGGTAAGAGCCCCAAGGACTTTCCTGCTCTGGCTAGAGTTGAACCACAACCTCACATCTCAGCCTCCAGAATAGCCAGGATCACAGGTGTGAGTACTGGCCCCTGACTTCATTTCTCTTTTGTATTTTGGTGGGCTATACCTCTTTCCTGTTTTTCTCTGGATGCCACGTGTTTCCTTCAGATATTGACCTGCACAGCTCTGCCTCAGTGGCAAAACAGTGCCCATTTCCCTCCAGAGGAGACCTGCACCCCTGTGACTTTCTACACCTCCGTACTCACTCGTGGTAAGTGGCATCTTCCAGGAATATCAGGAACACTGTCACTGGATGTTTCTGCTCAAGGCTAGCTCTGTGCCACTTGAGCTGTAGCTCCACTTCCAGCTTTTCTGGTGATTCATTGGAGATAGGAATCTCATAATTATGGTTCCTGACTTCACTGGCTTTGAACTGCGATCCTCAGGTCTCAGCCTCCTGAGTTGCTAGGATTCTAGGTGTGAGACACAAAATCATCTCTTAAGACATGCTTGAGGGCTGGGGATATAGCCTAGTGGCAAGAGTGCCTGCCTCGGATACACGAGGCCCTAGGTTCGATTCCCCAGCACCACATATACAGAAAATGGCCAGAAGTGGCGCTGTGGCTCAAGTGGCAGAGTGCTAGCCTTGAGCGGGAAGAAGCCAGGGACAGTGCTCAGGCCCTGAGTCCAAGGCCCAGGACTGGCCAAAAAAAAAAAAAAAAAAAAAAAAAGACATGCTTGCATTTTTTCTATTGTTATCTCTAAAATGTTCATCTTAAATTAGCATGCCCTCTACAACTTTAATATTGAATGTTTTCCCATCTTATTAGAGAGAAAGTCAGTGTGAGATGAGTGTGTTAATGGTGGGCTCCTGCACAAGCACGACTTAGGCTTTGTTTCTTTTTTCCCATAATTGCTGTCTGATTTAATTGTCCTCATCCTGGGACCCACTCTATAATTTTAGGAGGGGCTGGGAATGTGGCCTAGTGGTAAAGTGCTCGTCTCATATAATTTTAGGACTCAGTTTACTGTTCCTTTCTGACATTGTTCCCTTGAAGTTCATATCAGACCTTTGTTGTTTTTGTTTCTGTGGCAGGTATTTCATAGTGCATCTTCTAGGTAGAAATTTTCATAGCAGATGTTGATCTTTCAAATATGTTGAGATACCATTTTTGTGGGTCAGTGTTTATTTTACTTGTCAATCACAATACTGTGTTGAGAAATGTTGTGCTGACACAGCCCCGCATCTTTGTGGCTTCTTGTAGCAGTGTTGTTTGTGTGGATGCAATGCGGATTTACTTCAGAAGCCTCTGAGAGGGAAAGATGGCATTTCATTCTGACTGGGCAAAACACGGCATTTACTGAAGATGGGGTTGAAGATTTTTTTTATTTTATTTTATTTTTTATTTTTTGGCCAGTCCTGGGGCTTGGACTCAGGGTCTGAGCACTGTCCCTGGCTTCTTTTTGCTCAAGGCTAGCACTCTGCCACTTGAGCCACAGTGCCACTTCTGGCCATTTTCTGTATATGTGGTGCTGGGGAATTGAACCCAGGGCCTCATGTATACGAGGCAAGCGCTCTTGCCACTAGGCCATATCCCCAGCCCGGGGTTGAAGATTTTTATAGCACTTTGGTCAAGAGTAAGAATTGCCTTAACCAGGTTTATTTATGTAATTTCCATCTGTTTTCCTCTGGGGTTTTTTTCCTGCTAATTAATAAAATCTTTGTTGAGATTGTGCATTGCAATGGATGCTTCTAGTAAACGGAGTGGATCTTGAGGTGAGGAGACTCAGAGCAGACAGCCTGATGGGAAACTCACAGCCCAAGTCAGTTCCTTGTGAGGGAGCCATGTTTATCACTCCCACCTCCCCCTGCGCTCTGTCCAACAAGAAGAGAAAACATTCAATATCATTCAATATTACAGTAGGAAAGGGCATGCTAATTTAAGATGAAAGAATCCAATAATGTCATTGGCAGGGAAGCGGATGGAACTGGAGCAAATCCTGTTAAATAAGGTAGGCCAAGCTCAGAAAGACAAACAGCTCATGTTCTCTCTGATATGCAGAAATCATGCTCAGGAACAGAGCCTAGATTCCCATATCCAACACCAAAAAAAAAAGCTGGAAGATTATCCTGATTATATAGGAATGATAATATGTGTTTACAAACATGAGAACATTATGAATACTTGTCCACCATTACAAATGCCACACCTTCTAGGAATCCAAATTTATTAAAGTTAAATCATTTCTAGATGGCACCACAGATGTTAAGGAGAGCAATGCTTATAGTTGTGCGTGCTCAAGAACAATTTAGCTGTTTCCCCTACCTGGGAAATGAGAATACCACTTTATCATAACAATGAAGGCCAGAGTAAAACTTTGTACTGAAAGATATTACTGAGGTGAATGAGCTGAGAATGTTCTTACATATTTATCAGGAACCACAAGTTATTTATTTTTTTATTTATTTTATTTTATTTTTTTGGCCAGTCCTGGGCCTTGGACTCAGGGCCTAGGCATCATCCCTGGCTTCTTCCCGCTCAAGGCTAGCACTCTGCCACCTGAGCCACAGTGCCCCTTCTGGCCATTTTCCATATATGTGGTGCTGGGGAATCGAACCGAGAGCTTCATGTGTAGGAGGCAAGCACTCTTGCCACTAGGCCATATTCCCAGCCTCACAAGTTATTTATTTTAATTCAGTGCAAGCTTATTTAGAAACCAAGGATTATATGTGATGTGAGAGAAACCACTAGATCAGTAAGGACTGCACAAGAGAATGGTACAGGAAAAAAAGAAACTCCAAAAGCACAACAAAGGCTGGGAATGTGGCTTAGCGGTAGAGTGCTTGCCTAGCATGCATGAAGCCCTGAGTTCAATTCCTCAGCACCACATACACAGAAAAAGCTGGAAGTGGCGCTGTGGCTCAAGTGGCAGAGTGCTAGCCTTGGACAAAAAGAAGCCAGGAACAGTGCTCAGGCCCTGAGTCCAAGCACCAGGACTGGCAAACAAGCAAACAAACAAAAACACAACAAACATTGATATTTCCTTTTCCAGTGTCTCCATCTGCTATGAGAAATACCACCTTGCAGGTATCCCCATGGGAGCTTTACATGGATGTGCTGTTTGTGTAACAAGTGTACAAAATGTAGATTTTACACAGAGACCAGCCAACCTGAGGAAGGGGCTCCCCGTGTCCTCTGTGGCCCCCACTGGCTACTATGATGTCGGGGTACCAGAGGCAGCGACAGCCAGGGGCAGCCCTTCCTAACATCCCGGCCCTGCTGCAGTTGCATGGAATTCCCTCCTCATTCTAACACGTGTCTCCCTCAGGTCCTCTCCAGTTCCCAGAACCCAGCCTCGCAGGCCACAGCACACATATGTCTGAAATACAGAGGTGGCGACACTTCAGCACTTCCAACCTCACTGGACTGCCAAGTGAAAAATTCTTGCCAGACTCCATTTAAAACAAGTGTATGGGCCAGGCTGTGGTGGCTTTTGCCTGTGATCCCAACTGCTAAAAAGGCTGAGATCTGAGGGTGGAGGTGCAAAGCAAACCCAGAGAGGGAAGTCCTTGAGACTCTGATCTCCAATGAACACCCCCTCTCAAGCCAGAATTAAAGCAGTGATTCAAGTGGTAGAACATGAGCTTTGAGTGAAATAGCTCAGGGACAGTGCCCAGGCCCTGAGTTCCAATTTCAGAATGGGCACACACACACCCAGGATAAAAAATACGAAGCTATTAAAAATAATGGTCTAGGGGCTGGGGATATAGCCTAGTGGCAAGAGTGCCTGCCTCGGATACACGAGGCCCTAGGTTCGATTCCCCAGCACCACATATACAGAAAACGGCCAGAAGCGGCGCTGTGGCTCAGGTGCAGAGTGCTAGCCTTGAGCGGGAAGAAGCCAGGGACAGTGCTCAGGCCCTGAGTCCAAGGCCCAGGAGTGGCCAAAAAAAAAAAAAATGGTCTAATATTATATCTTTCTGCATTCATGGTAAGCCTGGCTTACCTAATCAAGAAACTTACCACCAACGACACCCATGCCTCCAGGGTTCCGGTGTTGTCTAGTGTTTTCTCTCCTGCTTAGGAAGACAGCATTCTTGCAATACACATACACACACACACACACACACACACACATACACACACATATACACACTATACACATGCTCACAATAATACAAACTTATACACTCACACACATTCACACTCACACACACAATGACAGCCACCCCAGGCGACATCATGTTCAGGATCCTCCTTCTGTCTAAGGTGTGTCTCGGCGTCCTGGGGAACTGTGTGCTCTTCCTGGTGTACACATACAGCTCCGTGCGCCAGCCCCAGCTCCGGAAGCCCATCAACACGGTTTTCATGCACCTCACCCTGGTCAACGCCCTGACCATCATGTTTGAGTCCACGCCCTTCCTGATCTCCTCATTTGGAGTCACATGTTTCTGGGATGATACCACGTGTATGGTGGTGCTGTACCTGTTCAGGGTCACGCGGGGAATGTCCATCTGCACCACCACCTTCCTGAGCGCCTTCCAGGCCCTCACCATCAGCCCCGCGCATGCCCGGTGGGCATGGCTGAAAAGCCGGTCTGCATCCTGCATCCTCCCCTCTCTGCTCTCCTTCTGGTTCTTAAACTCTCTGGTCTATTTCTATGTCGTCGAACCTGTAGTATCCAATTGCAATTCCACCGCCACCGGCACGGGATTTTCTCATCCCTTCTGTCAAGTGAGGTCTGGAAACAACTCAGCACCACTTGTCAGCTCCTTCGTGTTACAAGATGTTCTCTTCTTAGTCCTCATGATCACCACCAGCCTCTACATGGTGATTCTCCTCCGTCGACACTGCCAGAGAGCCAGGCACCTCCACAATGGCAGCCTCACCTCCCAGCCGAGGCCCAAGAACAGAGCCACCAACACCATCCTGACACTTGTCAGCTGCTTCGTGTTCTTCTATTGCTGCAACAACATCGTGACTCTGTATTCCTTATACACACACGAGAAGTGGAACAACTCCAAGGGTGCAACTGTGCTGTTGTCATTTGGTTACCCTACCCTCTGCCCTTTCTTGCTCATGAAGAATAACAGAATGTTTTCACAATGGACCACTCATCTTTGGACAAGAATTACCCATTGTAAGACAGCATGAGGACCAGACCATGGTGACATCTAACTCTGCTCACTTCATCCTTCCCGTTTGGATTAGGGTAGAAAAGCCACAGAGGCCAGGAGCCAGTGTCTTGGCCTATGATTCTAGCTATTCAGGAGGCTGAGATTGGGGGGGCGGGGAATCCATAGGACTCTAGTCTCTAATGAGCAACAGAAGTGGAGCTGTGCTTATTGAACACTTGAAGTGTTGTTCATATTCAGATGTGCTGTAATTTGTAAATATTGAGGTTTTAAATCTTACTGAATGTACCTTTGTGTGTGTGTATGTGTGTTTGCACAAAACTTTTATATTGTTTAGGTGCTTAAAATAATACTGGCAGGAAAAAAGGAAAATTCTTTCTGTATATATTAAAATTTTACAACTTGTATTTTTTTTACAAAGAAAAGTGCTAGACAGTCCATTTCACACTTGCATTCCATTTCTACTGAGAATGCTGTTTGTTGTAAGGGATTTTAATATAGCATCCTATGAAGGCTAGTCATCAATGACAAAGCAGCATCCAGTCAAAGAGGAAGTAGTATGCAGCCAATCGCAAACCAGGATTCAACTAATGAGAAAGCAGATTTCAGCCAATGACAAAGCAGGATGCAGTCAGTGACAAAGGACACAGCAATAACAAAGCAGGATATAGGCAGTGACTCCTATTCTGGCTACTACCTCCATGACTCTACTTTATGACAAGCAGGGTGGCACAGTGACACGAACAACAAACTGGACCTTCCAGGGTAGTGCTTTAGAGAGAGTAAACCCCTGTGTGTCCAGCTGTCATCACTGGAGTTTCTGGAGAAGTGTCCTGAAGAACCTATCTACTCTGAAGGACATTGTACATGGGTTAATTTTATTCCATTTCTTTGCTTGGAGATCAGGACTTGAATTCGGTTTCTGACTCTGCAAGGCTCCAATCCTGACACTGGACAGTGGACCTGGTTTGAGTCTATTTCCCCTGTTATCTTCCCTGTTCATAAGTCTCTGTACCCCAATGGCTCCCTTGTGAATTAGTTTTAATCCTCAATTGTATATATGGACTTTCATGCTTTCATGTTTACTGTTTCTGGGTGTCGAATCGATTTGCATCCTTCAAGTGAAATCAACCTGATGAACATGTGTGTTCTTTCTAGTGTTACCATACATATTTCTGGATATTTGGGGAGTTCTGCTATTTCAAATACAGTTAGTTAGCATTTTCTTTGTTGCTTGATACTGACATTGTCCTTACCATGCTTTGGTGCAGGGCAATACTGCTTTTGTTGGCTGAATACTCAAGCATATCCTCTCTTTTATGAAATTGTTGGAGGAGTCTTTGCATGAGGGTTTGGTTTGGTTTGGTTGTTTGTTTTTGTTGTTGTTGTTTTGCTTCTTTGTTTTGGGGCTGCTCCTGTGTCTGACATTGAGGTCTTTGATCCACTTTGAATTACTATTAGTGCATGGTGACAAACAGCGATGAACTTTTAGTTTTCTGCATATGGATACCCTGTTTTCCCAACAACAACTATAGAAGAGGCTATTTTTCCCCCTGTATGTCTTTGACTCCCTTATCAAATATCAGATAATGTTGTGTTTGATTTCATTTCTGGGTCTTGTAATCTGTTCCATTCATCTTGGAGTCTATTTTTGTGCCAATACCAAGCTCTTTTGTTAGTATAGTTCTGTAATAGAGCTTGAAGTCTGGGATTGTGATACCACTCACATTACTCTTTTTTGCCTAGAATTGCTCCTGCTAATCGAGGCATTTTGTTTTTCCATATAAATTTTTGGATTGTCATTTCTCTTTTTTTTTTTTTTTTTTTTTTTTTTTGCTGCTCCTGAGGCTTGAACTCAGGGCCTGGGATCTGTCCCTGAGCCTGTCTGGGCTCAAGGCTAGCTCTCTACCACTTGAGCCACAGCACCACTTCTTGGATTGTCATTTCTATCTTGGTAAAGAATGTTGTTAGGAAATTGTTGGGGGTTGCATTGAATTTGTATATCATTTTTGTCAGTGTGGCCATTTTTACAGTATTGATTCTACCTATCCATGAACATAAAAGGTCTTTCCATTTTTTGTTGTCCTCTAATTTATTTTCAAATGTTTAGAGTTTTCACTATGAGGATTTTTTTTACATCTTTGGTTACATTTACTACTGAACATATTTTTTGAGCCTATTGCAAATGGTACTGTTTTCTGATTTCCCTTTCTGCTTGTAAGTTGTTGGCATACAGAAAGGCTACTCGTTTCTGTGAGTTAATTTTGCATCCTGCTAATTTGCCAAAGTGGTGGATCAGTTCTAGGAGCTTGGGTTGGAGTCTTTTGGGTCTTTTAGGTATAAGAGCACAGTGCCTGAAAATAGGGAAAGTCTGACTTCTTTCCCTCTGTCCCATTTTTTGCCTTGTTGCTCTGGTTAGGAATTACAGAACCATATTGAAGAGGAGTGGAGAGAGTGGACATCCTTGTGTTGTTCCTAATTTTAAGGGGAATGGTTTTAGTTTTTCACCATTCAGTATTATGTTGGCTATTGGTCTGTCATGGCTAGCCTATATTACTTTAAGTAATGTACCTTCCAGGGGCTGGGAATATGGCCTAGTGGCAAGAGTGCTTGCCTCATATACATGAAGCACTAGGTTCTATTCCTCAGTACCATATATATAGAAAAGGCCAGAAGTGGCACTATGGCTCAAGTGGTAGAGTGCTAGCCTTGAGCAAAAAGAAGCCAGGAACAGAGCTCAGGCCTTGAGTCTAAGCCCCAGGACTGGCAAAAAAAAAAAAAAAGATCAAGCAATGTACCTTCCATTCCTCTATTCTCCAAAGCTTTTAATATGAATGCATGCTGGATTTTTGTCAAAGGGTTTTCTACATCTGTTGAGATGATCATGTGATTCTTGTCTTTGTTGATTTGGTGAATTACATTTTTTATTTATATATATTAAAGCAACCTTGCATCTGTGAGCTGAAGCCTATTTGATCCTAATGTGTGATTTTCTTTGTATTCATTTCTGGATTCTGTTGACTAGTATTTCAGTGAAGAGCTTTGCATCTGCGTTCATCAGAGAAATTTGTCTGCAGTGGTCTTTCTTGTTGGGTTCTTACTTGGCTTGGGAATGTGTGTGATATTGGCTTCATAGTTTGGAATTCATCTTTCAGTTTACATTTCACAGAAAAAAAAATTGAGTAGTTTGATAATAGTCTTTCAAGGTCTTATTCAGCCCTGAATCCATCTGGACCTGGGCTTTTCCTTGCTTTACAACTTTCTGAGCTAGGCATTGTTAGTTCACGTCTGTAATCCTAACTTCTCAAGAGGCTGAGATCTGAGGATCACAGTTCAAAGCCAGCCCAGGCAGGAAAGTCTGTGGGACTCTTATCTCCAATTAACACCAGAGAACACGAAGTGGCACTGTGGCTCAAGTGTTAGAGTGCTAGCCTTGAGCTGAAGAGCTCAGGTACAGTACCCAGGCCCTGAGTTCAAGCTCCACAACTGAAAAGAAAAAAAAAAGAAGAACTGGGCTTTTTATTCCTTAGTTTTATGTGTAGTATTTTAGTCACTATTTCATTAATTTCTGTCCTAAAGTTTGCTGTCTCTCTCTATCTAGTAATCTGGATTTTGGTTTGTTTTTCCAGTAGTTTCAGTTGTATTTGGAGGTCATTTACTTGAGTCATTTCTGTTTTCTGTATGTGTCACTGAGAGCTCTGAAGTTGCCTCTCAACTGCTTTTGCTGTATCACAGGGATTTCCTTGTGAAGTGTTTTCATTTGCACTGGATTGTAAGAATGTTCTCATTTCCTCCTTTATTTCTTTAGTGATCCGTGTGTTATTCAGCAGTTTGTTATTCTGGCTCCATGTGGTTGCAAGATCTCTGCAGATGTTATGTTTTGCTGTTGAGAACCAGTTTGATTCTGCTGTGGTCAGATAGGAGGCAAGGGGTTATCTTTATCCTGTTGTATTTTCTTAGGTTCTTGGTGTGTCCTATGATATGATCAACGTTTGGAGAATTTTCCCTGGGCTGCTGAGAAGAATGTAAATTGGGTCATTGTGGTGAGGAATGCTCTGTAGATATATCTTAAGTCCATTTTGGTTATGGTGTCATTTAATTCTGAGGCTTCTTTGTTTATCTTCTATTTGATTGACCTGTCATTTAGCGAGAGTGAAGTCTTCACATCTCCCAATATTATTGTATTGGGATTTGTCATGTTCTGTGATTCAAAGGTGTCTGTTTAATGTATTTAGGTTCTCCAATATTTGATGCATAAATATTGACCACTGTGGTTTCCTCTTCATGGATTATTCACTTTATTATTCACCTTTCTTGTCGCTTTCTATTGATTTTAATGAAAAATCTAACTTATCAGACATCAATATGGCTACTCCTATCTTCTGGCAAGATACATTTGCATGAGAGATCTTTTTCTAGCCTCTCACTTGGAATTTGTTTTTATCTCTGACTGTGAATTGGGTTCCTGGGAGACAACAAAGGGTTGAATCTTGTTTTTTAATCCATTCTGCTGTTCTATGACTTTTGGTTGGGGAATTGAGTCTGTTAATGCTTAAAAATGCTATGGAGAGATGTGTTGTGTTTCCCACCAACTGTAATTTACTTCTTTCCTCTCCCTGTTTATACTAAACTAGTCTTCTACTGATTTTTGTCTAATATATTTCCTTTACTTGGTTTTTTTCAGATTGTATGCTTCCTTTTTTTGTTTTGTTTTGGGTTTTTTTTTTGCCAGTCCTGGGGCTTGGACTCAGGGCCTGAGCACTGTCCCTGGCTTCTTTTGCTCAAGGCTAGCACTCTGCCACTTGAGCCACAGCGCCACTTCTGGCTATTTTCTGTATATGTGGGTGCTGGGGAATTGAACCCCGGGCTTCATGTATAGGAGGCAAGCACTCTTGCCACTAGGCCATATCCCCAGCCCTGATTGTATGCTTCCTATTAGGTTCTTTGTAATGCTAGTTTACTGTTCATGAATTCCTTTAATTTTTGTTTTCTGCATCTGGATGTGGTGGTCTTGTATTGCTGATCCATCACTCTGTATCTTCAGTCTTGTCCCAGCCTCCGTTTCTGAGGTGATACCTCTCCCCCACAGAGAGTCAACACGCAAGAATAGGGTGAGAGATCACAGTGCTCCCTTCCAGCACACAGATCCTCAGCCTTGAGGCAAGGGTGAGGAGAGCGAGGTCAGACCCGATGCCATACCCCTGTCTCCTGCACACCACTGACGGGTGGGACAGAGAGGCAAGGGGCCCACGGGTAGAGTGGGAAGAGCGGGAAGAACAAGAAGTGCAGTCCCATTCACCATGAATGCCTGTCCCTTGCCAGATGCAGATAAGGCCCAGGCCCAAAAGGGATCATAACGTCAGGAACCAGCTGCACAGCACTCCAGAAGCCACAACTGAGGAGTGATTATCAGGGCTAGCCTGAGCTAGACGTAGCCAGAACATATCCCTGCAAACATTAAGACAAAGAACAAAACCTTTACAGGTGGCACACTCCCATGAGTCCCAAATTCTCATAATCAATGACACTCATCACCAGGCCAACAAGGGACCGGGCTACAGCAGAGCCACAGTAAAACACCAAAAAGCACCCAGACGGTGGCCAGGACCCATCTCAAGGCCCGCACAGGGCTGGGCTCTAATTGTAATATTGATATAAATGCTTTATTCTTGCATGTATCCATGGTAACCTTCCATGTGTGAACTCAAATAAACATGCTTGCTTGTGGGGAACTCAGAGCCCAAGCGCTGGTAAACCTTGGGAGCCCTGGTCTCCGCTGAATTTCTTCTTTTTCTCCACACCTGTCTCTGTATTTTCTAATTTTCTTCAGCCTGGTATCCTGTTGCATTGCCTCGGGTTGGTTAGCAACACTCCTTGTTGAATGCAGTTTGAGATTTTTCTTTCCATTCAGCGTCCTGACTCAGTTTACCTTCTAACATCAGTGGCCAAGCTGGTTCCATGGCAGGGAGCTAAAGCATTGTTTCACAGACAGAAAAAAAATATCACACAGTCGGAAATAAAATCACACACCCAGGACTGGATTCACCGGGGCAACTCAATTGGTGCCAAAATAAACTTTTATTAAATCTAACATCTCTTCTTGAGGCAAAAAAAGAAACAAAATATGTGTGTATACATATCTATCTATCTATATATATATATATATATATCATTCATATAATAAGAGCATGTCAACACAAATGCAATTTATGACAACCACTGTGGAGGATAAAACTGAAAGTTTTCCTCCTGGATCAGGGGTGTGAAGCTCTGTCCCTTTTCTATTTACTCCTTCAATATAATATGAGAAATTTTAGCCAGAGCAATTTGTCAAAGGCAAAGAATAAAAGTAACACAAACAGCCAGCCTCCAGTGACTCACACCTCTAATCCCAGCTGCTCCCAAGGCTGAGCTCTGAGGGTCACCACTCCAAGTCAGCCAGCGCTGAAAAGCTGGTAATACTCTCAACTCCAACAAACTACTGAAAGAGCTGGAAGTGGAGCTGTGGCTTGAGTGGTAGAGCACGAGCCTTGAGCACAAAAGCTCCAGAACAGCACCCAGGCCCTGAGTTCAAGCCCCAGGAGACAGACAGACAGACAGACAGACACACACACACACACACACACACACACACACACACTAACAAGTCCAACAAAAACTATACCACAAATCACTTCATTCCTAGTGAAAATCCAAGTGGGTAAGCACCCCCTCTTGTGTGGCTGTCAGCAGTTCTCAGGGGACACGTCTAATCAGCGGTGGAATCTCCTCTGAGCAAAGAAAATCCTCAACGTTGAAAAGGAAGAAATGGATTTGAAAATCACTTTCCTGTTGCTCATCAAGACAAAGGGACAGATGGATGGATAGCAGGACGATAGGATTCTGCTAAGCTTATCCAAGGCTGGGTTTTTCTGCGGTCTATAAAACAAATAAAAAGTGACAAAGTTGTTCAAGCCAAACCCACACCCGAAGAAAGCAACCAGCGTGAGGATGCTGTAGGTGGCTCTGATCTCGGGGGGCAGCTGGGAGGCCAGTCTGGGGCTGTGCAGGTGCAGGGCTATCTGGCGGTGTGTGTAGAGGAATGTCACCATGTAGAGGCTGGCGGCGCTCATGAGGACCACGCAGAAGACGTCTCGCGTGGTCATGACACATAAGAGCACCATGGTGGTGTGATAACGCAGCTGGCTGCTTTCACAGGGCGCCTGAGGGAAGGCAGAAGCAGGGCTGGAAGAATTGCCTTGCATGTGGACGTGGTTGAGCACAGGGAGGTAGAGAAGCAAGTTGAAGATCCAGAGGCAAAGGCAGGTGGGAAAGACGAAGGAAGGAGCTTTCCAGTTCAGCCAGGCCCAGTCTAGATGGCCGGGGTAGAGGGTGACGGCTTGGAAGGCCGTCAGCAGCGACAGCGTGCTGATGATCAGGGCCCGGGTAACACTGTAAGCGTACAGCAGGGCCCTGCAGCTTGGGTCAGACAGAAGGAAAAGCTGGGTGCCTCCAAAGAAGGACATGACATCCGGGGTCAGCCTGAACACAGTGCTCAAGGCATTGGTGAGGGACAGGTGTGCGAGGAGGAGGTGGATGGGCTTCCTCAGGGGAGGCCGGCGCAGGCAGCTATGCACCGACAGAGAGAAGAGGAATGAGTTCCCCAGGACCCCGAGGATAAGTTCTGAGAGGAGGAAAAAGACCAAGATGGGGTCATGTAGAGACATGATTGTAATGAAGTTCAGATGTTTTCATTGGGTCACCCCGCTTCTGATAACATAGAAGAAGAAAAAGAAATACATTATACTGTGACATTCTTCTTTTCTTTTTTTTTCTGGGGGGGTGGGTTGAGGGGAGGGGATGCCTTACGGGGGTGTGAACTCAAGGCCTAGGCACTGTCCCTGAGCTCTTTTCCTCAGAACTAGCACTCTACCACTTTAAGCCACAGCACCACTTCCCGCTTCCTGATGGTTAATTGGCGATAAGAGTCTCAGGGACTTTCCTGCCCAGGGCTGAGTTTGAACCATGATCCTGACATCTCTGTGAAATACTGTGAAATTCTCATATTCGAGTCCATACAGTGATAGACAATGAGAGGGAGGGGGAGACCTCCAGGGTTCTGCCCATTTTCATTGAGTCACCCTAGAACTCCACAGAAACATCCAGTGTCCACACAGAGGTGACAGGAAGGGTAATACCCTACAGGAGAATATGTTGTCCAGAATGTATTTGGCCTAGGTGAGAGAGAACTTTGTGTTTTCTTTTTAAAAAAAATTTTTTTTGCCAAGCGCTGGTGGCTTATGCTTGTAATCCTAGCTACTCAAGAGGCTGAGATCTGAGGATCACGGTTCCAAGCCACCCTTGCTAGGAAAGTCCATGAGACTCTTATCTCCAATTAACCAGGAAGAAAACCAGAAGTAGTGCTATGGCTCAAAGTGGTAGAGCACTAGCCTTGAGAGAAAAAGCTCACTGACAGAGCTCAGGCCCTGAGTTCAAGCCCTACAACTGGCAAAATGAATAAATGAATTTAAATAAATAGATAATAAGAATAAATACACAAAATTTACTGTCATTATAACGTGTTGTACAGCGGGGTCACTGTTCTGTAAAATTAGGTAAGGAGTATATTTCTTTTTGGACAATGTCACCTTTTGCAGTGCTCTCTACCGGTTTTTCCCTCTGGTTGCCACCCACAAGTGGTATCATTCATTTTCCACATAGTGTCTAGTGAGTAGCATCCCTTTCAGTCCCATCCCCTCTATTGCTCTCCCAAAGACAAACGGAACAAACAAGACAGAGAAAAGAAGACAAAGACAACCAGGAAGAAGAGACCTCTTGTTTCTATTTCCTGGAGTTCATTTCAATAAATATTATTTCCAATGATCAGAGGCACACAGGCATTGCAAATGCCTTGGTGTGTTCCCTTTGATTTGCATTTTTCACCAGGGGGTGTTCTGTTGCATTTTCTTTCTAAGCCAATGTCTTCCTGCTACTTGCCTTTTCCACAGGGAATGAACATGCACAGACATGCAGAGAGCAGACTTCTACATCTTAATTTTGACTGCAGGTCACAATTCTTCTAAGACAGTGATCTTAAAAAAAGAAAAAAGTCTCCTATCACACAAAGACGTGACTCGAGCCACTTTTCCTTTCCCAACCCCACTTGTGCATGGAAGGGAGACAAATGTGGTTCTCACACGTTGGTGTGAAACTACTGAAAGGCAGCCAAGAGAAGTAATGTTCACTCCTAAATAGCCCAGCCCTGGGTGCAGGTGTAATCCCAGCCGCTCAGTAATCTGAGACTATGAGATCAAAGGATCTGAGGTTCAAAATTTGAAGCCTGCTGGGGCAGGAAAGTCTGTGAGACTCTTATCTCCAATTCACTCCCAAAAAGCTGGGAATGTGGCTTAGTGGTAGAGTGCATGCATGAAGCCCTGGGTTCAATTCCTCAGCACCATACACATACACAGAAAAAGCAGGAAGTGGCACTGTGGCTCAAGAGGTAGAGTGCTAGCCTTGAACAAAAAGAAGCCAGGGACAGTGCCCAGGCCCTGAGTCCAAGCCCCAGGACTGGCATAAGAAGAAAAGAAGAAAAAGAAAAAAACCAGCTGGACTTGGAGCTATGGCTCAAGTGGTACAGTGTCAGCCTTGAATTAAAAAAAAAAAAAAATGCTGAGCTCCAGGAGTTAGGGGACAGGGAGGGGCGGCAGAATGAGGTAATGAAAACTAAAAACACAGAAACTGGAAGTGATAAAAATCAAACACATTAAATTCCATCAAATACAAATAAGCCAGCAGTCATTACTGGACTGAGAATAAAGAGGGAGGAGTGCTAAAATGGCACAGGGGCTGGGAGTATGGCCTAGTGGCAAGAGTGCTCGCCTCATATACATGAAGCCCTGGGTTCGGTTCCTCAACACCACATACACAGAAAAAGCCAGAAGTGGTGCTGTGACTCAAGTGGCAGAGTGCTAGCCTTGAGCAAAAAGAAGCCAAGGGGGAGTGCTCAGGCCCTGAGTTCAAGCCGCAGGACTGGCAAAAAAAAAAAAAAAATGTACTCACTGCCTTGCATATGAAAGTGTAACCCCTCTGTACTTCACTTTGACAATAAAGGAAAAAAATAAATGGAAAAAAATTTAAATGGCACAGAACACTAGAAGGTTTTTTTAAGGCATTTAATTTAAAAAAGCACATTCTCTTGGGCTATTATTGCCTTTGTTTAGTAATAACAAAGCACAAAAGTATCAACTTGCTGAGGAAGGTGTGATTTTTCATAAATAAAATTAAGATGGCTGGCAGGTGAGGATGTACCTGAGGCTTTGAGAGATAATATAACTAAAAGAGACAGAACAACACATATACAGAAGGAAAGACAAATGAGGACACACATCAAAGAAACAGAGCATGGTAGCACACACCTGTAATTCCGGCATCTGGAGGGTGAGGCAAGAAGATTGGGAGTCAGGAGGCCAATGTGGGCTTTATTGGCAAATCCCTGTGTCAAAGAGGAAAAAAGTGTATCATACCATATATATGCATGTATATATAAGTGTGTGTGTGTGTGTGTGTGTGTGTGTGTGTGTAGAAGGGACTCTGAAAAATAAATTTTCTTATCCGAAGCACAGGCTGAGAGAAAGCAGAGCACTCCTGCCTGTGCAGCTTGGGGAGGGAGGCAGCGAAGCCTTCCTCCAGGTAGTCAGCCTCTCCGAAAGGGCCGATCGGAGCAGCTGCCACTGTAGACGGGGGCTTGGAGTGCCGAGGATTCTCCTCCCCACCGAGCCTCACCGGTGGCCTTGCTCCTGGACGCCTTGGGGCTGTGGTTTACGGGACATCATTTTAAGGAGCCCAGGACAGCCACCACGCAACCCTCTCCGGCCTGAATCTGCTCGTCAACATATTAATATGACTCAATGACAGCCCCATGTCTCCCGTCTCCCGGAGGACTGGCCTGTCCCCAGGGAACTGCATCAGAAAGTCAACTTCAGTACCTGAGAACTCATTAAAAGTTCACTTTCCCCAGACAAGAATTAGCATGTTTTACCCGTATCCTACTGAGAAGAAAAAAAAAATCTATACCATTGAGGCAAATGTGAAATCAAGAATACAATGGGAAACATTTGCTGGAGTCTGGGACACTGCCTCTCTCGGCTCTGTTGGAATGATTTAAACAGACTTTCTCTCCCTTCTGGGGGCCTGGGAAGTCCACATACAAAGCATCAGCATTGGCATATCCAGTGTCTATTTTTATTGAAATTCTAAGAAGTTCTTTTTTTTAATTTTGCTAGTCCTGTGCCTTGAGCTCAGGACCTGAGCACTGTCCCTGAGCTTCACCCGCCCCCCCACTCCCCGCCCTAAGACTAACACTCTACCACTTGAGCTAACAGCCCCACTCCTGGCTTTTTGATGATTCATTGGACATAAGAGTCTCATAGACTTTCCTGCACAGGCTAGCCCTGAACTGTGATTCTTAGATTTAAACCTCCTTAATAGCTACGATTACAGGCATCTGCCACCAGCACCCAGCTTCAAACAAGTTTTCATCTTCGTTAACACCTATCAATTTTTTTAAGTATGTGTTATGTTCAAACAAAAGCTCAGCACTTACTAGAACCCTTTCTAAGATTTTTTAATTGCTATTACAAAGGTGATATACAAAATGAACTCCAGGAAATAGAAAAAAAAAGAGGGTTTTTTTTGTTGCTATTTTGGTTTTCTTTTCTTTGTCCTCTGTCTGTCTGTCTGTCTTTGAGAAGGCACAGGGAGGCACAGAAATGGGGGACAAAGGGTGAACAAATGCAGCAGCGGTGCTCACTAGACACTATGTTGAAAATGAACTATACCACTCCTGGGTGGGGATGAGGGGGAAAAAATGGTAGAGAGCTAGCCTTGAACAACAGGAGCTCAGGGACAGCACCTAGGCCCAGAACTCAAGCCCCAGGACTGGCAAAAAAAAATTAAAATATTAGAAAGAACTTCCACCAGGAGTAGTTAAGGTGTCCACCGTGGTATATTCCAGTGATTTAGTTGTGGTCACATAATTTGTAGTAGTTTCATTCAGTGGCAGTTCTTTTCAAGCCATGAGTCCATTTTCTGGAGGTTGAAGTCAGTGGCAACTAGGGAAAGAGATTCCTAAAATCACCAGGCACCGGTGGCACACACCTATCGTCCTAATTACCCAGGAAGCTAAAACCTGAGGATCATCATTCCAAGCCATCCCAGCAGGAAAGTCAGTGAGACTCTTACCTGGAATTAACTATCAAAAAAGCCAGAAATGGAGCTGTGGCTCCAAGTGTTAGAACACTAGGCTTGAGCATACAATTTTTGTTTGTTTGGGTTTTTTTTTTTTTTTGCCAGTCCTGGAGCTTGAACTCAGGGCCTAAGCACTGTCCCTGGCTTCTTTTTGCTCAAGGCTAGCACTCTACCACTTGAGCCACAGTGCCACTTCCAGCTTTTTTTCTATATATGTGGTGCTGAGGAATCGAACTTAGTGCTTCATATATACAAGGCAAGCACTTTACCACTAGGCCATATTCCTAGCCCCGAGCATACAAATTTTTAAAAATAAAAATGAAGTGTAGAATAGACCTATCAGTGGATCACAATAGCTCAACAGCTATGTACGTATGATCATATAAGACAAGGATAAGCAAACTCTATTGTTGATATATTTAAACTTCTAGGTGAGGGCTGGGAATATGGCCTAGTGGTAAAGTGCTCGCCTCGTATACATGAAGCCCTGGGTTCGATTCCTCAGCACCATATATGTAGAAAAAAGCCAGAAGTGGTGCCGTGGCTCAAGAGGTAGAGTGCTAGCCTCGAGCAAAACAAAGCCAAGGATAGTGCTCAGGCCCTGAGTCTGCGCCCTAGGACTGGCAACAAACAAACAAAACAAAAAAAAAAAAAAAAAAACAAGTAAAGTTCAGGTGAATTTCCTTTGGCATACACCACATGTCTACTGTATATGATTTTGGTACACCAGGTATTGTATATATGCCTACCTGATCTAAGGAAGGGAAAGAAAAACGAGGGTGTAAGATATCACAAGATATGTACTCACTGCCCTATTATGTAACTGTACCCCTTTTGCACAACACCTTATCAACAAAATTTAATGATAAATAAGTAAAAAATAAATAAAAGTGAGAAGTTCCCTAGGTGAACCAGTCGACACAATGTGATGTGCTGCTCTGTGTGGTGCTGGTCCTGGCTGGACAGAGCTGGCACCAACGTCTGCAAGCTGAAGGCAGGATTTCTTCCCAGAGCGGCTGCCACATTCCTGCTTGCCGCGGTAGTCATATTTTGACAACCCAACTGTATGAAAACCTCAATGCCTTTTTTTTTAAGTTTTCAGAAACATCATAAAAGGGTTTGACAGAATCGTCGTGCTTTTCTCATCCATCTTCAAAAGATGTCTCGCACCTATCTCACTTTGAAGACGAATGTTTGTAGTTACCTTCAAGTAAAGAATAAAATCTGAAATTTCAGCTGTCTTGGCCCCATCTAGACCCACCGGTTCTGTGATGTGGAGGCCAGGACTGGATTCCAGGTGCTCACGATACATGTCCATGGGACCAGGTGCCCCACTCAGTGGCTCCCGAAGAGAAACAGGTTTGCTTTGGTTTTAATTTGGGGTGCTAGGATTATGGGCAAAATATCCAGATACTGGTTTCCATCTAAGACCAACTAAAACCAAACGTCTAGAGTTAGTACATGGGATTTTGTATTTCCAACCTGACTTCTCATGCAGGACCATGTGTAGAAACCAGGGCAGTGTCTATTATGTAAATGAGCTTTACAATAAGAATTAAAGTTTTTTTCTTGCCCCTCTCAAGATTCTACAGAAGTTCTTTGAATTTCACTGTGTAGCTTTGGGTTTCTCAAAATGTGAGTCCTCTGGCAGCAATCACAAAACCACTTGGGAACTTCCATCATACAAACCAAATCAGCAACAGGGGTGGGGGCCAGCGCCATGTGACTTAACAAGCTCGGAATATAATTCTAATACAACCTTAAGTTCGAGACCACTGCTTGGGGTCAAATAATAAAGATTGCTTCACTCTTTTTTTTCTTTGATCTGGGAAAGCTTTTATGTTTTAAAGTTGTGGTTAAGAACTAATCAATGCCTTAAATAATGTATTATTGACAATGGATAAAATATCACATTTCAAAAAAAAAAAGTTTGCATAGGTGGCTCATGCCTGTAATCCTGGCTACTCAGTCCATGAGTCTCCAAAGAGCCACCAAAAGGCTAGAAATGGAACTGTGGCTCAAATGGTAGAGCACCAGCCTTGAGTTAGAAAATTCAGGGACAATGCCCAGGCCCTGAGTTCAAGCACCTAAACTGTCACCAAAAACAAAACCAAAAAAGTATTTATTGCAACATAAAAGATCAAAAGCTTCCCACCCCGGGAGCTGATTGCTAAATGTAATCAAAAGACCATACATTCACACACAACACAGATGTTAGTAAAATATTGCTCATAACCCTGAATGCCTCAAACACCTGCTTCTAAAAACTGATGAGTCGGGCTAGGAATATGGCCTAGTGGTAGAGTGCTCGCCTCGTATACATGAAGCCCTGGGTTCGATTCCTCAGCACCACATATATAGATAAAAGCTAGACGTGGCACTGTGGCTCAAGTGGTAGAGTGCTAGCCTTGGGCAAAAAGAAGCCAGGGACAGTGCTCAGGCCCTGAGTCCACGCTCCAGGACTGGCAACGAAAACAAAACAAATAAACAAAACTAAACTAAAACTGATGAGTCCTCCACAGGACAAATATTACTGAATATTTCACATATTTTTTTCTGTCAATTGTGGGGCTTGAACTTAGGGCCGGGGCACTGTCCCTGAACCTCTTTGTGTTAGCACTCTACCAATTGACCCATAGCTCCACTTCCAGTTTTTTGAATGGTTCTTGGAGATGAGCTTCACAGGGACTTTTCTGCTGGGGCTGGCTTCGAATCATGAGCCTCAAATCTCAGCCTCCTGAGTAGCTAGGATTACAGGCATGACCCACCAGAGCCCAGCTTCACATATCTTTTATTTTTGTTTAGATGTAATATGTAAGTATTGATTTTTAACGTTTATATAAATGGAGGGGGAGAGAAATTGTGTGTATGCTTGTCCTGGGGCTTGAACTCAGGCCCTGGGCACTGTCCCTGAGTTTTGTGGCTCAAGGATGGTACTCTACCACTTGAGCCACAACTCCACTTCTTGCTTTTTTTGGTGGTTAGTTGGAGCTAAGTCTCATGGACTTTCCTGCCTCATTGGCTTTGAACCACATTGCTCAGACATCAGTCTCTTGAGTACCTGGGATTACAGGCATGAGCCACTGCACCAGGCTTGAAGGGTTTTTTTTTATACTGTAATCTCGCAAAGCACCTCTGTGAAGTACAGAGTGCTCTGAGAGAAGGAGAGACTCAGCACCCTACTTGCTGAGCCGGAAAAGTGGAGATGAATTATCTGATTTCCAGGTTACACAGCACCATCTAGCACAACTCTACACCAGACCCTGTCAACACCAGTGACTCCAGCCACAGAGGACAGTCCCTCCCCAGCCCTGGGCCCTATGGAGGGAGGGAGGAAGGTGACTGCCATATCTAGGTGAAGACTCTCCAATGTCAAAGGACTGTCACCTGTCCAGGCAGAGACAGTCCCATAAGCCAGGGGCACCAGCCTGACCCATGATGTAACACAACAATAAGAAACCTTTGCTGCATTTGGGCTACTGACTGTGGGAAGAAATATTTGTTACTGAAGCATAGTCTAGCCTTGTCCTGACTAAAGTCCCAAGACAGATCAATGGATGGAACAGAGAAGGATGGAAAGGAAGGAAGGAAGGAAGGAAGGAAGGAAGGAAGGAAGGAAGGAAGGAAGGAAGGAAGGAAGGAAGGAAGGAAGGAAGGAAGGAAGATGTATGGATGGAAGGAAGGATGGATGGAAGGATGAATGGATGGGTGGATGGAAGGGATAAAGGAATGATAGGATGGAGGGATGGAAGGATGGATGGTTAGAAGGATGAATGGATGGAAGGAAGATTGGGTGGATAGACAGAAGGATGGAAAGATGGATCTATTGATTATGGACAGAATAGATGGATAGATGGAAGGATGGATGGATGAATGAGAGGGTGGATGAAAGGAGGGATAGGTGAAACGAAGAGCAGATGGGTAGAAGGATGGATAGAAGGATGGGTGAATGGAGGGATGGAAGGATAGATGGATGGAAAGACATAGGCTGGATTGAAGGATGATAGATGAATGGAAGGGTGTATGGGGGGCCGGGGATCTGGCTCAGCGGAAGAGCGCCCGCCTGGCGAGCGCGAGGCCCCGGGTTCGGTCCCCGGTTCCGGAAAAAAAAAATCACAAAACTATAAAAGACCAAAAAAAACAAGGTAATGGAAGGCTGTATGGATAGAATGGTAGATGGATCTGTGGAAGGATGGGTGGATGAAAGGATAAATAGGTTGATGGATTAATGGAAGGATGAATAGAAGGATGGATGTGTGGATGGATGATGAATAGAAGGATGGATAGAGGGCTGGGGATATGGCCTAGTGGCAAGAGTGCTTGTCTGTATACATGAGGCCCTGGGTTCAATTCCCCACCACCACATATGCAGAAAATGGCCAGAAGTGGCGCTGTGGCTCAAGTGGCAGAGTGCTAACCTTGAGCAAAAAGAAGCCAGGGACAGTGCTCAGGCCCTGAGTCCAAGCCCCAGGACTGGCCAAAAAAAAATTAAAAGAAAATTAAAAAAAAATAAAAAAGGATGGATAGAATAACAGGACAAATGGACAGATGGATGGGGGATGGGTAGATGGAAGGATGGATGGAAAGATACATGGATGGATGATGGATGAAAGGAAGGGTGGGTTGATAATGAATAGAACGATGAATGGAATGACAGTGGGGTAGATGGATGGATGGAAGAAGAATGGAAGGAAGGAAGGATGGATGGATACAGAAGTATCACAATTGTTCCTTGAGCTGGAGGTTAACGAAGTGTCCCTGGTCAAGCTCACTCTCTCACACGTAACCAGGCTGGTGTGAAGTCAGGCTCTGACCTTTATTTCCCATAGTCACAGCTCATCTGGTCAGTGCTGTGGATCTTGTGGTTGCATTGAGGGATGAAGTCACAGAGACACGGGCGTGTGGGGTACAGCTTGGCGAGGGGCCTAGAGACTGGGAGGGAGAACCAGTGGTGGGACACGGCTTGGGGCAGGAGAGACAGAGACAGGATGATGATGGAGGTGGAGCGCCATAACGAGCCAAGTCCCAGGGGCCTCGGCTGGGAGAGCGCTGGAGGTGGGGGTGGTCACAGTCCCAGAGCCCAGGCTCTGGCTAAGACTCAAAGAGCCAGGCTCCCTACTCATCCTCGCCTGAGTCTTTGCTGGTAGAGGAGCTGGGCGGGACGCTGGAGGACTGCCCTGGGCTCCAGGCCTGGCCTTTGCCAGAAGTGAAGCCTCCGCTCAGGTCTGACCCGGTGCCGGTGCCTCCTTGACCTCTGCTGGAGTCCATGTATCCAGTAGAGCCCAGGTAGCTGCTGGAGCTGCCGGCTCTGAAGGTACCGTGGCCCCCACTGGACCCGGGGGTCCCGCTGGTATTGGGGGACCCCGGAATGCCGAATGTGACATGACCGCCAGAGCTGGTGCCGCGGGCTTTGCTGGCCCTGTGGCTCAGGATGGACCCTGGGATCACATCGGACTTCCTGGCACCCCCAAGGCCGGGGGTTTGGTTGGAGCCCCGGGTGCTGGAGAAGGACAGGCTGGGGATGCTGGACGCCATCCTCTCGGCCTCGGCCAGCTGGCTCTGCTCCTGGGCCAGCTCCTGCAGCTCCACCTGGGGACCGGGATGGTTAGGCTCCCAAAGGCGCTCGAGGCCCTGTCTCCCCCACCACCACCACCACACACACACCCCTCCGGCCCGTTCTCACCGCCTTCACCACTTGGCTAAGCAACTCCTCTCTGCTCATCGGATAGTCGTCTTTGGCCACAAAGCCCGGAAGCTCCTCCCTTAGGGTATAGAGCCAGGCAAGCAAAGTTACCATGCTGACCCCTCCAAAAGCCAGACACCCCCACCTGCTAGAGTCTGCGACTGTTCCAAGTGGCCTTCTCCTTGCTGGGACTCCCAAAGCCCCCATTTCTCGTGCAGAGAGAGAGTGTACACCTGGGTGCCTGGGAGCACCCACCCGTCTCCATCCCCCTCAAAACCCAAGGCCACACCCACCATCTTCTCCCTCACATCCTCTCCCCCGGTTTCCTCTGCCCCATGGGACAGCCTTCCCCACCCCGGCCCGCCCCAGCAGGGCCCTGAGCCTCACACATTGTCAGGGGGCAGCAGTGACACCGACTTCTTTGGAGGATCCTCTTGGCTCTGGCCCAGTGCCATGAGGGCGGCATCAGCCAAGGTTGTGTGGCTCTGAGGATGGTGAGGGCCCGTGAGCGGAGGCTCAGGCCCAGGCCCAGGCTTGGCCCCAGGGCCTCCAGCCTCCACCCCATGCACCTGGGTCTCCAGGAAGGCCTGCACAGTAAGCAGATCCACCAGGCGCTTTTCGATGATACCCAGGTAGATGATCAGCTCTCGATCGCGCATGCTCTTCACCCCCAGGCGGTCGTCGATGGAGCTGCTATCGCAGTTTGCCTTGATGAGGAGGAGCTGGATGTCTGGAGCCAGACAAGGACTTGCTGTCAGGGACCCATCCCTGCTCACAACCCACTACCCATCAAAGACTGAGCTCTACTAAGCAGACAATGCTATTCACTGACCTCACGGTTTGGGGCTCGTGGGCCAGAGGGAGGGGGGGGGCCTTGGGTAGGGAGGAGTAAATGCAACAGGCATCAGCTTAGTGAAAGACTTCAGTTACAACCAAACGAGATTTCTGCAGAACTTAGCAACCCCTGCTATAATGTTGGGGACAGCTGCGTCTTTAAGAGGGGACGGTCCACTTAGCCCGTCCCCCCCCCCACCTTCCAGCTTCAGCGGGAAGAGAAGCAAAGCAGTCCCCGCCTCTCGGCTCTCAGCCACGTGCGTAATGGCAGAGACCTGGTCCTTGGGGGGCTGTGGTCCCCACCCATAGAGGAAGTTCCATGACATCACCTGAGGGACAGTCCATCAGCCAATCCAGTAGCCCCTTTCCTCATCATCTCTGGGGGTATAAACTGTTGGCCCCTCCTTTGAATAAACCAGAACGCCCCAGAGGCTTTCTCCGGGACACCCACGAGTCTGTGTCTTCCTTGAGATGGAAAGGGGGCAGGGGTCCTGCCGACCACATGCAAACTGAGGCTACCGGGGGGTCTCCACTCCCACGATTAATCCTTACTGGCCAGGGGACGTGAGAGAGCAAGAGAGGACCACATGGGAGAGGCAGAGAAGCCCAGGACCCCCACGTGGATGGGGGGGGGGGTAGAGCGAAGCCCGGCACTATAACAGGGACTAAAATAATAACAGTTAATAACTGTGTCTGTGTCTATGTGTGTGTGCGTGTGCACCAATCCCAAGACTTGTACTGAAGGTTTCATGCTCTTTGTGCTCTTGGCTCAGATTTCTTGGTCATTGCTGATGCTCTACCACTTGAACCTCATCTCTAGTCCAACATTTTACTGCATCATTGGAAAGGGAATCTCAATTATGCTTCTGTTTGAGCTGGCTTTCATTCGTGATCCTCCAGGTCTCATTCTCCAGAGTAGTTAGGATTACAGGTGTGAGCCACCAGAGCCTGAGTCAAAGAATTCTTATAACTCAAGTTATAGTAAGACAACTCAGTTTATGGGGAAGAAAAGTACCATTGAACAGAAAATTCATAAAGAGCTCCACATGGCCAACAGGGTGAGTGGCATCCTTAGCCACTGGGCAGTGCCACACACCAGCACAATGGTGGTGAACTGAGCACACACTGAAACACTCATACACTGAGAGGCATCATAATATATGCAGTCTGTCTGGAGCCCCTACACAGTCTGTCCTATCTCAGCATATACCAGGCCTGTGTGCACAGATGAGGCCTACAGCACAGCTCAAGTGGTAGAGAGGCTGCCTCACAAGTGGGAAATATTCAGTTCCAACCCCGATACTGAAAAAAAAAAGTGATATGGATTGTGTTGTTGGAAATATGGATAAGTTGGAAAATGGATGGATGGATGAATGGAAGATGGAGGATAGATGAATGATGTATAGATAATACATGGATGGGTGATGGATAAATGTGTGGACAGATGGATAATGAATGAACGGACAGACCGATGGATGCAGGATAGATAATGGATGGATGATAGATGGAGGACGGACAAGGATGATGGACAAGGTGGACTCCAGAGACCACGCAGCTGCCTGGATGTGAGATGGACTGAGAAGCAAGTGCACAGATGGCCCTCAAGGTCCTCCAAGTGGTCAGTGGCGGTCACTTACCACCCTTGAGCTTCTCCAGCATTCCCCGAAGGTCCCTAAAGTGCATCTCCAGCTGCAGGGATTCTGCCTGCACCTTGTCCACATGCTGCTGTAGGGCTGTGTGCTGCTGCTCCTGCAGCTTCTGCCGGCTCTCTGCGTTGGCTCTCTCCAAGACCAGGGCCTCCTTCAACTAAAGGGCAGTTGGGCACAGGGTAGTTGAATGCTAGGCCCCGATGTGGGCCTGGGGGCTGGGGTGGGGGAGTGGGGAAGAGGAGGGGGCAGGGGCAGGAGGAGGCAGGCAGAGGGGGTGAAGGGAATGGTAGGCCTCGCCCACCTCCTTGATCTCTTCCTGAAGATGCTGCAGCTCCGAGTTCTGCTCGTTGATGAAGTTAAACTCGGCGAAGTTACGTTCCTCGGCTGGAGGAGTCAGGACAGACAGGGCCCAAAGGTGGGGAAGAAAGACAACGGTGAGCGCCCCAAGGGCCGGGGAGGTGTTTGGAAAGACCCAGGGCGACCCAGGCAGGGCAACCAGGGACACAGAGATGGGGGGAGGGGGGCAGAAAAAAGCCAGAGAAACACAGAGGGGAAAGAGGGAACAAAGGGCCCCACGAAACAGATGGAAAGGGGGTGAGGGGCAAGATGAGGAGTGGGGCGGAGACCCAGGGGGAAGGAGAGCAGAGCAGGAGGACACATCCTCCTTCCTCCGTGGTCCCGCAGTGCCTGTGACCCGGCACACACCCTCCCCCCGACACCCGCCCCCCCCCCCCCCGGCCACCCGGCCGCCCGGCCGCCCTCTGGCCCCACTCACTCTCCAGGTACTTCTCCACCAGCAGGTCGGGGTCGCTCTCGCCCGTCAGCTGCGACAATTTATTCAGGGCGTCCTCGTAGCGCAGCACTAGCTTCTCCTGAGAGGTTTTCCGCAGTCCCTCCGCCACCTCCCGGGCTGGGGGGGAGGGTGGGGCGGGGGGGCCCGGAGATGCAGCAGGTGCCGGGGGTGCGGGGTGGGGGGCTCCCGCAGCTCTCCTGGAGCACCTGCTGCCCAGCGCCCTCCGCCCTGCCCAGTTCGGCTCCACCTCCTGCACCAGCCAGGCCCCGCCCTCTTCTGTCCTCCACCCTCCCTTCCTATTAGTAGGCCCCGCCCACCTGGCTCCGCCCTCCACGCCAGGCTCCGCCCCCTCCTGACAAGCTCCCCGCGCCTCTCCCAGGCTCCACCCCTTCCCTGCCGTCGGTGAGGCCCCGCCCCCCACCTGCCAGCCCTGCCCTCCCCCTTCTAGGCTCCACCCTGGCGGCCCACTCCGCCCCTGCTGGCCGCCAGGCCCCACCCTCTTCCGTCCTCCACCCTCCCCTCCATTCATTAGGCCCCGCCCTCCCGCCATGGCCACGCCCTCTCCTGGCATGCTCCGCCCTCTCCTCCCAGGCTCCACCCCTTCCCTGCCATGGGTGAGGCGAGGCCTCGCCCCGCCCCGTCCGGGTTCGCAGCTCACCACGCTGTTCCTGCTTCTGCACAATGTCGGGGTCCGTCTGCCGCTCGTTGTTCTTGAGCTTAAGGAAACGGTGCAGCTGCTCCAGGTGCGAGATCTGCCGCCGCAGGATCTGCGCCTCCGTCTCGTTCTGAGCCACCTCCTTCTCCGCTCGCTCCCGCAGCATGCCCATCTTGGTCTTGGCTTCCTCCCTGCACGGGGATCAGGGCTCAGCTGGGGTCCAGGAGACCCTTATCGCCAGTTAGCCAGCAAACGCGGGGAGGGGGGTGGGGGGAGGTGTGAGCCAAAAAGGCCAAGTGAGAGCAGCAGGCTTTGAATTCAAGCCCCAGTGTTGGCACATACAATAAAAGGCGTGGCTTGATGAGCCGGGTCATCAGTGGGAAGAGAGAGGGTAGAATGGAGAATGTGAAAAGGTTTGCCATTGTGTCCTCCAAGCCTGTGGCTTGGGCCCTACCTGACGGAGTAGGCAGAGGTGGAGGAGACTATGAGGGCACTGACCATCTGCCGGAGGAGGTGGATCTCCTGTCGGGGAGGAAGACAGAGTAAGGGCTGCTCCCCAGAACCTCTTGGCTCCCTCTGTGTCTTCCCTTTAGGTCTCACTTCCCTATTAGGAAATGGAAGTCCTGACAGGTGTGTGGCAGTGCACTCCTGTAATCCCAGCTACTCAAAGAGGCGGAGGTAGGAGGATGGAGGTCTGAGGCAGGCTAGAGCAAAAGCACAATGTGATCCTTGTGGAAAGCAAACTACAGCAAAAGAGTTAGGGGCATGGCTCAGGTGGTAAAGGACCTGCCTAAGCTCAAGGCAGGGTTCAAACCCAAGTGGTGGGGGGGGGGGGGGAGAAAGAGGAAAAGGAGGAGGAGGAGGAGGAAGAGGAGGGGAAGGGAGGAGAGAATGAAAAGATCAAGGAAGATAAAAAATAATGCTGTATTGGAATTCAATACCAATAGGAAATGGTGGTTTTTGTTTTAAATCTAGGTCTCTCAGGAGGAAGTCTCAAAGCCATGACACAGCAGCAGCAATAAGGGCTCTAGGGAGCTGGATCTTAATTTCCCAGCGCCTTTTTCCCACAACAGGGAAACAAGGGTCCCTGAGGGAAGTGGAAAATTGTAGGGCTGGAACTGAACAAGCCCAAGATGGCCAGACTCCCTATGCTAGGATGCAAAGTGCTAAGAATAAAAGTAAAATGCTGCAGGCCTGTGTGCAGAGGGCAGAGTGAGCCCAGGCGGCGGGCCCTGGAGCCAAATGTGGGATGATGTGAACACAGCAGTGGCTGGCTTATGTGGAGTAAACTAACAATCACAAGTGCTCGGGGATAGCCCTGCGATCTGCTTAGGAGAAGGAAATGACAGAGGCCACAAGTCACCACTCTGCCACCGCAGTCACAGTCCCAGAATCACTAGTGGGTGGAATAGCGATGGGATATTCGCACAGACCGGGAAGACCCTCCCTGCATCATGTCCCCGATCCCCTTGTCTGGTTTTGGGGTGTGTGTGTGTGTGTGTGTGTGTGTGTGTGTGTGTGTGTGTGTTTGGAGTTTGTTGTTTTCTCATGGTGCTGAGGAAGGAAGCCAGGGCCTCACACTGTACCAAAGGCTCTACCAACTTTGCCAAGGCTGGCCTCAAACTGGAGATGTCCCCACCTCCACTTCCTGAAGAGCAGGGACTATGAGAACATACCCTCAGGCCTGGCTTCCAAGGGATCAGCTGGTGATGTGACTAGTTAGAGACAGAAGTGACATCAGAAGCCTGCTGCTCTGAGGCTCGCAAAGACACAAAGACACATGGGCACAAAGAGGAAGAGCAGCCAAGCCCACACAGGGATTTCCTGCAAACGCCCCTCCTGTATGCTTCCAAAACGCCAAGGTCGCAGAAACAAAGTGCCAGGCCCTCATCCAGACAAACACAGCCAGGACAATTGCAATCTGGGATCCTGGACTGGAGCCTGGAGCAGGAAAATCTAATTAGCCACAAAGGATATCATTGGGACCATGAGTGGAGTAGAAATCAGAACTGTTTAGAATTGTGACAATGTCACAAGCTTACCTAGTAAGCTTGACACCCTGAGTTCAATTCCCAGGACTGCCAGAAAAATGTAATAACCCATGAAAAAAGCCAGATGTGGTGCCACCCCTCCTATAATGCCAACACTTAGGAGGCTGAAGCAGGAGGATCCTGAGAGGAGGAAAGGTGGGGACTGGCTCTCCAATGACCTTCAAAAGGAACTAAGATCCCCCAACCGTCCAATCTAAGCAGCTTCCCTTGCTTACTGGTTGCCCTGGCTGACAAGACTCAACCTAACCCCAAGTTCTTTCCTATTAGAGACATATGGCCCCCCATACTAAGGTAGCCCTGGACAATTCACTAGTTGGGGGGGGGGGGCTGGAGCAGGATGCAAGAAGAGCATGAGGAGGACTGAGGAGCCCTGCCCTGCCTCCCACCTTCTTCAACTTTCGGTCCATGTTCAGATAGCGGCCCCTCTCTATACGCAGCAGGTCCAGCTCCTCACGCAGGGTTGCATTTCGAGTCAGCTGGATGTCAAAGCTACAGGTGACCTGTGGGGGAGATGGAGACCGCCCTGTTCCCACTCGAGGGACCCTGGGAGCCAGCAGCGCCCACCAGTGTCCTTTCCTCAAGATCCACCAGTCCTCTGGAGCCATTTGCCCCTCAGGTTTCCATCACATCCGTTGCTTAGTTCACACGCACACGCACATGCACACAGCCATGCGTGCACATTCAGAGGCCTCCCCCAGCTCACCCTGTCCAGCTGGTCTTCGAGAATCTTAATTCTGCGTCGCATCTTGACCTTATAGTCCAGGATTAATCCCGGGGCCATGGCCTCCTTACTCTGGGTAAGGAGGAGGACCTCCCACTCTCGGATCTGGAAGGAATTAGAATCCACCTTAGCTCAGCTCTCAGGCCATCAGCCCCTTTTCACAGATACACAAAGGGACAGGGTTCAGTGACGGAGGTCTGTCCAGCATGCACTAGACTCGGAATCGCAGCCAGGTGCCTGGGAGGCACGCTTGTAACTTTAGCTACTTAGGAGACTGAGATCTGAGTATCACAGATCAAAGCCAGCCTGGGAAGTTACATCTATGAGACTCTTATCTCCAGCTAACTAACAAAACGCTGGAAGTGGAGCTGTGGCTCAAATGGTTGAGCACCACCATTGAGTGAAAAAGCCAAGGGACAAGGTCCAGAGTTCAAGACCCAGAACTGGCACCCTGGGTTGTGTCCCCAGCATCCCCAAACCAAAATGAAGAAACTTGGACCTAGAGAAGTAAATCAATAACTTGGCCCGTTTTTCCAGATGAGGACTCCTAGACCCTGACAGGTTGCTCCCTCACCCCTTTCAGAACTCACCCGCTTGTCCACGGCCTTGGTCTGCTCCTGCAGTTCCTCCAACTCCGCCAGCACCTGAGCCCTGCATTTTAGCAGGCGGTCCATGTCCTCCAGCCGCTGGCTGTCGCCCAGCCGCTTGACCTGGGTCTGGGCCACGTTAATCTGGACCTGAAGTTTGGCCCGAGTCTCTTCCAGGCGTTGGATCTCCTCGCTGCCCAGGCAGAGGGAGGTAACAGAGCTCAACCTGGCTGAAGGCCTGGCACCCTGCCTCCACCCCCTTCCCCCAAGGAGTCCCGGGCTCACAGCTGCTTCTTGATGAGCTGGTGGACTTCCTTGCTGTAGGCCCGCCTTTCCCCCTCCATCACCTTGCTCTGTCGCTGAAGTCTGCTCAGCTCCCATTCCACTGAGGGGCAAGCCAGGTGAGACACTCACGCACTAAGAATTGGGGTCACCAGCCCCTTCCTCCCCTTTAGGGTTTTACACACCTCCACCACAGCAGAGCCAGCCTCCAGTACCCCTCCAAGTCTGCATCTCAGCTCCTGGTCCCCGCCCCCGACCCCCCCCCCCGTGCTTCCTCCGCCCTTCATTCTCCCCCTTGCCCTGTTCATGCTTTCCCTTAGACCCTCTCCCGAAGGGAGTTCGAGCACAGGCAGGGCACATTTCTGTTTCCCCCACTAGAGGGAGTGCCCCAGGTGGCTTGGGACAGCTCTGCTCCCTCCTTCCCGGCCCAGACCCGGGGCCCCAGCGGCCCCGCGCGCCATCGCCACCTCCACCGGGGCGCACGTCTGTCCCCACTGGAGCGCGTCCCAGACGGCCTCCCGGCCTTGCCCCTCCCCTCCCCCGCCCCGCTCTGGCCCTGAGACTCCGGGAAACTGAGGACCGGGAAGGAACGCGCGTGTGGAAGGAAGAATGGCTGGGTTTCTTACCCAGTCCTTCCAGGAAGACGTCGCTGCCCTCCTCGGAGCGCACGCTCCGCACAGAGTAGCCAAACGGCATCCTGGCCCAGGAGGAGGGGGCTCCTGCGCGGGCCCGCGGGAGCCTGCAGAGATGGGGGGCGGGAGGGCATTTAGAGAAAGAGGCCCTCCCCGAGACGGGGTTCCTGTCAGGGGCGGGAGGAGCCATCTCGGACCTCGGGTCCTGACTGATGGGGAACACAGGGCCCTGGGTTGGCTCTTGTTTCTCTCTCGGGAGAGGGGGGTTGTAAGAGAGAAAGGGGTGAGCCCTGGCCAGCTGCGAGGCCCCGGCCCTCCCGGCTCCAGGCCCACTGTTGTGGTCTGGTTTCTAGGGAATCAGGGACCAATGAAGCTGAGGACAGCGGCCGGGGAGGGGCCAAGGCCCCAGGGAGATGGGGAGGGGGGAGCAGGGAGACTGTGAAGGGGGCTCTGCGGAGACCCGCGACGGGCGGGGCTGGTGAGATCTAGGAAGGTGGGAATGAAGGAGAAAATGGGGGGAGGAGGAGTGAAAAGCCGTCAGGGGGCGGAGCTTCGGGGCTACCTAGGTGGGACACCTGCACCTATAAAGGACTAGAGCAACTTGGGCCTGCGAGGGGCGGGATTAAGGAGTCTGGAAGGGGTGGGGTCAGGGCCCGCAAAGGGCGGGACTAGGGAGAACCTGGAGTGCGGAGGTGCCCACAGTGAGGGCGGGGCTGGAAACCTGGAAGGGGCGGGGCCTCGGGAGGGGGGAGGCTCCAGGGAGCCGAGTGGGCGGGGCTCTGACACTCTAAGGGGCGGGGCCATGGGGTTGGCGTGGGAGTGGTCAGGAAGCTGGGGACAGGCCCTGGTGTTGAGGGGAGGAGCCAGGGATCTGTGTGGGCGGGGCTCTGGTAATGAAGGGGGCGGGGCCGTGGGAGACCAGCTAGGGAAAGAGCCACAGACCAGGGAGCCCGTAGAGGCGAGGGGAGGGGCTTAGGGAGTTGGGGGCGGACCTTAGAGGGCGTGGCTTTCTTCTGGGGCGCGCTGACGAGACCACACGAGGGGTCCAGAGAAGGGGCGCCGGGTCGGTCCGAGCGCCCCTGGCTGCAATGAAGGAGTGCGGTGCAGACTACTTTGGAGTGCCCCACGGGGCCTCTGGGAGGCCAGGTGGCTCTGTGTGGGGACCGCGGCCCTGTGAGCGGCGGTCTGCGGGTTTGTGGGAAGGAAAGTCAGGAACTGAAAGTGTCTGGAGGAAAAGGTCTAGAAAACCCGTTTGTCGTCGTTGTTAGGAGAGGATTCCTTAGGCAGGAGGCGGGGACTGGAAGGAAGAGGAGCGCTCACCACAGGCCTACCACGCATGCGCGGCCAACGGCCTGCCAGAGGCTGCGGGCTGCACCCGGGCCCTGAGAGCGGGCTGTTAGCCAGATCGCGCCCTCCGGGGCCACGCCCCCTCTGGGGCCACGCCCCTCCGCGGCCTGTGGCGGCCCACGTGGGCCTCCCCGGGGCGGGGCGGGGCGGGGCGGGCGGTGGGCGCCGCTCCCTGCAGGCTGGGTGTGCCCGACGCCTGCGGTTTCCTGTGGGAGGAAGCCGCCTAGGGACGCTCCGCTAAGCTCCGTTCTGAGGCCCGAGAAGGGGACACCCCACTACCGCCCTCGGGTCCCTGGTTCTCCCCCACCACCCTTCCACGGGGCCCCACAGTCGGGGTCCCTTCCCTCCCCAAGAGCCCCCCAAATATCTTGCTGATTCAACTGGGGGAACCATGCGGGTAGGGCAGCACTGTTCCCAGCCTCATTTCCATTTCCTTGCCCGCCGGGGGCGCATCCCAGGGGATCACAGACACCATGCCCCAGACCCAAGAATGGGGGTTCAGATTCCCAGTGTTCTGGGCTTCCCAGGAATTGAAGATTTGGCCCTCACCCCTTTCTCTCCAGTGACCCCCGGTTTAGATTTCAAACATTAGCTTTGAGACCCAAGAACTTACTCTTCTCCCCAACTTTTAGATACAGTGGACCAGGGGTCCCCTAAATCCACTAAGGGCCCAGATGGCCCACATACACACACACAAAGTTGGGGGTCCTGTATACCAGGGGGCTACTTGAAGAACTACACTCTATGCCAGCTGCCAGTAGCTCGTGCCTGTAATCCTAATCTACTCGGGAGGCTGAGATCTGAGAATCAGGGTTCGAAGCCAGCCAAGATAAGGAAAGTGTGTGAGACTTGTATCTCCAATTTATCACACACACAAAAAAACGAAGTGGAGCTGTGGTTCAAGTGGTAAAACAACCGTCTTGAGTGAGGGAGATAAAGGAGAGCATCCTGGCACTGAGTTCAAGCCTCAGTACCGCACAAATAAGTAAGTAAATAAATACACTGTGACGCACTTACAATTACAGTATCCTCATTTTACTGATGAGAAGACTTAGGTGTGGCAGGGTTACTAGGAACTTGCCCAAAACCACACAGCTAATGCATTTGAATCCAAAACAGCTTGGATTTGAATCTTACCAACCTAGCCCTAATGGCTCCTGTGTAAGTCCCCTCATGTGACCCCAGACAGCGAACTGTCTACCCCTCACCCCCTCAGAGATAACCCCCCACAGCCACACCCCATGAACTAACCCACACCAACCAAGCTCTGACTCCAACATCCCATCACCCAGTTCCTCAGCTCTCAATTCCCAGGGGCCCTGGTCCTCTTCCAGAAAACTCAAGTGGATAGTAATCCTGACTCCCACACACCCCAATTCCATATCCCAACATAAATAGTGAGAGATAACATTAAACCCCAGGTACTATACTGCTGTTAAAACTGTCCGGTGGCAGCTGGGAGCTGGTGGCTAACGCCAGTAATCCTAGCTACTCAGGAGCCTGAGAACTCAAAATCACAGTTCAAAGCCAGCCCAAACAGGAAAATCTTGAAGACTCTTATCTCTAATTAACCACCAGAAAAACGGATGTGGTGCTGTGATGCTCCAAATGATTGGAGCGCTGGTCTTGAGCTTAAAAGCTCAGGGATAGCGCCCAAGCCCTGAGTTTAAGCCCCATGACAGACAAAAATAAATAAAAAATTTAAAAAAAAAAGGATTCTCCATGGCTTCCCTTGGCACTTAGAATAAAATCCAAGCTCCTCCCATATTCTTCAAGGGCACCCTTTGATTTTTTTTTCCCCTCTCCGGAACTCTCTTGGGCTCCCTAAACTCCAGCCACACTGGCCCTCTGTCTGCTCCCCAAACAACAAGGGCTTGTTCTCAACTGTCTTTGCACATCTTCCTCTCCCCAACACCCAATGGCCCTGGCTCTCAAGTCCTACCCCCTCCAAGAGGCCCTCCAGGATTACGCTGTTTCCGATTGCCTTCTGTCATTAACTCCATGGCTCACTCTGATTTCTTGGTGGACAGTATATGCCCAGTATCATTACACCCACTGTATAGATTAGGAAACGGAGGCCCAGAGAAGTCAAGGAAATTGGTCCAAAGTCACTTCGCCAGGAAATGGTGATACTGGCATTCTCTGTCTCCATCTTTTACACACACACACACACACACACACACACACACACACACACCTCTTCCCCTAGCCTCCTGCCCTCTATCCCAAACTCCATCGTGGAAAACAGATACCCAGTCCCCAGGAGGAGACCCAGAGATTGGGGGGAAGGGGAGCAAGCAGCCAGCCCAAGAGGAGGACCAAGACCCTCCTGCCTTTGCTGTCTGCCAGAACTCTTCTCCACCCTGGGAGGCAGCCCCAGAAGCAGCAGCCTGTCTGGGGGTGCTGGGTGGGGACGGAGAGAATGAGGAACCAGCCAGCCCTGGGCGCTCCTACTGGCTGCAGACCTCTGCTGGGCGCGGTGGGGGGGGGGGGGTGTATAAAAGCCTCAGTATATATTCAGAGGAACAGAGAAAGAAGCCTGAGGAGTGGAAGCCAGACAGAAAGAGAAAGAGAGAGAGCGGGAGGGAGAAGGAGGGGAGAGCCAGGCAGCACAGGAGGCGGGGGCAGGAGGGAGGAGGAGAAAGGCGGCCGGGGAGGCCCCTGTCGAGGGAAGACTCTCCAACTCTTGACTTTTTCCCCCCCGGCTCTCTCGGTAAGTTTCCAATCCGTTATTCGGGCTGGGATTTCTTTCTTTTCTTGGACAGTACAGCAGTAGGAGGACACCCTCAGATTGGGAAAGATCCCCTCTTTCCCCCTCCCGTCAGCCCTATAAAACTTCTAGAAATTGGAGTAGTGATCTCTTAGCCCTGAGCATATGGGAATACAGGAAGGGGTGAGTCCAGCAAGAATTTGGGGGGGTCCCAGCAGAGCTCCCCCACACCCACAGCCTCCTGTCCAGGCTTTCCTCAGCCCCCGGGGGTCGGGGAGGGAACAGGAGGGCACCTCCAGGCTGGAGAAGCTCCCTCCTGGGTTTCTGCCCAGGCCTCGATGACCCACACAGATTCATCCATCCATTCTCCAGGCAGCAGGGTGGGGCAAGGCCCCAGGCTGGGGTTTCCCTGGTCCTGCAAAGCAGGGGGGCAGATGGCTCACCCGATGACTCATGCTGTCCCCCTCCCTGCCCCAGGCCCGGGGTGAGTCAAGGATGCCTGCAGCTGAGAGCTCCCCATAGGCCAGCCTTGGTGTCTGCAGAAACGGCACCCAGGCGCCCCTGGCCACATTGCTAGACCTGCTCATCCAGCACCCAGGAGCCGAGTTCATTCTCCATCCAGCCCCGAGGGAAACAGACCCTGGCCTCCTCCCTCCAACTGAGAAGTCTAGATTAGCCAGACTGCCCCAGACATAGAGGCCCAGACCCCGGCCATCCTCCATCAGACCCAACGGGCCAGGCCTCAACCTCCTCCCTCTGACATAAGAGTCCCATACCCCAGCCTCCTCCCTCAGACACAAGGGTCCCATTCCCCAGCCTCCTTCCTCAGACACAGGGGTCCTATTCCCCAGCCTCCTCCCTCAGACACAGGGATCCCATACCCCAGCCTCCTCCCTCAGACACAGGGGTCCCAGCCCTCCCTCATGCTCCAGTACCCAGCAGGCTTGTGCCTTTTGTTTTGTTTTGTTTTCTTGCCAGTCCTGGGGCTTGAACTCAGGGCCTGAGCACTGTCCCTGGCTTCTCTTTGCTCAAGGCTACCACTCTGCCATTTGAGCCACAGCGCCACTTCTTTTCTATATATGTGGTGCTGAGGAATCGAACCCAGGGCTTCATGTATACGAGACAAGCACTCTTGCCACTAGGCCATATTCCCAGCTCCAGGCTTGTGTCTTGATCACCCATATCCTGAACTCCTCCCCAGGCTTCCATCGCAGCCATGTCACTGCTCCTGTTGGTCGTCTCAGCACTTCACATCCTCATTCTCATCTTGCTTTTCGTGGCCACTTTGGACAAGGTAAACCTTTCTGGGGGGTGGGGGGGGAAATCAGAGTCCCCAGCTCTCCTGCAGACTCTGGCCCCTTGTTTAGAGCCTTCTCACCTCAACCTGAGATGCAAGAGCCTTTCCTCTGCCCCTTCCCTTTTGCTACTGAGTCTTAGCCCTTCTCAGCTCTGCCCCCCACATCACAACTCTTCCCACAGTCCTCCTGGCCCCTCACCGCCTCTTCCTAACATTGCTTGTCTGTCTGTCCCTCCAGTCCTGGTGGACGCTGCCCGGGAAGGAATCTCTGAATCTTTGGTACGATTGCACTTGGAATAACGACACCAGAACATGGGCCTGCAGTAACGTCAGTGAGAATGGTGAGGGCTGAGGGGCGGGAGGGTATCTGCAGGGGGTAAAGGGAAACCCATGTCTGCTGCAGTTCTAGTTATGTAGGGCTGGTGCCTAATCCTGGAGTGAGCCAGGACTATAGTGATGAGCATGGGCAATTGCCTTCTGTTCTCAAGAGAGCAGCTTAGACACCTCACACACACACTTATGCTACTTATTTATTTTTATTTCTTGGTGCCAGTCCTGGGACTTGAACTCAGGTGGTTGGGTGCTGTCCCTGAGCTTCTGTGCTCCAGACTAGTTGTTGCTCTACCACTGGGGCCACAGCTCCACTTAGGAATTTTTTTTTTTTTTTTTTTTTTGCCAGTCCTGGGCCTTGGACTCAGGGCCCGAGCACTGTCCCTGGCTAGCACTCTGCCACTTGAGCCACAGCGCCGCTTCTGGCCGTTTTCTGTATATGTGGTGCTGGGGAATCAAACCTAGGGCCTCATGTATCCGAGGCAGGCACTCTTGCCACTAGGCTATATCCCCAGCCCCCCCACTTAGGAATTTTTGATGGTTAATTGAAGGTGTCTCACA